>NC_060140.1:943415626-943724422 GCF_021461385.2 Schistocerca piceifrons | reverse complement strand
CACATGTTTGGAATGACATCGGGTTTTATTAGAACCAACAAAATTCAAACGTTCAAAAAATGTCCAACAGATGGCGCTTCATCTCATCAGAATACAATAATCAGTATAACAAAGTAATACAAAGCAAAGATGATGTTCTTTCCAGGAAATGCTCAATATGTCCACCATCATTCCTCAACAATAGCTGTAGTCGAGGAATAATGTTGTGGCCGGCCAAAGTGGCCGTGTGGTTCTAGGCGTTACAGTCCGGAACCTCGTGACCGCTACAGTCGCAGGTTCGAATCCTGCCTTTGGAATGGATGTTTGTGATGTCCATAGGTTAGTTAGGTTTAAGTAGTTCTATGTTCTAGGGAACTGATGACCACAGCAGTTAAGTCCCATAGTCCTCAGAGTCATTTGAACCAATAATATTGTGAACAGCACTGTAAAGCATGTCCGAAGTTATGGTGAGACATTGGCGTCGGATGTTGTCTTTCAGCATCCCTAGAGATGTCGGTCGATCACGATACACTTGCGACTTCAGGTGACCCCAATGCCAATAATCGCACGGACTGAGGTCTGGAGACCTGGGAGGCCGAGCATGATGAAAGTGGAGGTTGAGCATACGATCATCACCAAACGACGTGCGCAAGAGATCTTTCACACGTCTAGCAATACTTTTTTTGTTCTAATAAAACCTTATGTCATTCCAAGCATGTGTGTCAATTTTTACCTCTCTATCTACATTATTCCGTGGTTTATTAAGTTTTCAAATTTATACAGACTTTTTGATCACCCAGTACATTCACAAATTATACTGATGAAGAAATTAACAAGTGAACAATACTTAGTCCATTGCAGATCTAAACAACTTTCACTACTTGAATGACCATATGCAAGAAATAAGCAAAAGGAGCACCATCATGGTCATCTAACTGGAAATTATATAGCATCATTGTGTAATGAGTATGATCTTAAACTACAACAACCAAAATTCATACATTTTTCTTATATAATCTTACTGCCTGTGATTCGCATTTGTTTGCGAATGAAGTTGCCTATGATGAAAAGCAAATAGATTTGATTCCAGATAATGAAGAAAAATAATAAGCTTTTATGTACAAACACATAGAGTGAAAAAGAGATAAATTTAGATGCATTTAGATCCATGCCATCATCATTAAAGAAATTAGTCTAAGACCTATCAAAAGAACAAATGACTTACTGATGATAGTGTGGATCTGGTTATTAGAAAAGGGGTATACCGATATGATTGTATGGATAGTTGGAAACGATTTAATGTGAACACAGCTACCACCTAAAAACGATTTGTCTAGCAGGATGAATGAATATAATGTTAGTGATGATCACTACGAACAAGCAAAATTACTATAGACTATGTTTGGCATAAAAGATATGAGTGAATATCATGATTTATATCTGGAAGGTAATGCGTTAGTATTAGCAGATGTGTTTGAAAATTTTAGAGCTACATGTTTAGTATCAAGCTAAGTATTACACTGCGCCTGGGTTAGCGTGGGATGCACTTTTGAAAATGACAAAACAATCACTTGAATTATTACATGATTATGGTATCATTGCAATGGTAGACTAAGGAATAAGAGGTGGCATAGCAAGGTGTTGTAAAATATATGTAAAAGCAAATAATAAGTATTTGAAATATTACAATTCACATAAGGAATCAAGTTATGTAATGTATTCAGATGCAAACGATTTGTATGGTTGGACTATGAGTCAATATATACCATATGGTGGATTTAAATGGGAAAATAATTTGAATGCTGATGTGATAAATATTGCTGATCATTCCGATAGTTGGTACATATTTGACGTTGATGTGGAATTTCCAAAAGAGCTACATGGTAATCACAAGAATCTCCCCCTGGCACTAAAAAATAAAAATGACCTGTTAAATATATACAAATAATAAATATAAATAAGGGGTACATCATAGAAATTTAAAAAATGTGTAAAATTAGGATTAAAATAAACTAAAATAGTATAATATTAAAATTTAATCAATCAAATTAGTTGCAAAAGTAAATAGATAAAAATAGAAATGTGAATGAGAGCAAATAATGTACTTCAATAAGATTTCTACAACCTCATGAATAACAGTGCTTCTGGCTAGAGAATGGAAAATATATATAACTGAGTCAATATAAAAATTGTATCGGATGGTGAAAATGTGATAAACTAGTAGCTACGTCAAATTTCAAACATTGACCAATATTTAATGAAAATCTAGTAGCAATTAATATTAATAAAACAAAATCTAATTCAGTTAATCATCTACACTGCCATGATTTTATTAGGCATACCAAAGAAATTAATGTGTAACGTCCATTACAATTTACTGGAGTCTAACTATGGCACAAATATTCCACTGTGTTATCAAGATACAGCTAGTTATATATACAACATAAAATGTTAAGTTGTAATACACATATGAAGAATATGCTGGAGAAATTGGATACAAGTGCTTATCCATGTAATAATGTGTATAATACCGGGTGTACCGTTTATCTTGACAACCATAATTAACTGATGGCTAGATGCAAATTACAAAATGTTTCAAGCAAATGTTCTTTACCTGTCAGGGGGACATCAATCAGTATGATTGCTTCGTTGTAGCTTTTTTTTTACAAAGATATGAACAGCGATATAACTTTTATAAAGGGCACCCTGTATTTTTTATTTGGTAATTCATTTCCTCTTCTAAAGACCTATTCAAAAATGTATCACAGTCTATCATTCACTGATACACAATGTTATTACTTACATAACACAACATTGATGCTGACACTCCCAGCGCTTAGTGCTGGTTATTTTGGGTAATTGAACACATCCACATGCTGATGTTGACAAAGGACAATTGCAAACATAAGTAGAACGCACACCCGTCATTCCATCAACCATCATCAGTTGAAGAGTTCCGTGAGTAGAATGTACACCAACCGGGATAGGGTAGAAATGCTACTCATCTATGGGGAACGTAAGTTAGCAGAACAGTAATTGAAATACAATTTTTTTATGTAATGGTACATTCAGTACAGTAGTTTAGGCCTTTTAAATACTGTTGTGTGGAGTAAGCATACAGTAAAGGCTGTCCTTCCTACAAACTGCATCGACATAACGTTTACTTTATTGTTGTTGTTGAACATAGGCGAAATGCTACTCAGGCAGTGGAACTGTACAGAGAGTGATATCCTGACAAGAACCCACCTTCCCGACAGATGTTTTCTCGTCTTGTTGCGACGCTTCAGAAAATGGGAAGTTTCACCCCACAACTACACAATTGTCATAGTGCTCGCACAGACGAAGCTGCCAAAGTTACTGTTCTTGCTTTCATTGCTATTAATCCACATGTGAGCACACGACATCTTGAACACAAGATAGGCGTTCCTAAAACCAGTGTACATCGTATTCTTACAAGTCACCAGTTCCATCCTTACCATGTACAGCTACATTAGGAATTGTATGGGATTGGAAATGAAATGAACATATGGCATCGTTGGCCGGGAGGCCCCTATTGGGGTAAGTTCGGCTGCCAAGTGCAAGTCTTATTTCATTCGACACCACATTGGGCAACTTGCGCGCCAGGGATGAGGATGAAATGAAGATGATGACAACACTCAGTCCCCAAGCAGAGAAAATCTCCAACCCTGCCGGTAATCGAACCCAGGTCCGCTCGCATGGGAGGCGAGCACGTTACCACCCAGCTAAGCAGGCGAACTGCATGGGAATTATTTCCAGAATCGTGTACTGTTCTGTCAGTGGGAACAGCAAGAAATCCTCGTCAACCCGAACTTCTTCTCCAATGTTCTATTTACTGATGAATGTTCCTTCTCGAACAAAGGACAGGTAAATACAAGGAGCATGCATTTTTGGTCCAATGAAAACCCACGATTGCTTAGCCATATGGAACCTCAGCATCATTGGAGGGTTAAAGTCTGGTGTGTGATGCTTGGTACCACAATTATTGGCCCTTATTTCATCAATGATAGTCTAAGCGGCATGGCATATGCCAACTTCCTCAGACGAATTGTTCCTCCTCCTCTGGATGAAGTGCTGCTAAGAACCAGAATGCTTATCAGTATCACCACTATGGATGGCCAGCATATAATGCCTAGCTTGCACGTCGTGTTCTGAACTCAAGGTATCCTGCCAGGTGGACTGGTCGAGGAGGAACAGTTACTGGGCCTTCTAGGTCTCCTGATTTAAATCCTCTTGACTTTTTTCTTTGGGGATGCATTAAAGACGTTGTCTATCGCGATATTCCAACAAATCCAGAGGACATGCAGGTATGTATTGTGCTTGCTTGTAATTTTCTTCAGCAGGCAACACTGTAAATAATTCTTTCATTCAACGAGTGCACCACTGTATTGGTGCCCAGGATCACCACTTTGAGCACCTTTGAATGTCCTACTTCTGGGCAGTGGTACAGGAGAATCAAAATCTATTTTGTGTTAGGTTTTTACTTGGTTTTCATTTGGTTTCTGACAATTCCAGCAAGTGGACGAGTTTGTGATCCTGGGCTCAAAGTCAATTCTGTGTTATGTAATTAATAACGTTGTGTTTCAGTGAATGATGCACTGTGATACATTTTTGAATAGGTCTTTAGGAGAGGAAATGAATTACCGAATTAAAAATACAGGGTGCCATTTAAAAAAGTCATATCACTGTTCATATCTTTGTAAAAAACAAATTGCAAAGAAGGCAATCATGCTGATTGATGTCCCCCTGACGGCTAAAGAACATTTGCTTGAAACATTTTGTAATTTGCAACTGAACTAACAGTTACTTAGGGTGGTCAAGATAAATGCGACACCATGTATACTGCAGATTAATAAAAAGGTCTTAGGAGAACTGAAAGATGAATGCAATGGAAAAATAATTACCAACATATTATTAAAACAATAATTTTCAACGTGATAGTGTCAATGATATTGTATCTAGATTCTCTGAGAATGATTTTTATTAATTTGAGAGCAATATATTAAATCTATTAATTTCATTTTATTTATTTTTAATTGGTATTCTAGATGATCTGTTTATACTGTTTGTTTCATTTATAATGAATACAAAACATATTTTATTGATCATTATCGTTAGTTATATATATTCCATCATTAGTTATGTAAGTATGTGTTGACGAGATTCCCGAAATGTAATCGTTATTTTCAGGTGCATTATAGACTTAGTTTACAGAATTCATCGACATCAATCAAAAATGTCTACAAAGCGGCCTGTTATCAGATAAAAGTGCTTGATTTTGGTAGTTTGGGTAGAAGATAGTTTTCCTTCTGTTTATCTTCTTTTCACCTGACCACCAAGGACAAGCTGTTGTGTGTACCTTGCGGGACATTAGGCCTTTCTTCGAGGAGAGGTATTCCTGTGAGGTAAGCCAGAGAGCTGCAAGACAGGAGAAAGGTCTTGGCAGAAGCAGTGCTATAAGGATGGATCGTGGGTCATGCCACGATGTTACACAACAGTGCACATGCCACTGCAGAGTGAGAGTTTCATTTTGAAGTAGTCTGTTTTGTTTTATGTGCCACCTTTCCATGTCGTGCAGCTAACGGATTTTCTCTGTCCCTACAGCGAACATCACGGGCACAGCCATCATGGTGGTGACCATGTTGATGCAGTTTAGCACCACAGGCACCATCAGCATGGCGAACCTGCAGAGTGCCGAGCTGCATCCAACGTGTCTGCGTCAGATCGCAGTCAGCGTCGAATGGGGCATCGGTGGTATCGCCATGTCTGCTCTACCCTACCTTGCCATGATGGTATGTGAAGTATTATTGCTTAAATGTGTGAAAAGACCCATCGTTGGTTGATTGTAAGATCATTCATTCCATAAGACTCACAATACAGAATTATAGGAGTAAACATTCAGAATGGGTTAAAGTGGAGCATGCAAAGAAAATTAGTTGTGGGATAATCAATGCTATTTTCTTCTTCCTAAAATCCAAAAGCCTCTGAGTGAAACCTTTTTGTACTGATCCATCAAGCTTGTCTGAGGCTTTCTTGGATCTGCCCTCTCCAAACATGTCCACAAACGTGTTGAACAGAACTCACCTGTCAGCACCTTCTACCATGGCTTTCGTCCATCCAATGAAGAATACCCACCCATCTCCCCCATTACGGACACAACTTCAGGCAATCAACAAGGATTCGTCCTGTCACTGATTCTTTGTGTTCTACAGAGCCAACGTTCTTAAAAAATCCCCTCCCATGCAGCAACTTGAGTAAACTCACAACACCACTTTCCATTGCGTCCATCCCATCGTCCATTCGTCCTATCATTACTACACCATCTCAATGATTTTACCTGTTGGTGTCATGGCGGCGGTATCATGTACAAGAGATATAAAATGCACCACATTAGAAAAACTGTTGTTTGTACCTAGATGAATCATGTTTACAGAGTTGTCTGTGCTAAGAGACAAGCAACACAGTGTAAAATAGCCGCACAAATGAACGTGGGACGTACGAGGAACGTATCCATTACGACAGTGTGGAGAAATTTTGTGTTAATGGGCTATAGTATGGATGACTGAAGGGAGTACGTTTGCCATCAGCATCACATCGCTGCTGCAACAGCTTTCCAGGGCCCTCACCATATCGACTGGATAGTATACGACTGGAAAAATGTGGTCTGGTCAGATGAGTCCCGATTTTAATTGGTTAGAGCTGATACTGCGGTTCAAGAGTGGCGCAGACTTCACAAAGCCATGGACCAAGTTGTCAAAAAGGCACCGTGAAAGTGGTGGTTCCTCCATAATGGTGTAGGCTATGTTTACATGGAATGGATGGGTCCTTCAGTCCAACAGAACCAATCATTGACTGGAAATTCTATGTTTGGTTACTTGGAGACTATTTGCAGCCGTTTGTAGACTTTATGTTCCCAAACAATGATGGAATTTCTATAGAAGACAATGCGCCATGTCACCAGGTCACAACTGTTTGCTAGTAGTTTGGAGACAATTCGAGGAATGGTTTGACCACCATCACCCGACATGAATCTCTTCGAAATTTTTGGGACGTAGTCGAGAGGGCAGTTCATTCTAAACATCCTAACCAGCAACACATTCACAATTATGGATGGCTGCAAAGGCAGCATGCCTCAGTATTTTTGCAGTGGACTTTCAACAACTTGTTGAGTCTATGCCACATCGAGTTGCTGCACTATGCCAGGCAGAAAGAGATATGACACGGTATTAGAAGGCATCCCATACTTTTGTTCTCTCAGTGTAAGTCAAGGAAAAATAATCTGGATGTCATGTTTTTGAGATTTATAACTCACAGTTCACAAACACACAATCTTTCAAGTTCAAACAATAAAATATTTCGTACTTACACTCATTCAGAAACCAACCTGGAACCCCCATCTGCAAACCATCCAAAACAATGGCCACAAAGCTGGCCGGGGTGGCCGAGCGGTTCTAGGCGCTACAGTCTAGAACCGCGCGACCACTATGGTCGCAGGTTCGAAGCCTGCCTCGGGCATGAATGTGTGTGATGTCCTTAGGTTAGTTAGGTTTAAGTAGTTCTAAGTTCTAGGGGACTGATGACCTCAGAAATTAAGTCCCATAGTGCTCAGAGCCATTTGAACCAATGGCCACAAATATGTGCCCAGTGGTTAGAAGAGACAATAGGTCACCACCATCTACAAGAAAGATAACAAAACTCGTGTCAGAAATACCATCCAGGTTCACTGACATCCATCTGTTGCAGAATCTTCGGATATAGACTGAACTCAAACGTAATATGATACAGTAAAGGGAGTGACCTCTCGGCACCTAGCATAGAATCTGAAAACGTAGATAGTATGAAACACAGGTCACAATTTTCTCAAATGACGTTCCCAAAGCCACGGATCTAGGCAAGCCAGTGGATCCACTATTTCTTGCCTTCCAAAAAACATACGTCTTACTACCACACAAACGTTTTTTAACAAAAGTAGGATCATGTGAGTTATCGAACAAAATGGGTGACTGGGTTGTGGATTTCACGGAAGGGAGGACGCAACATGATATCTTGGATGCAGGGACATCAACAAATGTGGAAGTAATTTCACGTGTACCCCAGAGAAGTGAATTGGGACCTTTACTGTTCATATTGTGTACTAATAACCTGGCAGACAATATCAGTAGTAAACTCAAGACCATTTGCAGATGATACAGTTATATGTAATGAATTTCTGTTTGAAAGAAGCTATACAGCTATCCAGACAGTCTTCATAAGATATCAAGATCATTCAAAGATTAGCACTTTGCTTTAAATGCACTAAGATGTAAAATTGTGTATTCACAAACCGCAGAGAAGTAGTATTCTTTGACTTCAATATCAGTTAGTCAACTCGTACTAATACCTGGGTGTAAAAATTTGTGGGTTGAATGATCACATAAGTGGTAGGGCAACAAAAACATCAGCACACACTGCGGATTGCCTACATCAGGGGCAAGTATAGATTCAAGGGCAATATATTATTCTCCTTTTATTGACAGATCTTTAACCAATTGTTCTGCTAAGAGGACTAAGTCCCCTGGGGATAATCCATTCTTGTGATTGATAGATTATGACCCCTTGGGAATAATCCTTCCTTTTGATTGACAGGTCCTTAACCTATTGTGCCCCCACCCCTCCCCCTCCTCCTCCTCCCCCTTCACCTCCTCTTCCACCATTAGTTGATCGGTCATTTTGAGGGACATCGATTGCAGAGAATGGAATATTGTTTAAACAATTTACACAATGTGTGGCAATTTTTTATTTAAACAATTTATGGGATTCGAGGCGGTGTGTAGAGTATAGTTTATTTATTTAGTTAAAGAATTTGTCATTAAAGCGATTGCAATAGATAGAATGTTATTTAAACAATACACCCAATGTGTGGAATATTGTTTATTTACACAATTTACACGATACAAGTCTGTGTTTAGAATACAGATTATTTATTTTGTTATAGAATTTGTTGGTAAATTGACCGAAATGTATGCAATACTGTTCATTTAATCAATGTACAAGATACAAGACGGTGTATTGAATATGGTTTATTTAAAGAATTGTCAGGAAATCGATCGCAGTACGGAATATTTAAACACCTGCTGCACTGCTTTATTCTGATTACACTTGGAAACACTGAATGGGCTTAGTTTATGTTTGGTGCCACTGTCATGGATATTAAGGCACTTATTATTTATTTTCCTCACATTTCCTAGCACACTGGTGTCTAAAAACGGACGGCAAAGTCACAACAACTACATATCTAAAAATTCATGTCATGTTTCTAAACCCACTGTCACTTTCTGCAGATGGACATGTTACTAGAATATCAGTGGCAAACAATGTTTTACAGATCATGCAACATACAGCACTCCATCATCAGGGCACAGCAACGAAGGTAAAACCGTACAATGTCCTAATTACAGGTCACATTACTAAATACCATTGACCACAGACCTCACAGCGGCCACAAACAAAGCAACAAGTGCCAGCATTCTGTTGATCGGGATATTCCTGTCTCTGTCTGTCTCAAGAGGCCACTCCCTGTTTCTCTATGTGAACTAATGTTGTGAAACATGCAGATGGAGGTTTGCAACTCTACTCAGAAAACAGTGCTCCTATTGGCTAATGCTGGAGACAAAGGTAAAGCTGATATAATTTGGATATCAAAAATAAAGTGAAATAAGCCATTCACTCTGTCCTTTCAAATTAATTGTTTAACAATTAACAGTAGTCAAATAGATCATTTAAAGTACTCACCTTCACCTTATGACAGGCTGTTCCGACCGAGCTCCAGGGCGCCGGAGCGCTCCAGAGCGCTCACTGTGGCAGCTCGGAGCCCGCGTGGAGGGGGAAAGCGAATTCACTGCCCCCTGGCCGCATGCGGCCGCAACTGACGCAATAATCCGTGATTGATGGCAGCTATGACCAGCCACGGGAGCCCTGTACCTCTATTGGAGGATACCTTTCTATTCATTGAGAGGGATGGACGTCTGCAGTGTCTTGTATGTCATAAAGTATTCAATTCTGCGAAGAGGTACAATATACAACGACATTATACACGTCTTCATGCAGCACACTACGATCAGGCAGAAGGCGTTGCACGCAGAGATCTGGTAGCCAGGCTTAAGAACGACATACCACGAGAAGTAAGTTTAAACACGGTTTCGTAACACGGAGGGTATCAAAATATGCAACATTGTTCGTGTTCTGTATTGCGTTTATAATTTTCAGGTGAATGAGAGCGGAGAAAACACTACTGAATCTGCAATTCGAGCAAGCTACAGGGTCGCTCACATCATTGCGACGAGTTGCAAGCCGTTTTCGGTGGGACCACTCGTAAAATCGTGAATGGTAGCAGTTGCAGAATGTTTGTTTCCAAGGGAGGTGCAGGCAATTGAAGGGGTTTGCCTGTCGAAGCAAACAATGTCTCGTCGAATCCTGGATATGGCAGAGGATTTAGAGATACAGCTCAGGAAGAAGGTGGAGAGCTCTGTTGCATTTTCGCTAGCGCTTGACGAAAGCACTGACATATCGGACTGTGCTCAGCTTGCAGTCTTTGTGCGTGGTATCGACATGGAGCTGCAAGTAACTGAAGAACTCTTGGAGGTGGTACCATTCGATTACACCGCAACAGGACGTGACATTTTTGAAGCTATTTGTGAATCAGTGGACAATACGAATTTGCCGTGGGATAAGCTCCATTCTGTACCAACAGACAGTGCATCACAAATGATCAGGCATCACCAAGGTTTTGCTTCTTGTTTGAAAAATAAGCTCAGGGACGAATTCGGGAAAGACATTTTGACTCTTCATTGTTTTATTCACCAAGAAGAACCGTGTGCTGAAACAGTAGAGCCAGGTGGCGTAATGAAAGATGTCGATAAGTGTGTGAATTTTGTGCGGCGTCACGGTATGAATCATTGGCAATTCAAAGGATTCCTGAAAGATATGGAAGCGGAGTATGGGGATATACCTTACCACAGTACAGTTCGGTGCCTGGGTCAGGGAAAAGTTCTTGATGTTTTCTTTGCCATTCGTGGGGAAATATCCCTCTTTCTCGAAATGAAAGGGGAAGAAATGCATTGTCTGAAAGATATAAAATGGATATCAGACCTGGCGTTCCTAGCTGACATAACTATGAATCTGAATAATTTAAATCTGTCATTGCAGGGCAAAGGGCAGCTAGTCATTGACATGCATGACCAGATCAAAGCGTTCATGGAAAACTTACTTTTATTTGAGAGGCAGATGAGTAATGGACATTTAACGTTCTTCAATCGTCTTGCTTCTTCAGAACTACCTGAAGGTACTACTTTCGGCGATTACCAAGCAAAGTTAAAGCAGCTCATCACGTCGTTAGAAACACGATTCCGAGACCTCACTAGTTTGGAAATGGAACATAAGGTGTTCAGCACTCCTTTTTCAGTTTCCCGCGATGACTTGTCATCGACACTTCAATTGGAGATCATTGGTTTGCAAAATTCAACTTTGTTGGAAGAGAGGTACTACAACACATTGGATTTGTCACGATGGTATTGTTCATTACAGCAAAAAACATTTCCCAAGCTTCACAACAATGTCGCTCAGATCATGTGCATGTTTGGATCTACGTATTGTTGTGAGCAGGTTTTCTCAGAAATGAAAAGTGTAAAAAGGAAGGAATGATCGTTTCTTCAGTTTGCAACAATGAAGGCCATCCTCCACATTAATGCTGCGAACACTTTGATGCCTGATATTTCCTATCTTGTAATGAAAAGAAAATGTCAAGCTACAGGGGCCCAATAAATTTTGTATGCAATTTCTCGTAAAACAGTTGTTTCTTAATTATTTCCTGAACATCGAATTTCCTGGAGTAGCATGTCACCACGTCTTAGCAGCTATGAGTATGAGGTTGTCGATCTTGTAACACGCAGCTGGCACATCAAAACGCTTGCCTTGCCGCCTGCCTCAGCCAGCTGTGCCAAATGCCAGTGTGCCGGCCCACTTGGATGGTCACAGCAAGCGACACGGCTCCCTGGAGCAGGGAGCGCTCCGCGGCTCACAACGGAGCCGACGAGCTGGAATAGACTGCCTTATGATAATACTTCTCCATAATAAAACGTATTTTCGATATTTGAGTACCACACACAAGCATGCAAGTAACAGGGCAAAGAGAGTGTCACTCCACCCTGCATTGTTGCCAAATTTACTCAAAATGGCAGATCCAAGATGGCGATGATAGATGTGGCAACAGTGCAATGATGTCATTGTGGGAAGTTCAAATTTTGGAGGGAAAATAGGTCAATTGGGCTAGCTATACTAACCTAAGTCATACAGCCACCACCTCTTCCTTAGAATTGGCGGGAAAAGGACTCAGCCTGTGCTGGACTGCTAGAGAGGAAGGAGCATCCTTTATTTATTTTGAGTGTGAAGTTGGACAGTTATTTAGGGATGGATTTCATGTAGTTTACTTATTACACTCATACAAAACACTCGTTCAGAAGTGCTTGAGGTCACAATACACAGCCTATAGACCTGCAAACTACTCGTAAATCACTGAAAAAAAGAAGTTCACTGATGTACAGACACGAAAACAACTCGTAAATTGTCAAAATAATGCTTGTACAACGCTATGCAAACACACTCACTAATTTTAAATTGTTGAAATAATGCATTGCACAGCCCACAGATATGTTTACAAAATAATACAACATACACGTTCACTACATGTAAAATTGACGATACAATGCATGTACAACGCTCTACGAGGGCTATCCACAAAGTACATTACGTTTTGGAATTAAAAATAAATAAAGTATTGAAAAATTTTTTTATTATATACAGATGAAAGCCACACTTAAATACTACTTTTCTACATAGTTGCCATTTACGTTAAGGCACTTATCGTAGCAATGGACGAGCTTGGAAATTCCTTCGTCGTAAAATTCGGCCGCCTGCGCCTTCAACCACGTGGTTACCTCTTCTTGAACCTGTGCGTCGTCATCAAAACGCTGCATAGCCAACCACTTCTTCATTGCTGGGAATAAGTGGAAGTCGCTCGGGGCCAGGTCGGGACTGTACGGCGGATGAGGAAACAACTCATACTTAAAAGATTCGAGAACTTCACGAGTGGCATTTGCCGTGTGGGTCCGGGCGTTGTCCTGAACCAGCAAGATCTTTGAGCCCAACTTTCCACTGCACTTGTTTTGTGTTGCTCTTCTGAGGCTGTGCAGAGTTTGGCAATACCTTTAAGAGTTTATTGTAGTGCCTCTTTCCAGGAAATCCACAAAAATCACACCTTTTCTGTCCCAAAAGACAGTCGCCATCGTCCGCAGCTCGTGGTCGTGCGGTAGCGTTCTCGTTTCCCGCGCCCGGGTTCGATTCCCGGCGGGATCAGGGATTTTCTGTGCCTCGTGATGACTGGGTGTTGTGTGATGTCCTTAGGTTAATTAGGTTTAAGTAGTTCTAAGTTCTAGGGGACTGATGACCATAGATGTTAAGTCCCATAGTGCTCAGAACCATTTTGAACAGTCGCCATCACCTTCCTTGCCGACATTGTCTGCATGCATTTCTTGGGTTTTTGGGGGGAATTTGTGTGCCCCCACTGCACTGACTGCAATTTTGTCTCGCAGTTCACATGCTTAACCCATGTTTCGCCACCAGTAACGATGCGATCGAGTAATGAGTCGCCATGTTTCTCGTAAGCGTCCAAAAACGTTAACGCTGCAGCCATTCGCTGATTTTTGTGAATCTCTGTCAAGATTTTTGGTATCCATCTTGCTCAAAACTTGTGGTAACCAAGCTTTTCGGTAATGATTTCGTGCAACAAACTTCGTGAACATTGTGGAAAACTCATAGAGAGTTCCGTTATTGTGAAATTACGGTTTTCACGGACCGCGGCATAGACTTTTTCGACAAGTTCGGCAGTCACTATGCTGCGTCTTCCCCTTCGCTTTTCGTCGTGAACGTTGGTTCGGCCATTTTTAAATTTTATGACGCACTCTACCTTCAGTGATTATGTTGTCCCCATACATTTCACAAAGCTACCGATAGATTTCTATCGGTGTACAGTTTTCTGCAGTTAGAAACCTTATTACAGCACGCACTTCACACTTTGCGGCAATTTCAATTAACGCTGACATTTCAAACTGTCACAGTAACTCAACGGAATACAGCACGAACCTCTCACTAGCATGGCACGATGGCGACTGAGCGGCGGAATGCCATGACACCAAGATGGCCGCGCTAGCCCCGCCCCTAACGGACACAAACGAAAACGTAATGTACTTTGTGGACAGCCCTCGTATAAACACGCTCACAACGCTTAAACGGCCGAAATAATGCAGTGCACAAAGATTCACTGCATGTAAAAACGCTTTCGAACTATCGTTAAGAAAATCAACTGTGACGTATCAGTGAACTGTTTCCTACAGAGGCTCAAGGCCCAACCACATCAGTCCAGCCTGTGAGATACCTCCAGCCATGCACATGCTTACGTAACCCCCATTGCTGATGCGATGACATAGAGTGAAATATTTGGGAATTTACTTTACCACCTGCACATCACTCATGAATGGATCATGAAGACAAAATTGGATTAATTACAGCATGCACTGAGGCGTGTTAGCAGTGTTTCTCCCTAAGCTGCAGAAGCAATGGCAACTGTAAGAAATTCTAACATATGTAACAATTGGAAATACTCTCTCCCGTGCACTTCAAAGTACTTTGCACAGTATGTGAGTAGATGCAGATATTGTAGGTTGGCCTTTATGCCGGCTGTCTTAGATCAGGGCCCCCTGTGTCATAAGATGATCTGTTGTGAAGAGCCAGCCACTGTGGCCGAGCGGTTCTAGGCACTTCAGTCTGGAACCGCGCTGCTGCTACGGTCGCAGGTTGGAATCCTGCCTTAGGCATGGATGTGTGTGATGTCCTCAGGTTAGTTAGGTTTAAGTAGTTCTAAGTATAGGGGACTGATGACCTCAGATGTTAAGTCCCATAGTGCTTAGAGCCATTTGAACCATTTGTTGTCAAGAGGGTTTCGGGAAAAATAGGCCGTTTCAAAAATAATGCATGTATTTTGAAGACACACACGTATGTGTCTCAAATTTAGATTACAGACATTGAACATGTCCTCTGCTAACGACACAAACTATACTACATCGATACTTGAATAACTGATGGTATGGCAGTACGGATCCAGTTCCTCAATTCTACAAGTTTCCATGGTAGAGTTGGTGTAAAAACGCTGTCACAAGGCATGAATTCCAGTTACATGGAGGCTAGCTGAGAAATGCTAAGTCGCCAGCTGTTTGATGACAAATCCAGTAGCTTGTTAGAGTTTCATTCAGATATTCACCCAAGTGTTGGCTCCAATGAGGGACACACTTGAAAAAAGTTATCCTCATTCAGTCTTGGAAATCACAAGCTTTCCAACATAGCAAGATCTGCTGACCGTTAACCTCGTTTCTATCAAACAAGGATAGATCATATACAGAAGAGTGGGATATCACATAAAAGACATTGACTTTGGGTAAATCTCGTGCATTTCAGTGTGTGCATGCTGGTTCTGTAATCCACAAATTCGAACATTGTGTTTATTTACTTTCCACATCTCAGTACCTTATAAGTGTTGAATTTATTGATGTGAAATAAAATCTATGCTTTGTGTCTTTCATACTCACTGCTTGGGATCTTTGTTGTTTTCCTTTGCAGAATGACAAGCGACTTCCCTTCGCCATTCTCGCAGCCATGAATGTGGTGGCAGCGTTTTGCATGTCGTTCCTGCCGGAATCTGCGCTGCAGCGTTTGCCGGAGACACTACAGGATGGCGCTATCTTTGGCAGAGGGCAACGCTACTGGAGCTGGAAGCCCAAGCCACCATCAGAGTATGCCACAGAATCAAGCGGTTCCAATTGTCAAAATCTGACCTCTGTCTATTGATGGTGTATCTAACCTACACTCACTATAGAGAACTGTTAGTAGAGTTATTTGTACTTTAATCTTAATCAGCAAATGAGAGATTAGTTTGACTACAAATAGGGCAAGGAAGGAGTGTTTATTCATTGGACTGTAAAAGTTAAATAACTAATTTAAAATGGCTAAATGTTGTCTTTAAAATGATATGGAATTCTTCACAATCATCATTATTCCGCTCACTTAGATTCCACATCAATAAAACTCCATCAACATCTACATGACTACTACGCAATTCACACTGGAGTGCTTTGCAGTGGGCTCATGGAACCACTTTCAAATTATTTCTCCACCATTCCACTCTCAAATAGCACATTCAAAAAATGAACACCAACATCTTTTCACATTGGCATTGATTTCACTTATTTTATTATAAGGTCATTTCTCCCCATATAGATGGTAGTCAACAAAACATTTTCACATTTGGAGGAGAAAGTTAGTGATGGACATATCTCACTTGTTTGCAAAAGTACAAAACAAGCTGACCTTCTTTGAACTTCTTTGATGTCCTCCATCAATTCTGTTTTCAAAGTATCCCATACCGTGCAGCAACACCGCAAAAGAGGACCAACAAGTGTAGTGTAAGAAGTATCTTTAGCAGATTTGTTACCTCCTCTAAGCGTTCAGCCAATAAAACGCTATCTTTGGTTCACCTTCCCAACAACATTTCCTTTTGATGGTTCTGATTTAATTTGCTTGTAATTGTCATTAATCTTAGAATTTATTTGATTTTTCATGCAACTGAACTTTTAAACTGCTAAACTCCTCACACTTTTTATTTTTTAGGGTCAGATCGGTACTTTTTACACCACTGATGTATCTTGTCTAAATCATTTTGCAATTAATTTGATCTTCTGCTGACTTTGGTAGGTGGTAAACGACAGCATCACCTGTAAATACTCTAAAAGGGCTGCTCAGACAGGCCCCTAAATCGTTTATATTTATTAGGAACAGAAGATCAGCATATGTCCTTAACACTTCCTTGGTGAACTCCAGCTATCACTTCTGTTTCACTCGAGGATTTCTCGTCAGTTCCTAAGAACTACGATCTTTCTGACATAAAATCTCAAATTAAGTCAAACAACTGAAATGATACTCCATAAGCAATCACACTGGTGTTGCCTAATGCTAATGAGAAAGGCACAAAAGTAATAAAAATTAAAACTAGATTCGACTACCAGTAGGTTTTGGTATACAAAAAATCACTGAATATTCTTCTCTACAAGTTTCTAGCAAGAGCAACTTTTAGCGAAGAGCAAGATTCATGAAAATGTTGTTTGCATCACAATAACACTTATCACAACAACAAAAGCAGTAAACACTATGCATACAAATTTAAATTAATGTATATGTTCACGTACAACTACATCAGGACCTTCATACAACAATTTTTTGTGACAAGAAAGCAAGGTAACCCTGTACTTAGTAAAAAAGCTTATCAAAAACGATATATCAGTGTCACTGGTCTTGAAAATAGTAAGATTTTGTATCTATTGACTAGTAATAAGTAACATCACAAAGCAGTTCTGCAAAGAAGTGCATAATTTATTTGTTATAAGTAACATATTTTCCTTTTGTTGGTTACAATGAACAGATTTACAGTGTATGTATTTTTCTTGTGACAATGAGTAACGGATTTGGAGTATTGGATCTATTAAATTGGCTGACAGCACAAATTTCCATAAGTTTAGTTTAGATTAGATTGTTTTCGCTTCATAGACCCAAAAATGAGATGATTCTCGAGGGTGAGGAACAAGTCAAAAAGTATAACATCAAAAACATAGAACATTTGAATACAACACTCACTTCCCTGATCATTCGTCAGGAGATTGTCAAGATATATTAATACATTACAGTAAACTGGAGCTGTTAATATTTACAGAATTAATACCCTGCCAGAATGAAGCATTGTTATGCACTTTTAATAAATTATCATACACAAAACGTATGAAGTTGATTGTTGTGACCAAGTGCTGAAATCTCACATTTTTACTTAAGCTGGTGTAACAGATATTGACATATAGGGCAAAAGTATTTGCCTACCAAATTCACTTTCAAACTCTGCTAAAACTGTACTATATCTAAGTTTTTCATGTTTGTTCCTAAGTATCTGAAACCTTTTTGAGCCAACCTTTCGGTACTCAAACTTAATAGATTTTATGTCCTGACAAGTTTCAACATTTAACATAATAATTTCATGATCAGAGAGCTCATTTAATATTGGTTTTGTTATATGACTTCTTCCCCTCTATTTGTCTACAAAGATATTTTAGTAGCAGTTTCAGGATATTTACATACCCTCATTGCAAAAATTCACGGTAGGAATTATATTAAATGACTTGTTACTGATTACAATAATTGTTTGATTGTACTGCTTCTCAGTAAATTTACATTAAAATCACCAGCAATCACTATTTCCTTATTTTTTACTGTTAGGTGGAACACCAGAGCTTTAAGAGTTTTTATGAAGTGGTTAAAGTTTCCTGAAGGTGCTCTGTACATACCCTTGTATGGTATTATTACAAAGGACTTAATATGAAATATTACTTCTGTTACACATGCTTCTAAGTGCTGCTCTCGCCAAAACTTATTAACATCAGTATTTTTGGAATTAAAATAGTTTCCAACAAATGTGTTAACTCCTACTTTCTCCATATTTTCTCTACAGATGTAAGATGCTAACTTAGATCCTGTAACATTTAACATATGGTCACATGATGTTCAGAGAGGCAGATTATATCATCTGATTTGTCAACTCTAATTCTTCAATACAAATAAGTGACTCATTAAGCTTACCCTCAGTCCTCAGATATTTTGATGTGACAAGGAAATTGGTTTGTGCACTGGCTGAATTACAGCTAGATGAACCTAATTTTTCTGTCAATTTCTGGACACTGCTAGTTTCCATTATGGGCTGTTTGTATCAGTTTCATACATTAAAATTTTCTTTCCAGCTGCCTGTTTCATCAATCTGGTTCTTATTTTCAAACTGTCTCTGAACATTTTTGTTTCTACCCTCCCCACCCTAAAAAAATTGCTGTTATGTCACTTGTAACCACTGATGCTTTATCACATGTGATAGTGCCCCCTTAAGTTATTTGCTATTATCCCAAGCAATTTTCCCTTCTCTTTTCTGATGAGACGAAGGCGATGCCAAGTACAGTCCCATATACTGATAGAGTCACAGGAACCATACCAATATGAGATCCCATAGCTGATCCAAGCCACCAATTCATTTCTAAATTAACTCTCCTAACAGAAGAGTTTAAATGAGGCCGCTCATGGTGCCTCAGGACATACATAGGCCTAACAGCAGTATATATCATAGCTGAAGTTATCTTTAGCAGGTCAGCCTCCACTGAATAATTAGGACCCCCTGTCCATACTGTTGCCTACCCCACCCACTATTATCATAGTGTCTTTCTTTGTGAAGTATCTGCAAAGTGAACCTACATCCTCTGTTACCTGACCCAGAGTTGCACTAGGTTTAAAAAATCTTGTGACCTGGTAACCTGGCCCTAGTTCATCCTACAACAGTTGGCCAACACTTCTATCATTTGAACTATCTAACAAAAAATCTTTCTTCACGACTTTTTCTGACTTCTTAATTTTAGAACACTTATTGAAAGTTTGTTGTGTCCCATTTATGCCTACATCTGCTAGTGGCTCATCAGCTTTGAACCATGACGTAAGATCAAATCTGTTTTCTAAATTAACGACAAAACTGTCTGAGAAAGTCCTACTCCTATTTCTGCTGTGAGCTGCTGTTACTGCCTGCCTCTCTTTTCCCATCTTCCCCATTAACCTTTCTGCATCTTGTTTTGCTTTATCTAGTTCTGCCTGAAGGGGAGCAATCTTTTCCTCCTGTTCCAATATCTTCCTGTCTCTACAGAAAAACCCACAGAACCGATGAGCTATGTTTATTTCCCCAAATCTCACGCCACTTCAGACACCAAATGGAAGAAAATGCAACAAATCTCACTCCACACCCTGTAACTAACAATCCCATGGCATGTTGTACACTCATGGCGAAGAAGTCTTATCTTTAGCCTAAACTAAACAAGAATAACTAACTGCCTAGACTACTCAATTAATATATCAAATTTCTCAGAAAGTTTAGGCCTAAAGTCTGGATGCTAATTCAAAACTTTGGAGGAATAGAAATGATTAAATCTGTATTTTTTATGTGATGACACAAAAGTAAACAAAGAAATGAGCCTAAACGATATGTACTTTTCATTTATTCCAGAACTTTTCCACTTGCCTACCTACTAGAGAGTCAAATGGATGCCGCATAAGAATACTTTAACAACACAAACGGTACTTTATTCACATAATCATGTAACTTACAGAACAGTCTAACATAACAGTCGCGACACTTCGCCTCGATTTTGTTGCCTTCAGCGCCAGCAGCGCCGCAAGCGGGCGGTAGGTTGAACTGTGAGTTCGGCGCGACCGTGAAAGCGAATAATGATTGTTTATTTTGATTTATACAATGGTTTTTACCATCGGGAGTGTTTTTAGCGCAATAAATTGCAGCAGTAATAGGAAGAAGACACCACAGCTGTCTTTTTCAGGTTTCCTAAGGATCCTGAGAGGTATATACCATGATGTTACTAAACTGTATCGTCAGAATTCACTTGCAAACTATATGTGTATAAATGATGAATGTTTCGTTTTAGGGGCAAAAAATGGCTAGTTAACAGCAGACGAGAAGACCTTATGAAGAGAGATCTGGTTTACCTGTATAATAATATTAGGTTTTGTTCGCTACATTTCGAACAAAACCAGTTCATGAACGCAGACAATAAAAAACTCGTGTGGAATACAGTACCAACACTGTTTGACATTCCAAATAAGTCACCTCAGCTGACGATGAAGAGGAAACTAACACAAAAATTCAACCGTAATCTAAAGCTGTAAAACAATCCTATGACACTGAAGCAGCCAGTTCAACTCTCCATGTATTAGTGCCAGATTCGTGAGAATCATCAACACAGATCTGCTTTGACGATGAAGTGGTTAGATTAAGCGCAGCTGTTCGTGTCTTACAAAAGCGTGTGAAGTGTCAGAATGTGCAGATCGCTAGACTTCGAGCAAAACTATTATGGGACAAGGAAAGTGCCTACAGACAGATTGTTTGAAAATTATTCAAATATTTGGTTTTTCGTGAAATGTAAGAATCAGCTCATTATAATGTTTTCAGCATATTTCTCCCGCTATTTGTCAGTTGCTTGTCCCACTTAGAATAATATAAAGATGAAGGTCGTACTTGTGGCAACAGGCGACAAATGACAAACACAGTAGGCCTACAGAACGATAAACGAGCTGTCCATCGCTTTTGCATGTAGAGGTACATGTTCGTGCTTGTTGCATGTGAATCTGTGTGTTTATATTCTTTTGATATCAACGTGGTAAGCTGCAATTCTGTCCAATGTCACAAGTGATTCTTCACGAATGTGTTGTAGTTTGCCATTCTATTCATGGTTTTTGTCCATACTTGTGCTTATTTTAGAATCATTTTTAGAAACATATATGCCTTCTGATACTACACAAACTCTTGGAGGCAAGAAACTAACTCGAATAATTCGGAAATTACGTAGGAAATGGATGCAAACAAACATTATGCTTACGACGCGTCTGACGTTCACTTTACCTGCCGCTTGGAGCGCTAGTATCGCTCCATCTGTCAAACGGCAACAACTTTTACAGCAGTGAGTGTCGCGACTGTTTGTTAGACTGTGCTTACAGTATACGATAATGGAAACAAAAGCCAGGCCAAAATTCGAGCGTATGAATCTTTTTTTCGAAAAATACGCAAATAAAACTGAAACCTTCAACAAATAGCTTATAGTGGGTACTAATTTACTTTAATACGGTATAATATTGCTTTAATTAATTGTTATTACACAATTAAACACTTATCTTCATGAGAGCTCTGAGTGTACATGACTTGTCAAACAAAGTTGCTACTTCGCATGAGATAGATTATGTTCTAAAATCATTCAGTTAAGGGGAAACTGCACTAACTGTTACAGCAATGGTAGCAATGAGATGCTGTTACCACAATCTAACATAACAATCGCGACACTCCATCTCGTTTTTGTTACCCACAGCAACAACAGCGCCCCAGGCTGCCAGCAAGTGACGTCTCTGAGTACGATATCGGATGAATGCGAATCATATCGTTTATACCGATTTTTAACATAGTTTTTACAGTAGAGAGTGTATGTAGTGCCATAAAAATGGACAATAATTAAAAAATGACTACACATTTGTCGTTCTTTAGTTTCCTAAGTACCTCTGGGAGGCACGGAACCTTACATTACACAAGTTGTGAGACTCCTTGTTGTGCTATCTGTCAGACAGGGGGAAGCAAATTATTATTTGTGGGGACTTCAACGTAGATTCTCTGAAAGAGGGTAATAGGAAAAATGACCTTGAAGTATTACTCAGTTCTTTCAATTTGACACCCATTATTGATTTTCCTACTCGGTGATAAAGGATAGCTCACTGATAGATAACTTCTTTATAGACCAAGATAAGTTTAACCAGATAAATGCTCAGCCTGTTGAGAATGGTCTTTCTGATCATGGTGCACAGCTAGTTACAATATATATGACATAGCTCCATTCAGCAATACTAAACAGTCCTCCAAAGTAGTACGTTCAGTCAACAATTTAACAATTGCAAATTTCAGGGAAAGCCTACAGCAGTCAGATTGGGATGAGGTGTACCGTGAACCTGATGCCAATTTAAAATATAATTTATTTCGTGACATTTTTGTAAATGCATTTGAAAACTGCTTCCCCAAGAAAATAGTTAAATATACTCATAAGAAACCTTGCAACAAACCCGCAGCTAATACACCGTGTCCAGCCTCCTTCAGAGAAGTCATAGCAGTACAAACATTCTTCGCTCTCTTCCTCGTTGTCATTCGAACTCAGTTTATTATCCCTTGAGCATGAAGAGGTGGTTAAGACGTCAGTGAAGTTAAATATACTTGTAAGAGACCTTGTAACAAACCAAGGTTTACTAAGGGTATAAAAATATCTTGTAACCAGAAAAGGGAAATGTATCTGACAGCAAGAAAGAGTAGTGACCCAGAAACTATCAAACATTATAAAAACTACTGTGTTATACTAAGAAAAGTTATTAAAAACCCAGACGTATGTGTATCATGTCTGAAATCAGCAACTCTGATAATAAAATTAAAACAATTTGGAATATTATTAAAAGAGAAACAGGTCAACCAAGAGCACAGGAAGACAGTATTACCATCAAATTGAATGAAAACTTTACGAACAAAAAGTCAGAAGTTGAAAATATTTTTAATAATCATTTTCTAAATGTTGTGGATATAGTAGGATCTAGGTGTTCATTAGAAGATGCTAGGCTGTTAATGGAAGAGGCCATACCTATGCAATTTGATACAATTGAAATCTCACCCACTTCTCCCTCTGAAATTAGGAAAATAGTAAACTTGCTTAAAGCAAAAACTCACATGGAATTGATGGCATTTCCAGCAAAATACTAAAAGCTTGTTCTCAACAGATAAGTAAGATTCTCAGCCACCTGTGTAATAGCTCTCTGGAACAGGGCATTTTCCCTGATAGACTGAAATATGCTATTGTTATACCTTTGCATAAAAAGGGGGATAGATCTGATGTCAACAATTACCGTCCAATCTCCCTTCTAACAGCTTTATCCAAAATTTTTGAGAAAGCAATGTAATCAAGAGTAGCTTCACATATCTGTAACAATGAAGTACTAACAAAATGTCAGTTTGGTTTACAGAAAGGTTTTTCAACAGAAAATGCCATATATGCTTTCACCAATCAAATTTTGAATGATCTGAATAACCGAACACCACCCATTGGGATTTTTTGTGATCGCTCAAAGGCTTTTGATTGTGTAAATCATGAAATTCTGCTAGACAAGCTCAAGTATTGTGGCATGAGTGGGACAGTGCACAAATGGTTTAATTCATACCTAACTGGAAGAGTGCAAAAAGTTGAAATAAGTAGTTCTCATAATATGCAAAGATCAGCACATTCCTCAAACTGGGGAACTATCAAGAATGGGGTCCCACACGGGTCAGTCTTGGGTCCTTTGTTGTTCTTAATATATATTAATGACTTGCCATTCTATATTCATGAAGAGGCAAAGTTAGTTCTCTTCGCTGATGATACAAGTATAGTAATCACACCTGACAAACAAGAATTAACTGATGAAATTGTCAATACTGTCTTTCAGAAAATTACTAAGTGGTTCCTTGTAAACGGACTCTCACTGAATTTTGATAAGACACAGTACATACAGTTCCGTACAGTGAATGGTATGACGCCATTAATAAATGTAGACCTCAATCAGAAGCATATAGCTAAGGTAGAATATTCCAAATTTTTAGGTGTGTCCATCGATGAGAGATTAAATTGGAAGAAACACATTGATGTTCTGCTGAAACGTTTGAGTTCAGCTACTTATACAATAAGGGTCATTGCAAATTTTGGTGATAAACATCTTAGTAAATTAGCTTACTACGCCTATTTTCACTCGTTGCTTTCATGTGGCATCATATTTTGGGGTAATTCATCACTGAGGAATAAAGTATTTATTGCACAAAAGCGTGTAATCAGAATAATAGCTGGAGTCCACCCAAGATCATCCTGCAGACATTTATTTAAGGATCTAGGGATATTCACAGTAGCTTCTCAGTATATATATCCTCTTATGAAATTTGTTATTAACAACCAAACCCAATTCAAAAGTAATAGCAGTGTGCATAACTACAATACTAGGAGAAAGGATGATCTTCACTATTCAAGATTAACTCTAACTTTGGCACAGAAACGGGTGAATTATACTGCCACTAAAGTCTTTAGTCACTTACCAAATAGTATCAAAAGTCTGACAGATAACCAACGAGTATTTAAGAAGAAATTAAAAGAAAATCAGAATGACAACTCCTTCTACTCCATAGAGGAATTTTTTGATATAAATTTAAAAAAATATATATTTAAAAAATAAAAAATAAAAAAATAAAAAAAATGAAAAAGTTGTTATATTAACGTAAGTATGTTGTTAAATTAACTTAATTATGTCATGTATTGGAAAATTTGACTCGTTCGATATCATTACGAAATATCGTATTCATGATCCATGGAACTAGTATTAATCTAATCTAATCTAATCTAACAACGTTTTGTCGTTTTATACACTGCATTACCCTTACTACGATACAGCCAGTAAATCCTTCTACGAAAAAAAGGAGTTAAATTTCGAATGTACAAGTAAACCGAATGTAGTAAGATTATATCCGAATGTAAAGACATTCGATACAGGTTTTTCGGAAAAACTGTTATTAATTATTGCAGAATTGACAATCTTATTTTAATTGACAGTTACTGTCGAGTAAAATAATTGCCACCACTTGTGATAAATTTATCAGACTTCTACTGTAACGGAAAAACATTCCCAGTATTTCCTCTGTAACTGAAATGAATAGACAAACATTTAAATCATATCATCTTTTTACATAGACGGCACTTACCTAGACTGAAGGATCTTCTGGCTCCGTGTCTTCAGATTCACTGTCGCTTGTTTCAGTCACGTGTATCATCACAGATTCCACTACAGTGTCTCTTAATCCCTGGTTCAAGAAATCAGCTTCATGCAATGCTTCTGCATGTTTTACACACCTTTCCCAGTCCTGCTGACAAGGGAACCTCCCCATCGCACCCCCCTCAGATTTAGTTATAAGTTGGCACAGTGGATAGGCCTTGAAAAACTGAACACAGATCGATCGAGAAAACAGGAAGAAGTTGTGTGGAACTATGAAAAAATAAGCAAAATGTACAAACTGAGTAGTCCATGCGTGAGATAGGCAATATTAAGGACAATGTGAGCTGAGGAGCGCTGTGGTCCTGTGGTTAGCGTGAGCAGCCGTAGAACGAGAGGTCTTCGGTTCAAGTCTTCCTTTGAGTGAAAAGTTAACTTTTTATTTTCAGTTTATGTGACAAACACTTATGTTTTCATCACTTTTTTTGGGAGTGATTATCACATCTACAAGAAAACCTAAATCGGGCAAGGTAGAAGAATCTTTTTACTTATTAGCCAAGTGTACTTGTTAGGTGGGTCGACAACATATTCAACGCATATGCTGTCACCAGTGTCGTATAGAATATATCAGACGTGTTTTCCTGAGGAGGAATCGGTTGACCTATGACCTTGCGATCAAATGTTTTCGGTTCCCATTGGAGAGGCACGTCCTTTCCTCAACTAATCGCACGGTTTTGCGGTGCGGTCGCAAAACACAGACACTAAACTTATTACAGTGAACAGAGACGTCAATGAACGAACGGACAGATCATAACTTTGCGAAAATAAACTTTTTACTTGAGAGAAGACTTGAACCAATGACCTCTCGTTTTACAGCTGCTCACTCAAACCACGGGACCACGGCGCTCCTGAGCTCAGATTATCCTTAATGTTGCCTATCTTGCGCATGGACTACTCAGTTTGTATATTTTGTTTATTTTTTCATAGTTCCACACAACTTCTTCCTGTTTTCTCGATTGATCTGTGTTCAGTTTTTCAAGGCCTATCCACTGTGCCAACTTATAATTAAATCTAAGGGGGGTGCGATGGGGATGTTCCCTTGTCAGTAACATTGTCAAGAGTTTCGTGAGTTAGCTTCTCGACGTCAGCAAGTTTGAAAGTAGTATTTCTTGTCGCTACTTCTCCCTTTACTTGGCCCACACCAATCCAGTGGGATTATATTGGCAGTGATATGGTGGTAGACGTACCACTTGGTGTCCCATTTCGTTTGCCAGTTGATCTAATTCGTAAGTCTTTTTGGCACCTACGATTTCTTCCTTTGACAGTTCAGTCTTCATTTCATCGACTGAAAATGAAACATCCTTTCTCTTTAACCACTCCATTATATCTGCTTTGCCCCAATTTGAACATGGCAGCTTGTAACCTCCCCCTCACTTACCGACCTTAATGACAGTGAAAAATGAAACCGCGTGTACCTAATGGGAGTTTTGGAAAAGCAATCGTCACCGAAGTTAACCTGTCGGTAAAGAGGGAGGAAAGGGTTACCTCTAAATGAAAGGAAAAATGCAAATGAAACTGGTGGAAATTAATTTTGAAAAGGGGTTAAGTTAATAAAGAAAGTAAATGTGCAGCCGTTACGTTAACAATTAACTAGCGGTAATTAGATATTTGAGATTTGGGGGAAATCACGGTCGCCAGTCCTAAGGACAATTACTATAGTAACTGAAAAAGAAAGGTTATTACACATATAATTAACACTAGAAGCGTGGCAACTGAAGGTTGAGACGTGTAGTGTGAAAACTGAAAGTTTGTCAGAAGTAATAAATTTCGCTACACTCTGACTTAATTTAGCAAAAGAATTAATAAAACCGGAAAATCGAAAGTTAATTTAGTGACTGAAGTTAATAGTGAGCTTTCTTTCTGAAGCACATTGAAATCCAGAAAAATACGGTTAGTCTTGGACTACCTCAACAATCATTTCAAAAGCAACTTGACTCTACGCAATTTAGAAACAAGAGATTTAACTTTGAACTTGAATTAAATGATTCTGAACTATTAACAATAGTAAAATTTAGTACGTACCAAGCTGAGCTGCAGTCACAGGTAAGCTAAAATATGCTAACAAAACTCGCACTCTAAATTTGTGCTCGTGTAACCTAAATATTGTAGCCAGCTACTGAACTTTGAAATTAAAGCAGTGAAATCTAATTATATTATTTTAATGCTGGCGTTTGAATTTCAACGACACTCGGGTTCATTTCGGAAAAGGAAGGGACCCTGCTTGGCAATGCAATTGGGACAATGAGCAACAAAGGTTCATGCTAAGTTGCTGTAATATTGCGAGGCAAATGGAACAATTTGAAAAGCTGAGGTCTGCCATACAGTTCTGAAACTTTACGTGCTTTTAGTCTTCCTTGTTGGTTGATTGAAGGTTTGAAGCCGTCGATCGAGGAGGTGGCGACAGTCACTCATTGTCGGCCGTCGCTGTTGCAGAAGCTGGATGTTGGCGCGCCTTCTTCTCGACACGGTCACCAGGCGAAACGGGCTCTTGATGTGCACCAGCTAATGCTTCCCGTCCGCGACACCATGTCAGAAACTATCATCGCGAGTCGAGCGCAATTACATGCTGCCAAACCCCGAAAGCGCGGCAACTCGCGGGAGCGTCACACAACACACCTGCTCCACTCGCTACTCCCGCCAGACTCTCACTGCCCCGCCCGCGCTTCACGCGGCAGAGTTAACACTACCAAAGATCCTCCACACTTTGAGTCTTCACACGACCTATCGATGTAATCGTTCGATAGCAGTTTTCCCTAGGCAAGACCCAGCGTAAAAATACAAATGATATTTACGAAAGAAACCAATTATACATCGACATGAGTGCATAAATATATATATACAAACAGTAAAACAATTACAATATATAAAGAGACAGAAATGTCATATCTTGAGGTAACAAAACAAGGAAAAAAATAATAGTACAATAGATGGAAATAGGAGGATATGCATTTCCGGCGTTACACGTGCCCCACATTGTCTGAGGATGTTCGTGTAACGTAAACAGACTCAGAAAATGTCCCAAAAAAAGAAACAGCGGAAATGCATATGCTCAAAACATCAACAAAATTTAGCATTCGTCTAATTAAGCATAAATAAATTTTTTAGACCATAATAATTGAGTGGAGACACTCCTAATCTTATTCCACTCTGTCATCTTGCACAAAATAAAACAGGTTGATAACATATTAAAATTCATAGAAAATATAGAAAATGGTTTAGCTATTCCAAAATCATTAAAATTCGTAACACTATGAGAAATGGAATACTATTTGCAAAATTAATTAGATTGCATGGTCATAAAAACAGGTAGATCAAAATACGCAAATTAATAATTAATTACATAGAATACACATTTTTACATAACCTTTTCATAATTAATATCTCGTCATGAGATTCCACTTAACGCTAAACAAGAAAATAATATTCAGTAGATCGAAAAAAACATAAATATTGACAGTAGAATTCTTTCACATCAGCTGTCCGGGAAGAAAAACTATTCCGCCTTTCGTACTCGCAAGTACAAAGAATGCCGACAGCGGCACAAGAGCCAACAGCGGCACAAGAGCCGACAGCGGCTCGCCTCGCCAGTATTGTTGCGCCCGCGTGTGCGGCACGCTTGATCTCACTCGCCCTTGTGACGGCGTTTCCAGAACGTCCGTTTCACTGAATTCTTTAGGAAAAACTCACTCCCGAGTAATCTCAAGGAGTCCCTTAATACTATCACAGTGGATAACTCAACACTGTCCATCATCACACGCATGTACTAGCCTGAAACTTAAAACAGCGTCTAAGTACATCGGCAATGACTAGTAAATCACATATTTATGAAATCTTACAGCTATTTACAAAATCATATTTACATTCCTTAATCTACTGTGACTCAGCTGAAAACTTAAACTAGCAGCTTGGATTTTTCAGTTGATTAGATCATGATTAAATTGATTAAAATTAAATTGATTAATCAAAATTAATTACTTATTAATTACAACTTCTTTAATGACCTTGGTCAGTCAAAAGCATGGCAATCTAGCAAATCGTTAAATCTTACACTCTATTTTACATACTGTATAAATTACCCATTCTGTGGTATTAATCGATCCTAGGTTGGTACAATTTCAAATCTACAATATTCCGTAAGCATTTGTGTGAGGCATACCAATGACTTTATATGGTCCATTATAAACAAACTTAAATTTAGAGATTTCATTGTCTATCTCGCTCGATTTCTCATGAGCTTTTACAAGTACTAAGTCTCCGATTGCAAACTTAGCAAAACGCACTTTAGCGTCATTACGACGTATGCGAGCATCGGCTTTTAGCTTCATTACTTCTCGCAAACGATCGTTTTTCACACCAATACTAATGTCAATCCGTGGAGGGAATTTGATTATCTCTTCCAATTCACTTTCTACACTTTTGTCAATGCCGAACTTCCTCACATTACGGCAGTTCAAACTCATTCCTACGTCAATACCATTCGGCCAGTTAACAATGTGTATAGGCTGGTATTGCCTATGCACACCGTCTCCTGCCTCGTCAAAACTAACTACTATTGTTTTATCTTGGGACGTACATGTCAACGTTTTGCTTTCGCAGTTAATCACTGCACGGTACTTTAACAGCCAATCTAACCCGATAATTACTTCCGTAGTTAAGTCTGGCACGACGACAAACTCTTGTTCAAATCGTGCCCCACATATCTCGAAGTTGACAAAAATCTGTTTTGTGACCGGTTTACTGGCCTTCCCAGTAGCACCGATAATTTTCACTCCTGTTACTGGCATAACTACGATGCCAGGTCTGTCTTTCAGTAACTCAAATATTTTCCCAGATACAGCACTCAATTCTGCACCGGTGTCAATCAACACGTTTAGTTGTAGGTCGTGCATATTAACAGACACTACTATCTGTCTACACTTGTCCTCGACTGTTTCTTTATTTTCCCACAGTAAATCCTCGTCTATATCCAGGTCATTCCAGAAAAACCCATCCGGCTTTGATCCTAAATCCGGCTTATCTGGCGGCTTTTTCAGCCTCTGTTCACATACAGTTTTAATTTCAACACGTTTGTCCTGAGGCTTAGTCTCTAGCTTCGCCTCCAATACCGAAACCTTTTCCTCTAACTCGTCAACTAGTGAGTGTTGCTTTGCTATCAATTCATTAATCGTCACCTTCGTTGATTCCACTTTGGTCAGATTAATCTCATCCGCCAATCTACCTGGAGGAATGTGCCCAGTCGCATCTGAAATTACTTCCTCTGGATCTGCGCAACCCACACTGCTACCGTCTGACCGCATAACGTCAGCTCTAACCTCATACACGCTGAAATCTATGTGCTTTTCTACCAATTGTGTCCAGCTATCACTAAAATTTTCGTAATCTTTCCCCTTAATACTCTCGCAATGTTTAAACTGGAGGTTTGCGTCGGATGGGTCGGCTACTTCTACCACTATAACTTTCGGTAAAGTCTGCCGGTTAGGGCCAGAACTTTCCGTTACTCCTTCAACATCTAACTCCTGCGGGACGAAACACGACGAATCTTGCTCGTGCTCCCCATTAACATCAACTATTTCTGGTAAAGTCTGCCGGTTAGGGCCAGAACTTTCAATCACTTCACAAATACTATCTTCCTGTGGGACGAGACGCGGCAAATACTGCACGCGCTCCCCATAAACACTTCTCCCATACAGACCCCTATAATCTCTTAGTTCGTCGTATAAGCGACCGAACTGCCTTAACCAGACCTCATCCCTCTCTGCATCCCCTCGCTCGATGACGGACGTTTTATCCGACATCTGATCTTCTCTCAACAATTGCGAATCATTCTTAAACTCAATCTCCAGTTCCGCTGTGGGTATTACAGCTGGCACCTTATAATCGATTTCCGGAACACTACTTAAATTGTTCTCACTGACAGTGAATGTACCTTCTACTGCCGTGTATACAGCTGATCTACTACTTGTGGGCGCACTCCTTTCTCTTAACACTGGCACACTCTCCCGCCGTTGATTATTCCACACGGAATTTTCATACCGACGACACCTGGGTTTTCTCCTGCTATTGGGCCGCCAAAATTTCTCCACGCCCGGTCGGCCCCTCACCGGTGCGGCTAATGGTTTCCCTGTCTCGTCCCAGCAGATACGCTCCCCGGATGCTGCTGAGGCGGCTGATCACACCCTCTGGCGTTATTACTATTCTGTGAAGCCCGTATCACGTTAGTATGATACTGGTTTCCGTCATTCCTGTTATTATTTGCATTGTACCGATTGTTATTACGGTCCGAACCATTATTGTTATTGCTGCCATGGTTGCGGTATGCATTATTCCCGTGGTTATCGTTGTTGTGGTTGCTGTGGTACCCGTTGTTGTTACCACGGCCTCTGCCACTGTCGCGATTATTGCGCCAATTGTCCTCGTCCTCCACTCTTTCCAGGAAATCATTGATTGTCCTGTAATTGCTTCCTACGTATCGTTTTGTATCATCTGGAAGCTTCTTGTAGAGTTCCCAGACTATTTCGGATTCCGAGCGGCGGTCACGCAAATATTCCAACTTGCGGATCCAGCCCTCACAAAACTCCTTCATCGAACCGCGCGAATTCGCATCGAAAGGCCTCGATACGACAAATTCGCGCCACACACTTTGCTGTTTTTGCTCTGACCAGTATTCAGCCAGAAAAAAATTTTTAAACTCGTCAAAAGTCAAGTTCGTAATGTTGAGGTTTAGGCCCCAACGCTTGGCATCACCAGCCAACACATCAATAACCGCATTAATTTTTCTCTCATTAGTCCATGATCTGGGTAAAACTCTTTCACAATTTTTAATGAAATCCGTCGGGTGTATACCGCCTTTTTTCAAGGGGTCGAATCGTTCCTCTTTCGTCAACAACTCCGAACTATGTGCACAGATTGGCACATAGCTCTGTTTTTCGTCAAGTTTCCTTTCTAATTCCGACACCCTCGTAATCACTTGGCAAGTGGTTGTCGCAAGCGTTTCCACTTCCCTCTTTTTCTCTTCGCAGGTGTTAGCCTGCTTCGTCACTTTGGTATCTACTTCGGATACTAAAGCCTTTAAAGTTTCCACCTTCTGTTGATCCTCTTTTCTCACTAATTGAATTTGTTCCGTCACCTTATTCTCGATGATCGGAGCAACTGCGTCTCCTACACTTTTCTCGATTCTGCTAATTTCGGAATCAAAACGAGTATTTATGCTCGCAATTTCCGCCTGAACGCCTATCATTTCCTGTTTAAGGTTACCGATTTCGGTATTAATCACGACAATATCGTCTTTGATTTTATCAACTTTTGTGTTAACAACTTCAACATTGTTGTTAACAACATTAATAGCTTTGTTCTGATTGTCTAGCATTCGTTCAATTTTTTCAGACTGAGCTACTTGCTTGGCAGCCTGAGCTGCTTGCTCGGCAGCCTGAGCTTCTTGCTTGGCAGCCTGATGTTTAATTTCTGCCGATTGACTCTTGATTTCGTTAATCAAAACATTCAATAAATCAGTTAAATTCCCGGAAACCACCGGTTTTACTTCCGTAGCGGCTTCCTCTTTCATTGTCCCCCGTATTCGTCATCAAGGGATTCAGATTTGATTTTCACTTCCGATTCCGAAACATTTTCTAAAGTCTGGAATTCCATTTCTGCTCTTTGTTGCGTTTCGGCGGTCGCATCTTTCATGTTAGCCGCCTGCCCCGGAACAATGGGTACCGCTGTGCGCGTTTCCCACTGTTCGACCGATTGTTCCGTATCGAAGTCTACCAAATTTTGGTAATTGTTGCCTTCACTCATTTTAATAATTTTCAATATAAATGCAAAATCTCAACTCTAATTAGGATTCCTCACACGAATATTCTCGCTGACGTATCGACCATTTCGTAACCAGTACTTTGTTACGAGATTTGCACAATGCAAAATTCGTGTCCAGAACAACCTCAAATTTGAAGATTGTCCTGTCACGGTCGCCACGTGTAACCTCCCCCTCACTTACCGACCTTAATGACAGTGAAAAATGAAACCGCGTGTACCTAATGGGAGTTTTGGAAAAGCAATCGTCACCGAAGTTAACCTGTCGGTAAAGAGGGAGGAAAGGGTTACCTCTAAATGAAAGGAAAAATGCAAATGAAACTGGTGGAAATTAATTTTGAAAAGGGGTTAAGTTAATAAAGAAAGTAAATGTGCAGCCGTTACGTTAACAATTAACTAGCGGTAATTAGATATTTGAGATTTGGGGGAAATCACGGTCGCCAGTCCTAAGGACAATTACTATAGTAATTGAAAAAGAAAGGTTATTACACATATAATTAACACTAGAAGCGTGGCAACTGAAGGTTGACACGTGTAGTGTGAAAACTGAAAGTTTGTCAGAAGTAATAAATTTCGCTACACTCTGACTTAATTTAGCAAAAGAATTAATAAAACCGGAAAATCGAAAGTTAATTTAGTGACTGAAGTTAATAGTGAGCTTTCTTTCTGAAGCACATTGAAATCCAGAAAAATACGGTTAGTCTTGGACTACCTCAACAATCATTTCAGAAGCAACTTGACTCTACGCAATTTAGAAACAAGAGATTTAACTTTGAACTTGAATTAAATGATTCTGAACTATTAACAATAGTAAAATTTAGTACGTACCAAGCTGAGCTGCTGTCACAGGTAAGCTAAAATATGCTAACAAAACTCGCACTCTAAATTTGTGCTCGTGTAACCTAAATATTGTAGCCAGCTACTGAACTTTGAAATTAAAGCAGTGAAATCTAATTAAATTATTTTAATGCTGGCGTTTGAATTTCAACGACACTCGGGTTCATTTCGGAAAAGGAAGGGACCCTGCTTGGCAATGAAATTGGGACAATGAGCAACAAAGGTTCATGCTAAGTTGCTGTAATATTGCGAGGCAAATGGAACAATTTGAAAAGCTGAGGTCTGCCATACAGTTCTGAAACTTTACGTGCTTTTAGTCTTCCTTGTTGGTTGATTGAAGGTTTGAAGCCGTCGATCGAGGAGGTGGCGACAGTCACTCATTGTCGGCCGTCGCTGTTGCAGAAGCTGGATGTTGGCGCGCCTTCTTCTCGACACGGTCACCAGGCGAAACGGGCTCTTGATGTGCGCCAGCTAATGCTTCCCGTCCGCGACACCATGTCAGAAACTATCATCGCGAGTCGAGCGCAATTACATGCTGCCAAACCCCGAAAGCGCGGCAACTCGCGGGAGCGTCACTCAACACACCTGCTCCACTCGCTACTCCAGCCAGACTCTGACTGCCCCGCCCGCGCTTCACGCGGCAGAGTTAACACTACCAAAGATCCTACACACTTTGAGTCTTCACACGACCTATCGATGTAATCGTTCGATAGCAGTTTTCCCTAGGCAAGACCCAGCGTAAAAATACAAATGATATTTACGAAAGAAACCAATTATACATCGACATGAGTGCATAAATATATATATACAAACAGTAAAACAATTACAATATATAAAGAGACAGAAATGTCATATCTTGAGGTAACAAAACAAGGAAAAAAAATAATAGTACAATAGATGGAAATAGGAGGATATGCATTTGCGTTACAAGCTTTTCTATCTGAGTGGAGTGGTAGCTGGCGTTATCCATCACGGTAATTGACCCTTCTTCCAGGGCAGACAACAGTCGAATAAACCGATTCTTGAAAACTTCTCCATTCATTTCTGAATGGTAATCGGATTAGCAAGAACTATTCCCACCACGAAAAACATGTTGGTGGCGTCTGGTATGAAGCCTGTGGTTAGTGAACCAGCGTGGGCCATGATTAATCGGCCACCTCTACCAGTAGGCACTTTCAAAACGCCGTTTCCTTTGGAGTCGTGCCATATATACTTATTGGTGTGATTCTATCAAACCCAGGTTTCACCCAAGTGCACTACAGGTCTGATGTTTTCAGCACGCAAGAAGTGCATTGTACACAAAAACAACGCTCTTGCTGCTGTAATGTCTCTGCGTTCCATTAAGAATTTCCGTGCGTCATTTAACTTCTTGAATCGGAAACCTAGGGAGCAGAGAAGACGAAGAACGGAAGTCTCAATCCGAGTGATTAATTTTTTCACAGAGGTCAGCTTGCAGTTTTTTAGCCGTTGGATACTCTCCTCTGTCGTAATATCAAATTACAGTTCTACGCACGAGCTCTTTGTTAAAATCGCCAAGGTCGCTTAATTTCCGTTCACGTTCGTATCCCTTTCTTGGAGAATCGAAACACTCTTTCATGTCTGGAGATTCTGCCAACGACACAGATTTGCTAATACGGCCTACAATTGACTTGGAGACACCACACGCATTAGCAGTAAGTTGATGAATTTGCGCAAAATTTAAGTTATTGCTCGCTTCTTCATTGTCGGGCAGATCAGTACGAGGTGCATTCAAGTTCTAAGGCCTCCGATTTTTTTTCTAATTAACTACTCACCCGAAATCGATGAAACTGGCGTTACTTCTCGACGTAATCGCCCTGCAGACGTACACATTTTTCACAACGCTGACGCCATGATTCCATGGCAGCGGCGAAGGCTTCTTTAGGAGTCTGTTTTGACCACTGGAAAATCGCTGAGGCTATACCAGCACGGCTGGTGAATGTGCGGCCACGGAGAGTGTCTTTCATTGTTGGAAAAAGCAAAAAGTCACTAGGAGCCAGGTCAGGTGAGTAGGGAGCATGAGGAATCACTTCAAAGTTGCTATCACGAAGAAACTGTTGCGTAACGTTAGCTCGATGTGCGGGTACGTTGTCTCGGTGAAACAGCACATGCGCAGCCCTTCCCGGACGTTTTTGCTACAGTGCAGGAAGGAATTTGTTCATCAAAACATTTTCGTAGGATGTACCTGTTACAGTAGTGCCCTTTGGAACGCAATGGGTAAGGATTACGCCCTCGCTGTCCCAGAACATGGACACCATTATTTTTTCAGCACTGGCTGTTACCCGAAATTTTTTTGGTGGCGGTGAATCTGTGTGCTTCCATTGAGCTGACTGGCGCTTTGTTTCTGGATTGAAAACTGGCATCCACGTCTCATCCATTGTCACAACCGACGAAAAGAAAGTCCCATTCATGCTGTCGTTGCTCGTCAACATTGCTTGGCATCATGCCACACGGGCAGCCGTGTGGTCGTCCGTCAGCATTCGTGGCACCCACCTGGATGACACTTTTCGTATTTTCAGGTCGTCATGCAGGATTGTGTGCACAGAACCCACAGAAATGCAAACTCTGGAGGCGATCTGTTCAACAGTCATTCGGCGATCCTCCAAAACAATTCTCTCCACTTTCTCGATCGTGTCGTCAGACCGGCGTGTGCGAGCCCGAGGTTGTTTCGGTTTGTTGTCACACGATGTTCTGCCTTCATTTAACTGTCGCACCCACGAACGCACTTTCGACACATCCATAACTCCATCACCACATGTCTCCTTCAACTGTCGATGAATTTCAATTGGTTTCACACCACGCAAATTCAGAAAACGAATGATTGCACGCTGTTCAAGTAAGGAAAACGTCGCCATTTTAAGTATTTAAAAAAGTTCTCATTCTTGCCGCTGGCGGTAAAATTTCATCTGCCGTACGGTGCTGCCAATGAACGCGACCTCATTTTAAAACAATGCGCATGTTTCTATCTCTTTCCAGTATGGCGAAAAAAAATCGGAGGCCTTAGAACTTAAACGCACCTCGTAAAAAACTTCAGTACACTCGATATGATAATTTTCGATTGTTTACGAATGTCTTTCCGCCCTTTGCGCACACCGACCAGAGGAGTAGTACAAGTAGGCCGTTGCTCCTGCATTGTTGTTCATCACCAAACACATGTCAAAGCACCTTTATAAAGACAGTTCTGCGACCGTGTGGGCTGCAGATTCCTCGACTTGCGCCATAGGGTGGTGGGGTTTCGGGTTCCGCTGGATAGGTCAGGAGTCCACTACACGCAACAAGCGGCTACACGGGTAGCAGGGGTTGTGTGGCGTGGGCTGGGCGGTTTTTTAGGTTAGATGGCCTTGGGCAAGTACAGAAAGGGCAACAGCCTCAACGGGTGCGGGGCAAAGTCAGGACATGCGGGGACCAAGCAGCAATCGGTATTGTAATTGTCAACTGTCGAAGCTGCGTTGGTAAAGTACCGGAACTTCAAGCGCTGATAGAAAGCACCGAAGCTGAAATCGTTATAGGTACAGAAAGCTGGCTTAAGCCAGAGATAAATTCTGCCGAAATTTTTACAAAGGTACAGACGGTGTTTAGAAAGGATAGATTGCATGCAACCGGTGGTGGAGTGTTCATCGCTGTTAGTAGTAGTTTATCCTGTAGTGAAGTAGAAGTGGATAGTTCGTGTGAATTATTATGGGTGGAGGTTACACTAAACAACCGAACTAGGTTAATAATTGGCTCCTTTTACCGACCTCCCGACTCAGCAGCATTAGTGGCAGAACAACTGAGAGAAAATTTGGAATACATTTCACATAAATTTTCTCAGCATGTTATAGTCTTAGGTGGAGATTTCAATTTACCAGATATAGACTGGGACACTCAGATGTTTAGGACGGGTGGTAGGGACAGAGCATCGAGTGACATTATACTGAGTGCACTATCCGAAAATTACCTCGAGCAATTAAACAGAGAACCGACTCGTGGAGATAACATATTGGACCTACTGATAACAAACAGACCCGAACTTTTCGAATCTGTATGTACAGAACAGGGAATCAGTGATCATAAGGCCGTTGCAGCATCCCTGAATATGGAAGTTAATAGGAATATAAAAAAAGGGAGGAAGGTTTATCTGTTTAGCAAGAGTAATAGAAGGCAGATTTCAGACTACCTAACAGATCAAAACGAAAATTTCTGTTCCGACACTGACAATGTTGAGTGTTTATGGAAAAAGTTCAAGGCAATCGTAAAATGCGTTTTAGACAGGTACGTGCCGAGTAAAACTGTGAGGGACGGGAAAAACCCACCGTGGTACAACAGCAAAGTTAGGAAACTACTGCGAAAGCAAAGAGAGCTCCACTCCAAGTTTAAACGCAGCCAAAACCTCTCAGACAAACAGAAGCTAAACGATGTCAAAGTTAGCGTAAGGAGGGCTATGCGTGAAGCGTTTAGTGAATTCGAAAGTAAACTTCTATGTACCGACTTGACAGAAAATCCTAGGAAGTTCTGGTCTTACGTTAAATCAGTAAATGGCTCGAAACAGCATATCCAGACACTCCGGGATGATGATGGCATTGAAACAGAGGATGACACGCGTAAAGCTGAAATACTAAACACCTTTTTCCAAAGCTGTTTCACAGAGGAAGACCGCACTGCAGTTCCTTCTCTAAATCCTCGCACAAACGAAAAAATGGCTGACATCGAAATAAGTGTCCAAGGAATAGAAAAGCAACTGGAATCACTCAATAGAGGAAAGTCCACTGGACCTGACGGGATACCAATTCGATTCTACACAGAGTACGCGAAAGAACTTGCCCCCCTTCTAACAGCCGTGTACCGCAAGTCTCTAGAGGAACGGAAGGTTCCAAATGATTGGAAAAGAGCACAGATAGTCCCAGTCTTCAAGAAGGGTCGTCGAGCAGATGCGCAAAACTATAGACCTATATCTCTTACGTCGATCTCTTGTAGAATTTTAGAACATGTTTTTTGCTCGCGTATCATGTCATTTCTGGAAACCCAGAATCTACTATGTAGGAATCAACATGGATTCCGGAAACAGCGATCGTGTGAGACCCAACTCGCCTTATTTGTTCATGAGGCCCAGAAAATATTAGATACAGGCTCCCAGGTAGATGCTATTTTTCTTGACTTCCGGAAGGCGTTCGATACAGTTCCGCACTGTCGCCTGATAAGCAAAGTAAGAGCCTACGGAATATCAGACCAGCTGTGTGGCTGGATTGAGAAGTTTTTGGCAAACAGAACACAGCATGTTGTTATCAATGAAGAGACGTCTACAGACGTTAAAGTAACCTCTGGCGTGCCACAGGGGAGTGTTATGGGACCATTGCTGTTCACAATATATATAAATGACTTAGTAGATAGTGTCGGAAGTTCCATGCGGCTTTTCGCGGATGATGCTGTAGTATACAGAGAAGTTGCTGCATTAGAAAATTGTAGCGAAATACAGGAAGATCTGCAGCGGATAGGCACTTGGTGCAGGGAGTGGCAACTGACCCTTAACATAGACAAATGTAATGTATTGCGAATACATAGAAAGAAGGATCCTTTATTGTATGATTATATGATAGCGGAACAAACACTGGTAGCAGTTACTTCTGTAAAATATCTGGGAGTATGCGTACGGAACGATTTGAAGTGGAATGATCATATAAAACTAATTGTTGGTAAGGCGGGTACCAGGTTGAGATTCATTGGGAGAGTGCTTAGAAAATGTAGTCTATCAACAAAGGAGGTGGCTTACAAAACACTCGTTCGACCTATACTTGAGTATTGCTCATCAGTGTGGGATCCGTACCAGGTCGGGTTGACGGAGGAGATAGAGAAGATCCAAAGAAGAGCGGCGCGTTTCGTCACTGGGTTATTTGGTAACCGTGATAGCGTTACGGAGATGTTTAATAAACTCAAGTGGCAGACTCTGCAAGAGAGGCGCTCTGCATCGCGGTGTAGCTTGCTCGCCAGGTTTCGAGAGGGTGCGTTTCTGGATGAGGTATCGAATATATTGCTTCCCCCTACTTATACTTCCCGAGGAGATCACGAATGTAAAATTAGAGAGATTAGAGCGCGCACGGAGGCTTTCAGACAGTCGTTCTTCCCGCGAACCATACGCGACTGGAACAGGAAAGGGAGGTAATGACAGTGGCACGTAAAGTGCCCTCCGCCACACACCGTTGGGTGGCTTGCGGAGTATCAATGTAGATGTAGATGTAGATGTAACACACTGAAATCAGACGTGAACACTCGGTATAGCACGGTAACGCTGAGCTTTCCGCTGCTCTGACCTACTGCTGAGAGGTGGCCGAATCATGCCCCGCAGCCCCTGCTATCGGCTGGCAGCGGCCGTGATCTTGAGGACTCTACTTTCGTGCCGGCCGCTATAGTAAGATGAGTTAACTTTCGCACCATAACAGTTAGCTAGTTAGTTAGTTGGTTGCGTGTTCCATTGATCAATCCCACGGTACGGTAGCCGTTATGATGTGGAACGTGTCAAGTGCACAAGAAATGCAAACAAAATTTTTAGTATATAGGGGAAGGCGGGGCAAGATGGGGAAGCTAACTTTAAACCCTTACAAAAGGGACAAAAATAAACAAAATATTTTGAATAATCATTTTCTAAATGTTGTGGATATAGTAGGATCCAAATGTTCATTAGAAGATGCTAGGCTGTTAAAGGACAAGGCCATACCTATGCAATTTGATACAATTGAAATCTCACCCACTTCTCCCTCTGGAATTAGGAAAATACACTCCTGGAAATGGAAAAAAGAACACATTGACACCGGTGTGTCAGACCCACCATACTTGCTCTGGACACTGCGAGAGGGCTGTACAAGCAATGATCACACGCACGGCACAGCGGACACACCAGGAACCGCGGTGTTGGCCGTCGAATGGCGCTAGCTGTGCAGCATTTGTGCACCGCCGCCGTCAGTGTCAGCCAGTTTGCCGTGGAATACGGACTCCATCGCAGTCTTTAACACTGGTAGCATGCCGCGACAGCGTGGACGTGAACCGTATGTGCAGTTGACGGACTTTGAGCGAGGGTGTATAGTGGGCATGCGGGAGGCCGGGTGGACGTACCGCCGAATTGCTCAACACGTGGGGCGTGAGGTCTCCACAGTACATCGATGTTGTCGCCAGTGGTCGGCGGAAGGTGCACGTGCCCGTCGACCTGGGACCGGACGGCAGCGACGCACGGATGCACGCCAAGACCGTAGGATCCTACGCAGTGCCGTAGGGGACCGCACCGCCACTTCCCAGCAAATTAGGGACACTGTTGCTCCTGGGGTATCGGCGAGGACCATTCGCAACCGTCTCCATGAAGCTGGGCTACGGTCCCGCACACCGTTAGGCCGTCTTCCGCTCACGCCCCAACATCGTGCAGCCCGCCTCCAGTGGTGTCGCGACAGGCGTGAATGGAGGGACGAATGGAGACGTGTCGTCTTCAGCGATGAGAGTTGCTTCTGCCTTGGTGCCAATGATGGTCGTATGCGTGTTTGGCGCCGTGCGGGTGAGCGCCACAATCAGGACTGCATACGACCGAGGCACACAGGGCCAACACCCGGCATCATGGTGTGGGGAGCGATCTCCTACACTGGCCGTACACCACTGGTGATCGTCGAGGGGACACTGAATAGTGCACGGTACATCCAAACCGTCATCGAACCCATCGTTCTACCATTCCTAGACCGGCAAGGGAACTTAATGTTCCAACAGGACAATGCACGTCCGCATGTATCCCGTGCCACCCAACGTGCTCTAGAAGGTGTAAGTCAACTACCCTGGCCAGCAAGATCTCCGGATCTGTCCCCCATTGAGCATGTTTTTGACTGGATGAAGCGTCGTCTCACGCGGTCTGCACGTCCAGCACGAACGCTGGTCCAGCTGAGGCGCCAGGTGGAAATGGCATGGCAAGCCGTTCCACAGGACTACATCCAGCATCTCTACGATCGTCTCCATGGGAGAATAGCAGCCTGCATTGCTGCGAAAGGTGGATATACACTGTACTAGTGCCGACATTGTGCATGCTCTATTGCCTGTGTCTATGTGCCTGTGGTTCTGTCAATGTGATCATGTGATGTATCTGACCCCAGGAATGTGTCAATAAAGTTTCCCCTTCCTGGGACAATGAATTCACGGTGTTCTTATTTCAATTTCCAGGAGTGTAATAAACTTGCTTAAAAGCAAAAACTCACATGGAATTGATGGCATTTCCAGCAAAATACTAAAAGCTTGTTCTCAACAGATAAGTAAGATTCTCAGCCACCTGTCTAATAGCTCTTTGGAACAGGGCATTTTCCCTGATAGACTGAAATATGCTATTGTTATACCTTTGCATAAAAAGGGGAATAGATCTGATGTCAACAATTACAGTCCAATCTCCCTTCTAACAGCTTTATCCAAAATTTTTGAGAAAGTAATGTATTCAAGAGTAGCTTCACATATCTGTGACAATGAAGTACTAACAAAATGTCAGTTTGGTTTCCAGAAAGGTTTTTCAACAGAAAATGCCATATATGCTTTCACCAATCAAATTTTGAATGATCTGAACAACCAGACACCACCGATTGGGTTTTTTTGTGATCGCTCAAAGGCTTTTGATTGTGTAAATCATGAAATTCTGCTAGACAAGCTCAAGTATTGTGGCATGAGTGGGACAGTGCACAAATGGTATAATTCATACCTAACTGGAAGAGTGCAGAAAGTTGAAATAAGTAGTTCTCATAATATGCAAAGATCAGCACATTCCTCAAACTGGGGAACTATCAAGAATGGGGTTCCACAAGGGTCAGTCTTGGGTCCTTTGTTGTTCTTAATATATATTAATGACTTGCCATTCTATATTCATGAGGAGGCAAAGTTAGTTCTCTTTGCTGATGATACAAGTATAGTAATCACACCTGACAAACAAGAATTAACTGATGAACTTGTCAGTACTGTCTTTCAGATAATTACTAAGTGGTTCCTTGTAAACGGACTCTCACTGAATTTTGATAAGACACAGTACAAACAGTTCCGTACAGTGAATGGTATGACGCCATTAATAAATATAGACCTTAATCAGAAGCATATAGCTAAGGTAGAATATTCCAAATTTTTAGTTGTGTCCATTGATGAGAGATTAAATTGGAAGAAACACATTGATAATCTGCTGAAACGTTTGAGTTCAGCTACTTATACAATAAGGGTCATTGCAAATTTTGGTGATAAACATCTTAGTAAATTAGCTTACTACGCCTATTTTCACTCGCTGCTTTCATGTGGCATCATATTTTGGGGTAATTCATCACTGAGGAATAAAGTATTTATTGCACAAAAGCGTGTAATCAGGATAATAGCTGGAGTCCACCCAAGATCATCCTGCAGACATTTATTTAAGGATCTAGGGATATTTATAGTAGCTTCTCAGTATATATACTCTCTTATGTAATTTGTTATTAACAACCAAACCCAATTCAAAAGTAATAGCAGTGTGCATAACTACAATACTAGGAGAAAGGATGATCTTCACTATTCAAGATTAACTCTAACTTCGGCACAGAAAGGGGTGAATTATACTGGCACTAAAGTCTTTGGTCACTTACCAAATAGTATCAAAAGTCTGACAGATAACCAACAAGTATTTAAGAAGAAATTAAAAGAATTTCTGAATGACAACTCCTTCTAGTCCATAGAGGAATTTTTAGATATAAATTTAAAAAAAAAAAACAAAAAAATATTTAAAAAATAAAAAATAAAAAAAATGAAAAAGTTGTTATATTAACGTAAGTATGTTGTTAAATTAACTTAATTATGTCATGTATTGGAAAATTTGACTCGTTCCACATCATTACGAAATATCGTATTAATGATCCATGGAACTAGTATTAATCTAATCTAATCTAATCGTCACTTCTTCGTTGTCATTATGTCCTTTTGGTGGTATCCCAGGTTTATTAAACGTCTTTGAGAAGAGTTTTCGTTTACATGCAGCACGTTTGGGGACTCCTTTTCGTTTAATTTCTTCAGATACTTCACTCCTATAGGGAGATTCGGTTAAAACAGCGGGTTTTCCACGCCTGTTAGATGGTTTCCTTTTGGTTTTTTTTTATCCACCTTTGGAATATCTAACACCATTTTAGGCCTGGTAACCTGAAAGTTAGACGAAACAGAGGCTTGATCGTCAGTTGTTAATTGTTCAGGTGTTTTACGTCTTGATAACATCTCTGGTATTTGGTCCTCCGTTTCTGTAACTTCAGATGTGTGAGCTTGATGAACGTCTGTAGTTGAACAGGGAAGGTAATCACTTTCTTGAAACACATTTCTGTTTACAGGCCAAATGCCAATTTTCCGAAACCCATTCACTGCTGTGGACATTGTAGCTGAATGAATGAAGGTTTTGCCGAATAAACTTGCGATCTGATGCAGCGTAACAACTTCTCCAGGATGGGTGCGAAGCAACGATGTTACTTCATCTTCGTAAAATTTACTGAGAGGTTTCATAAATGCCACGTGCAATGGTTGAAGACGGTGTGAGCAGTGTGGTGCCAAACACAGCAAGACAACCCCATTTTCGCGGGCCACATTTATCAGTTCTCAGTTCTTGGTCTGCGTTTTGTGGCCGTCCAATAAGGGAAGTATTGGTCTTTCCTTCGACGCTCCAGTAAATGTAATAAACTTCTTAAACCAAGTCAAAAATAGTTCTTTCGTCATCCAACCAGTTTCTTGGACTTCTGCCCAAGCACCAGGGGGCAGGCCAGTCGCAAACGCTTGTTGCATTCGTTTTCGAGGATAAATTAACATAGGTGGTACGTAGAGCCCCGACGCTGAAACACCGATTTTTGCAGTCACAGTCTGGCCTCTTTCTGCTGAAGTAACTGCTCCCACCTGTCTGCGCCCTTTCAAAGCAACCACCTTTGTGTGATCTTTTGGAATGACTGTTAAACCAGTCTCATCGCAATTGAAAATTCTGTCTCGCGTAAACTTGAATGTGTCTAATTGACTTTCTAACAGATCGAAAAACTGATCTACAACAACTCGATTAAACCCCATTGCTCGTGCGATTGATGTGGCCTCTGGTTTTCGTATGCAGTATTATTAAATGGATGTTTGATGTTGTTTCGTTCAGCTAGCTGAAAAGCAAGTTCACAAAGTTCTTTAAGTGTTAGGCCAAAATACTGTCCTTCCATCTGTGTTAAGTAGTCTTTAAGCTCTGCCTCTTGTTCTGGGGTAAACACACTAGTGATTGGTCCTAACCTTTTCACAACTGTATAGCCAGGATTAGCACGTTTCTTTGCCACATGTCGTTCAGTCGCTGCCTGTGGCAGGTTGAACTGTCGAGCAGCACTGAAAGAACCCATATGACCTTCTATAACAGCATTTACAGCGCCTTCCATTGACTCCAATGACCAATCTTGCCTAGATGTTTGTCGCAGATACTTGCGAGCCATCTGAAATAAAACACGTGGAACGTACTATTGAGTCAGATCATTCCTGGTAATCTATATTACATAGTAAATACCATATATCCAACAGTCAGTCGTTAAAGCGTAGCAAGAATACTGACTTTGCACATTTTGTGTATTTTTATTCACCATATAGCCTAAGGCATACTTTGTTATTAATTAGGAAACGTTGGAATAACGAATACCATTCTATTTACAATTGTATTCAACGTATAATGCACGTGTTCAAAACCCGTAGCGAGGTAAACACATGAGAAGATAAGAACGTAATGGTTGGACAAATAGTAGGGACAAGATGGGGAAGCTCCCCTTCTTTCCCCACCCCGTCTTGCCCCCTACCACGCTGTTAGGTTATGTTACGCCTACATGTACACTTTTTAGTGAACATTGACTACAGCCACAGCAGTTTACTGTTAATAAGACGTACTATTCAGTGCTATATGTACAGTATGGACAAATGTTCACGAAATACATGTTTTAGGACATCGAAAGGTGTAAAACATTCCAAATAAGTATAATCTTTGTATGTACCTTGCAAAGCTCACAGAAACCGCCGCGACACTAAGGTTCAGCAAAGTCGACTCACTGGGACCTGTGTACTGATGATGTTGACGTAGCTATCCACAGATGGCAGCACTCTAACTGTAGCTTATAGCCCTTCCCCGTCTGACCCCACCTCCCCGTCTTGCCACGCTTACCCCTATATATATATTACAATACAGAAATAAAGATTAATATTCCTATTATCTACCCCATTCCCTTAAATGGCACAAAATGCATACATTATATTTACAGATTTATTTATTTCTATTCATTTATTTATTTATATTCAACTCTTATTGAATACGTACACCCACATAACAGAGTATTTTTAAAAATTGCGTCCACTTGTATTATGGCTCTAACATCCCATTGCTCAATATGTTAACGTCACGTACCGTCACATTATTGTAGCATACGATATTAAATTCATGCAGAACGAGTATGTTGGCCTTTGAAAACATTTTCACACACGTACATCGCTTTCTACACTATTTACTGTTAATTACAGATCGTTTTTCTTATAGTAATTAAAAAATCTTCTTAATAGGCCTGAAAGATTCTCTTCTTCTTAGTCTTCCAGAAAATGACAGACCGTTTCCCATACTCTTTCGTTATCGTCTCGAGCTATTACTGTTGATTTTGAATCTTCAGAACAGTCTTCATTATCACTTACTTCCTCGTTTTAGCGTCCATTGTCCATACCACCATTGGAGATTGTAAAGAAGTATCGAACGTCAGTCCATTATTTGCATCTTCATTTAGAAAGTTGTCTATCACATCTGCAACAAAACTGAAACGTATAAATAAGAGCGCAAAGAAAAGCCCATACACTTCCATTTGCATGTGAAATAGCCGGGAAACAATGATTTTAGCCAGTCATGTCTTTACTATCTCTCGCTATTTTACATTCAACCGTTTCAATTTGACTGTCTTTCCACTAAAATCCAGGAACTGCCGCACTGTAGCTCGTGGGTAGCCGGTAAGCCAAGGTTACGTGTGTCCTCCGCGCTTAGGCTTAAAATGGCTGCAGTGTGGCAGAGCCAGTGACGGACAACCAGTGCACACGAGTATAGTTAGGTCTTACCTGCATACTTTCACTAGATGGCCCACATTCTCAAGCTAGATCGTTTGTGGGAGCCGACATTTTAGCAACGTGCTGCCCTGATTAAATATAAAACATGAAGCCAAGTGGATGAAGATTTGTTGAGAGCGCTGATTATGAATAATTTAAACATGTGCCAGGGTTTATATTGATGGGTAGGTAACAGCTGAGAGCTCACTCTCAACTCGTTTTCTTCTTCCTCCTGCACAATTTTTATGGGCAGAGATTCAATAGATATCGATAGGCGGGAAGCTGTAGCACTGCAGTGTTGCCAATTTAGCGACTTTGTCGCTAGAAATGGAGACTTTTGCCTTCGTCTTAGCGACAAAAAAAACTTTTTAGCGACAAAAATTATTTAGCGACTTATCTGGCGACTTTTGAAGTACTGACGACTTTTGAAGCACAAATCAAAACTATTCTGGGCCAGTATTTTCATTAATAAAACTAAGATTTTAACTATAGAATGGGTACTATACTGACTTTGTTCTAGATTTACTAAGTCAAATTAAGTTCTTAGCAGATCATGTAGCATTGTTTAGCATTTAGTAAACCTGAATGTGGGAATTGCCTACAGAGAAAGAAAACCTTGACTATAGAACAATTCGTTATTCATTACCCACGAGCCTGTTATTGTCGATATCGTATCGATCTACAATTCTTCAACTTTTGAACTCCCTTTATTTCTCGAATTGACAAAAAACATACGTAATATTAAGTATAATAAAATACATTCCTGTCCCGCAACCTCTAATTTTTCGAAATGTTAACTCGCAGTCAAATTATTGCCACATGCACAATGGTAAAACAACAAAAATTCGGTGGGGGTGTCTCAGACATTATTAAGTTTTAAGCAATGAACAATAGGACTGATATCGAGTTACCAAATGAGTACATTGTTTCATGACCTCTAGGTCGCCTGAGTTTTAATGTATTTTCAGTGATTATAAATTGGTGAGACTTATGTTGTGGTGGCTTACATAATGGATTTACCGCAGAAGAAGAAGCAGTACGCTCAAAAATATCGGGATGCGTGGGAAGCGGAACCTGAATTCAATGCGTGGCTGAAACCAGTCATTGGAGACTTATCCAAGGCAAGATGTCAAGTATGTGCAACAGAGTTTTATGCTAAATTGTGTGATATTAGAAAGCATTCAAAAACTATTAAGCACAAACAAAAAATTTATTTAAAAACACACAAACCACCTGACCTGTGAAAATTGTTCCGAAAACTACAGTTAGAATAGCAAGCAGAGCGGAAGGCGCCCTTTCTTTATTTATTGCTGAACATTGTTCTATTTTAGCTGTAGATCATTTAGGAATACTGTGCAAGAAGTTGTTTCCCGACGATGAGGGCGCTAAAAACGTGCAATTACAGCGTACAAAGTGCACTAACATTATAACTGAAGTTTTGGGTTCATATTTTACACAATCATTGGTTGAAGATATCGGTAACCAAAAATACAGTGTACTAATAGACGAATCCACAGAAGTATCAATATCTAAAATGCTAGGTGTCGTTATACGGTACTATAGTGTAAAAAACCAAACCATTAGATCAGCATTTCTCAAACTCGCTGTAGTAGAAACTGCAGATGCAAGGAATCTGGCTGCGGTTCTTGCGAATTCTTCGAAAGGTCTCAAACTTTCAATCGTTAATATGGTAGGAATTGGCACAGATAATGCTTCTGCAATGGTTGGAATAAACAATGGGCTTTTCGAACAACTCAAGAGGGAATATGGTTTGAAGCATTTGGTATTGATCCGTTGCATTTGTCACTCTCTTCAGCTTGCAGTTTCGCACGCCTCAGTGAATACCGTACCTAGAAACATAGTGTTCCTTGTACGGGAAACCTACAATTGGTTCTTCATTTCACCCAAAAGACAAAAGGAATATAAAAATATTTATGAGATAATAAATAATAAATTGTGGAAAACAGCAACTAAAATTTTTGAAGGTCTGTGCAACACGTTGGCTGTCAATTGAACCAGCAATACGAAGAATTCTGGAGCAGTGGGAAGAACTAAAACTACATTTTTCACTTGCCATGGTTCAAGACAATTGTTAAACTGCCGATCTTTTGTACAAGATGTATTGTGACGACTCAAATCATCTTTACACGTTTTACCTTAAACATGCTTTAAAAGACGTACAAATAGCAATAGATACTTTTGAAGGAGAAGACAATGACCCCACTAAATTACTAGATACACTTGTATTTCTCATGCAGTACTCGGACAAAACATAGTTTTTCCAACTTTTAATTTGTTGACAATACCAGTTCCAAGCGAATGTATGTACTCAAATCCGAACCTTGGCTTTATGTTTGAACAGAAATTGTCTGAGTCAAGTTTGTCTGAAGAAAATAAGTTTACTTGAAGAAGAGATGCATTCAGTTTAGTATGAAACTCATAAAAGAAATTCAACAAAGACTGCCAAGTAACGTTACGACCCTGAAAAAAATGTCAATTCTGAATGTTGAAGAAATACTAAAAGTGAATAAAAATAATGCTGTAGCGGATGTAGCCGAAGAATTGGGTTTTAGTGGGGATTTCATAGACGATATGCTGCAAGAATGGCATAATATCAACTTCATTAGGCGGAATAACACTACTAACACTGTTCGATTTTGGAGTGAGGTTTAGCAGTATAAAAATGCCGCAGGGGAGAATCCTTTTTCTTTGATTTCACAGCTAGCACTGACTGTTCTCTGCCTACCGCATTCAAATGCAGAAGTGGAAAGAATATTCAGTTCTATGAACATTATAAAAACTAAACAACGTAACAGATTATCGTTAAAGACAATTAATGCTTTGATCATATTGGGACACGAGCTGAAGAAACAATATAAAGATTGTGCATCTTTTGACATACCGTCAGACGTATTGGAGCTTAATGGAAGGAACAAAAGTTCCTCTCTTGCGACAAAACCAGTCGAACTGCAACATCATCTTTTGAGTGACGTTCAACCCTCTACATCAACTACAGTTCTGTCAGAGCATGAAACAGAAGAGTTATTCGATCTTCTGAGTGACGACGATGAATAGCTCACATACCGGTATGTAGATGTTTTGTAACCTAATTTGAGTTCTTGCTTTCTTTTGTTAGAAATATAGTTGTATATTTCTAGTATATTTGACTACTGCGATTGAAACAACAATTTATGTGTTGTGTCAATTATGATAACATGTTTAATTAAACGTTAGCGTATTTTATATGTAAGTTGTTGCAAGTGATGCGTCATTTAATGAAGAGAATATAGCAATTACGTATCAGACAATTGTTATTAATATTTTATTACCCCCCCACTGGCTTATTACACCATTCACAGCACGAAATTTTCACTACACCCCTAGTAAAATCAGTTTTAGCGACTTTCTAGCGACTTTTGATATTGAATCTAGCGACTCGGGTTTTTTAGAGTTGGCAACACTGTGTAGCAGTCTAAACTCTTGGAAGGCGACTGTTGGTTTCGCCTCACTCTCATATAGTGCTAGTGAGCAGACTCTGGCTTCTGCTTACACGGGACGTATCATTTGCAAAAGCTCTATGGGTGAAAGCCTCTCATATATACAGGGTGGTCCATTGATAGTGATCGGGCCAAATATCTCACGAAATAAGCATCAAACGAAAAAACTACAAAGACCAAAACTCGTCCAGCTTGAAGGGGGAAACCAGATGGCGCAATGGTTGGACCACTGGATGGCGCTGCCATAGGTCAAACGGATATCAAGTGCGTTTTTATTTTTTAAATAGGAACCCCCATTGTTTATTACATATTCGTGTAGTATGTAAAGAAATATGAATGTTTTAGGTGGGCCACTTTCTTCGCTTTGTGATAGATGGTGCTGTAATAGTCACAAACGTATAAGTACGTGGTATCACGTAACATTCCGCCAGTGCGGACGGTATTTGCTTCGTGATATATTACCCGTGTTAACATGGACCGTTTACCAATTGCGGAAAAGGTCGATATCGTGTTGATGTATGGCTATTGTGATCAAAATGCCCAACGGGCGTGTGCTATGTATGCTGCTTGGTATCCTGGACATCATCATCCAAGTGTTCGGACCGTTCGCCGGATAGTCACGTTATTTAAGGAAACAGGAAGTGTTCAGCCACATGTGAAACGTCAACCGCGACCTGCAACAAATGATGATGCCCAGGTAGGTGTTTTAGCTGCTGTCCCGGCTAATCCACACTTCAGTAGCAGACAAATTGCGCGAGAATCGGGATTCTCAAAAACGTCGGTGTTGAGAATCGACTGCACCCGTAACATATTTCTATGCACCAGGAACTGCATAGTGACGACTTTGAACGTCGTGTACAGCTCTGCCACTGGGCACAAGGGAAATTACCGGACCATGACAGATTTTTTGCATGCGTTCTATTTAGCGACGAAGCGTCATTCACTAACTGCGGTAACGTAAACCGGAATAATATACATTATTGGGCAACGGAAAATCCACGATGGCTGCGATAGAGGAACATCAGCGGCCTTGGCGGGGTAACGTGTGGTGCGGCATTATGGGAGGAAGGATAATTGGCCCCATTTTATCGATGGCAATCTAAATGGTGCAATGTATGCTGATTTCCTACGTAACGTTCTACCGATGTTACTACAAGATGTTTCACTGCATGACAGAATGGCGATGTACTTCCAACATGATGGATGTCCGGCACATAGCTCGCGTACGGTTGAAGCGGTATTGAATAGCATATTTCATGACAGGTGGATTGGTCGTCGAAGCATCATACCTTGGCCTGCACGTTCACCGGATCTGATGTCCCCGGATTTCTTTCTGTGGGGAGAGTTGAAGGATATTTGCTACCGTGATCCACCGACAACGCCTGACAACATGCGTCAGCGCATTGTCAATGCATGTGCGAACATCACGGAAGGCGAACTACTCGCTGTTGAGAGGAATGTCGTTACACGTATTGCCAAACGCATTGAGGTTGACAGACATCATTTTGAGCATTTATTGCATTAATGTATTTACAGGTAATCACGCTGTAACAGCATGCGTTCTCAGAAATGATAAGTTCACAAAGGTACATGTATCACATTGGAAAAAACGAAATAAGATTTCAAACGTACCTATGTTCTGTATTTTAATTTAAAAAACCTACCTGTTACCAACTGTTCGTCTAAAATTGTGAGCCATATGGTTGTGGCTATTACAGCGCCATCTAACACAAAGCGAAAAAAGTGGTCCAACTAAAACATTCATATTTCTTTACGTACTACACGAATATGTAATAAATAATGGGGGTTCCTATTTAAAAAAAACGCAGTTGATATCTGTTTGACCAATGGCAGCGCCATCTAGCAAGCCAATCATAGCGCCATCTGATTTTCCCCTTCAAGCTAGACAAGCTTCGTTCTTTGTAGTTTTTTCGTTTGACACTTATTTCGTGAGATATTTGGCCCGGTCACGATCAATGGACCACCCTGTATATAGCTTAGCATCTGCGCAGTCAACTGGCACCAGCTTCAATATAAAATGGACGTGTGTTATTTGTAATACTTACACGTTACCCTATCTGATTAAATAGTAGTGTTCCATTTTATTTTGTAATTCATTTTCCCTTCTATCATCCCTCTGTTCTTCGTTTTAAGTTCCACGATTTCTTTTCGCCATGTTACTCTTTAAGTCTCCGATTTTATCGCCTGTTTTTACTATTTATTCTCTTCATCTTTCTAACAAAGTCTGTAGGCTGAAGAGCGGCATACTAAGCTGCTGCCAGCCCGCCCCCTTCGGGGGGAATTGAAATTCAAAAATTTAAAGAAATAAAATAAAAAATTTCCCTTCTACACAGATCGAGCTAACGACCACGAGCAGCAGACAGAGAGATACTGGACGTCACTACGCTTCTGGAAGTGCAAAGCGTAAAGCAAGAGATGAAAAGGAGAAATAGACACATACTGTTATATCTGAAACACGTAAACTGTCTGAGTCTTTTAATGTTCAGAATGATTTTGCCAAATATACAGAAAATGAAGTACAAAGTTCAAAAGCTGTAGTTGATTGTAAGGATGATAGTTATACTATAGAAGATTCATCAGAATATCCAATTTTTTCCGATGTAGTTACGTTTTCCGCAAGTGATACTGCAATTGAACAGACGGCAAGTCTTCCCAGTTCAGCTATATCGTTTTCAAGCCAGACTGAACTGAAAAGCATAGGAAGTCCTATCGGCCCAGAGACCTCATCTTCCAGACAAAGAAAAGTCGATAAAATGTTACAGGCTTGTGACGTTACTCCATCTTGAACATGTGGAACATGAAGTGAAAGTAAAATGTATTCTAACAATATTGGTCAGTGGCGAAACAACTTTGACAGAGGTTGTTGGATTATGAAAGGAAGTAGCGAAATTCAGCATGTGAACAGTAGTTTTTTTGGCTTCAATGAAAAATATGAGAAGGAAAATAAGCCTAGGTTCTGCATAAAGTCGTTTTTCACACACAAACATAAACTAACGAATACAACTTTCATGAGAGATTGCTTGTGCTATTCAGAAACCAAAGGGCGACTGTTCTCTTTTGTTTGCAAAGTGGCAGATTCTGACGGCTCGCCACGGTTTACGAAAGACGGATTAGATGACCGGAACAATGCAAATATTTTGTTGAAGAGACATGAAGAAAGCAGTTCGCATAGAAAAGCGATAATTTCTCTGTTCTAAAAAACAAGGATGCGCGTGTTGATTCTCAACTTGTTAACCATCTGAGAGCGAACAAAAGCGCTGGCGAACATTCTTACAACGAATTGTTGCAGTTATAAGTTTTTTAGCTGAGCGAGGGCTCGCATTTCAAGGTAGTAATGAAATTGTTGGTTCACCCAATTGTTGGTTCCCCCCCCCCCAATAGAAATTAATTAGGGTTAAGCCGAACAGGGTAGGCGCGCGGTCTCGGGGGATTTGCACAAGTCGCGCGGCTGGCTCCGTTGGAGGTTCGAGTCCTCACTCGGGCAATGGTGTGTGTGTCGTCCTTAGCGTCAGGCGTAAGTTAGTTAGGTTAAGTAGTGTGTAAGCTTAGGAAACGATGACCTCAGCAGTTTGGTCCCATAGGCTCTTACCACAAATTTCCAAATTTAGGGTTATTAGAATTACTAGCCAAATATGACATGTTTCTGGCCCAACATATATGTAGTCATGCAAATAAAATAAACACGGGCATATGTCATAATAGTCAAAAACAATATGCGAGGAATTTATCCATCTAATTGCATCAGCCATACCGGATCATACACACATCAAAAAAACTTTAACATCACCCCAGTTCCCTAAACTCCTGAAGATTGACGTTGACTGTGGATATTGTATCACAGAGACAGTCCCTTTGACTGTTCAGAGATGTCAGTAAACCCGCCCAAAGATGTAAACAACCAAGCATGATCAACGCCTATTAGACGAAGGGGGTCCGACATCCAATCAGTTCCAGCCATTCCACCAGAAAGGAGGTACGTGGCTCGTGTTGTCTGTAGTTCAACCGTGCCTAGACGGTCAATACCGCGGTTCGATCGTGTGCGCATTGTTACTTTGTGCCACGAAGGGCTCTCAACAAGGGAAGTGTCCAGGCATCTTGGAGTGAACCAAAGTAATCTTGTTCGTGGAGGAGGTACAGAGAGACAGGAACTGTCGATGACATGCCTCGCTCAGGCCGCCCAAGGGCTACTACTGCAGTGGATGACAGCTACCTATGGATTATGGAACCCTGACAGCAACGCCACCATGTTCACTCCCAACTTCCATGGCGAGGTTCATCTTTGCAACCACGACACCATGCAGTGTGGTACAGATGGGCCCAACAACACGCCGAATTGACCGCTCAGGATTGGCATCACGTTCTCTTCACTGATGAGTGTCGCCAGACAATCGTCGAAGACATGTTTGGAGGCAACCCAGTCATGCTGAACGCCTTAGACAAACTGTCCGGCGAGTGCAGCAAGGTGGAGGTTTCCTCCTGTTTTGAGGTGGCATTATGTGGGGCCGACGTACGCCGCTGGTGGTCATCGAAGGCGCCGTAACGGCTGTGCGATACATGAATGCCATCCTCCAACCGATAGTGCAACAGTATCAGCAGCATATTGGCGAGGCATTCCTTTTCATGGACCACAATTCGCACCACCATCGTGCACATCTTTTGAATGACTTCCTTCAGAATAACGACATCGCTCGACTAGAGTGGCCAGGATGTTCTCCAGACATGAAGCCTATCAAACATTCCTGGGATAGAATGAAAAGGGCTGTTTATGGACGACGTGATCCACCAACCACTCTGAGGGATCTACGCCGAATCGCCATTGAGGAGTGGGACAATCTAGACCAACAGTGCCTTGATGAACCTGTGGATAGTGTGCCAGGACGAATACAGTCATGTATCAATGCAAGAGGACGTGCTACTGGGTATTAGAGGTACTGGTGTGTACAGCACTCTGGGCCACCACCTTTGAAGATCTCGCTGTATGGTGGTACAACATGCAATGTGTGGTTTTCATGGGCAATAAAAAGGACAGAAATGATGTTTATGTTGATCTCTATTCCAATTCTGTACAGGTCCCAGAAATCCAAAACTTTTTTGATGTGTGTGTTATTTGCGAAATTAAGAGATTCAAATACTATTAAGTCTCATTGGGTTCTACTCCCGATATATCTCACATAGATCAACTGACTCGATAGTGTGCTATGTTCTACCATGCAGACCAGTGGAAAGATTTGTGAAATTTTTGAATATGGAAGGTCATACTTCTGAACAACTCTCCCAAAGCTTACTATCTTTTTTAACAGCAGAATGGCGTTAATATCAAAGATTGTCGTGGACAAAGCTATGACAATGCCAGTAATATGAGTGGTAGGAACACTAGCTTAGAAGTACGAATTAAAGGTATAAATAAGTACGCTGAATATATTCCCTGTTTTCCACACTCGCTAAATTTGATCGCTAAGTGTGCTGCAGAATGTTGTACAGAAGCATCCATTTTTTTTATTTCCTTGGAAGCCTCTATACTGTTTTCCGCTTCTACCTATCGATGAGACCTTCTTTTGAAATCACTGAGAAATGATAGTACTAAAATTCCGCTATTTAAAAGGTTATCGGACACTAGGCCAGAGCTGATGCTACGAAGGCATTTGCTTTTCATACAATCAAACAAGTTTTCAATGACATATCTACTAATAGACATCAAAAGGTAGAGTGCCGCAATCAGGCTTACGAACTGGTTTTGATAATGAGTAAGTTGGAAACGGGAATAATGTGTGTTCGCTTGGGACGCTTAGAACGCTGGCAAGCAACTAGCGTTTCGTTGCAGTTATCTGATCAAGATCTGAGCACCGGATATGTACTTTATTAATCCTTATATGAATATATCCAAGCAATGCGGTTCACATTTTCAGAAATTGAGGCAAAAGCCAAATCCCTGACTAGCTATGAAGAATATCAGCAACAAGCTTCAAAACGACACAAGCGAAGTACAAAGTACGACCATTTTAGTGGATCAACTACACTCGATTAAGTTGTAGAAAATCAAGCACCTGAAGAACATTTTGAATTTCAGGTGTTTATTGTGATAATTGACAATGTATTAGCTACATTAGCTAAACGCTGGATAAAATACATCACCTGACTAATACTTTTGGAATACTAAGGGACTTTATCTCTTACAGCAGAAGAGATCTTGAAAGGAACTCCTAATATCGTGAATGCTTACCCAGGTGACTTAGAAGAGTCGCTAGGCGACGAACTGGTACAGTTTGCTGAGCTGCTGGAAACGGATATCGCTGCTGCCATTGACAGGAAATAGAAGGATGCTTTGGAAGTACAGACTTACAAATTTTTAATGGAAAATTCGTTAGGATAGTGTTTTCCAAATGTAGAAATAGCCTTACTCATTTACTTATCTTTAATGATCACCAGATGCAGCAGAGAACGTTCTTTTTCAACGTTAAAGCGCATTAAAAATGAATTAAGAAATACAATGGGACAGGAACGTCTAAATGACCTCAGTATAACGAACACTGAATACGATTTGCTCAGAAACTTTTTTTTCTTTATTGTATTTCAATTCCCCATCGGGGCGGGCTGGCAGCAGCATATGCGCTGCTCTTCAGCCAAAAGACATAGAACAAACAATAGAAGATATTTAAAAAGAACAAAGGAGAGAATATGGTGAACATAGATATAAAAAAGGGGGAACATCATGGAAGGCAATAGACAAAAAACGGGGTTAACGTAAAATGGAGATAAAAAAACTGTTAAAACTGTTTAAAAGTAGCACACACAAAAAGCCACACACTGCGACAATTAAAAGAAAACAAAGCACAGTATGACTGGAGCACAAAAGGTATCGACGGATGGTGTAGCACATAACAAACACTGACGGCGAACCTCAAGGCAGTACACAATTAAATGGCTCTGAGCACTATGGGACTTAACATCTGAGGTCATCAGTCCCCTAGAACTTAGAACTAATTAAACCTAACTAACCTAAGGACATCACACACATCCATGCCCGAGGCAGGATTCGAACCTGCGACCGTAGCAGTCGCGCGGTTCCCGACTGCGTGCCTAGAACTGCTAGACCACCGTGGCTGGCACACAATTAAAATTACACCTCTTGACGCACAGGAGAAACAGCACTAAACACAACACTGATGTGGTGGCACACTGACGATGATCAAAACAGAGGATCTGCCAGGCGCAAGGAGATGAGGGAGACTAGAAGAAGGGAGGGAGGGAGGGGAAGAGATGGGGGAGATGAGTGGGGGGCGCGCTGAAGAGGGCCAGGTAGGGAGGGATGTGGGAAGGAAAGAGGCAAGTATGGGGTGCAGGGTCTCACGGGGGGGGGGGGGGGGAGGAGGAAAATCCGCTCTGGGAGAAGGAGGGAAGAGGAGAAAAGGGGGCCCTGGGGAGGGAGGGGGAGAACAAGGCCAGGTTATAGTTGCAAGGAAGGGTAGATGTCACAGCAAAGTTCGTCATCCGGGAGGGGGAGGCGTTGGAAATTGCCCTGATGAAGGAGATGGAGGGTGTGGAGGTGGAGAGAGGGAGGGATACAGCAATAGAGGCGTGGCAATGGGCGGGGGGTGGAGAGGAAGGAGGAAACCAGAGGGTGGGGGGGATCAAGCCTGCAGACAATGTAAAGGATGCAGAGATGTTGGAGGTACAGGAGGAGGTGGGGGAAGGGGATCAGTTCATACAGGAGCCGTGTGGGGGAAGGAAGGCGGATACGGAAGGCAAGGCGGAGCGCATGGCGTTCAAGGATTTGGAGGGCCTTGTAAAAGCGGGTGGGGGCGGAGATCCAGGCAACGCTGGCATAACAGAGGATAGGACGGATGAGGGATTTGTAGGTGTGGAGGATGGTAGAAGGATGCAATCCCCATGTCCGGCCAGACAGGAGTTTCAGAAGGCGGAGGCGGGAATGGGCTTTACGCTCAGAGACATTGATATAACTTGTATTATTTCTAAATTTGCCGAAATTAAATCGAGAAATGTTTTTTGTAACGATCTTGTTTTATTTTACGTCCTAAACCATACGACCTAAACAAACCAAGGGCCCTTTGCCAGAATTTGCTACAGGCTCCGCACTTGCTTAATCCAGCACTGACTGTAGTGAGTGCAGGATAGGCGCAACGTCAGTTGACAGAGGTCAGATGTCAGCAGCTGGAACCGCTTTATTCTGTGGCGTTCTCTGGTGGTGACTTGGGCTTACAGCTCCAGTAGCATTGCTGTCTACCAAACACAGCGCCATCATGTAGCATCTCCGGCAATCGCTGCAGCGCAGATTCCGCCAGAAACGACATGCAAAACACTACCACCACGTTCATGGCTGTGAGAGTGGCCAAGGGAAGTCGCTTCGGCAAAAGGAAACAAAAATATTCCAAGTAGCGAGAATGAAAGACACAAAACATAGATATTATTCCACTTCAACTAATTTAACACTCATAAGCTATTTAGACGCTTATGACCTGTAAAATATCAGTCCTACAGTTCTCATCTCGATCCAGGCTGTCTCAAAAAGAATATATGTATTGGAAAGAACTATGTTGTCAACATCTAGACGGTTGGATCCCCTCCTTCGAAAACGTCAGATTGCAAAGCCTGGGCTACTCTCAGGGTGGAATCTCCGTTTTCGAAGATTGTGTCTGTCTGTCTGTCTGTCTGTCCGCCGCTTGCTGCTGTAGCTGTTCGTCCGTCCGCCTGCTTGCTCGCTGTCCGTCGCCGTCGCCGTAACCGCTGCCGCCGCCGCCGGCGCCGCCGCCTGCTGCCCGTCCGTCCGTCTGTCAGTCGCCGTTCGCCTGCAATGAGTACTCCCACCTCCACCGTCATCTACACCTCCCCCTCCCCCTCTCCCACAGTCACTTCCAGGAGTGCCGCCCCTGGCCTCCCTCCTTACACCTCCCCTCCCCTTCCCCCACTTACCCATCCCCCTATCTCCTCCCCTGCTGTATACCCACACCTCTACACCCTTCCTCCAGCCTCCACACCCTCAACAGCTCCCACTACTACCCCCGCCCTCACGTACGCCTCTGTAGCCGCCTCTGCTGCCGCCCCTCAGATGGTCGGCTTCCCCTCTCTCACCCACCCCGTCACTTCGTCATCTGCATCTCCCGCACGCATCGCGTCGCGCCGAGCCACCGTCGCCACCGCTGAACCAGCTGCTTCTCCTGGCACCTCCACTACACCACAGGGATCTGCCACCCGGCACCTCCCTCTCCTCCCCATTCCTCTCCCCTCCTCCCAGCCTCCAGTCTCCAAAAAACCCCAAAAGCGCGTCATTACCGGCTCTTCTCCCGCCACTTCCCACAAAAAGTCAACACCACCTCCCCCTCCTCCTGTCGTCTCCACGGACACCACCCCTCCTCCAGCCACCCATACCTCGGCCCCCACCCTCCACACCTTTGTCCTGTCAACTCCCGATGCTAAGTTCCTCGACGCTCGTACCCTCACTGTGGAGATACGAAAGTACTTACCTGGTGATCCCATTTCCCGACTCATTCCCCACAGGGACTCGGTCCTTATCGAGTCCCCATCCCCATCCTTTCACACGGACCTCCTGCGAAAACTTCCACGAGTTATGTATGGCCCTCACGCCTCTCTGACACCCTTTCTTTCCGCTTCCACTCCTCATCAGCCCCAGCCTCCCCATCGCCCCCCCACCTACACCACTGTGATCACCGAGCTCAGCCCGGTGATCACAGAGGATGAAGTGTTGGCAGAACTGAACTCCCACCTGGACTTGGAAATCCGCTCTGCCCGCCGTATCCACAATGCCTCTGGTCCCACCTCCCTCGTGCAGGTGTTCTCTGAGTCCGCCCCATCCGTTGACTATCTCCTCACCCAGGGTGCCCTGATATACCACTGCCGCCACCCTGTTGAATCCTCCAAATCCCCTCCCCAATCCTACCGTTGCCAGCGGTCCCTCATGTACGATGACCACCTGACTCCCAACTGCAAACCCCCCCCCCCCCACCTGTCCCCATTGCAAGGCCTCCCACTTTCGTAAGAACTGCCCCAACCTCGCTGCTCCTCCTTCCTGTAATACCTGCAATGGCCCCCATCCCACCTACTCCCACAAGTGTAAAGCTAAACCCCTCCAGCCACCCCTGAGCTCACAGTTCCAGTTTGTCCCGTCGATCCCCCTGTCCGTCCCAACAATTCCCTCCGTCCACCCCCCACGGCCGAGGACATCCTCCGGTTCCTTACCGTTGTACTCCAAAACATTCACCCTTTTCAGCATCCCCACACCTTCCCACAAATCTCCCTTGCCGCTCGCTCCGTTTTCCACCTGAATACCTTCGCCACTTACTCACACAACCGAGCCCACTTCACCTTCACCCGCCTCGACACCCTAGTTTAAGTCTCTTCCCTTCCCTCTCTTCCCCCCCTCCTTCCCGCCATGGCGTGGCACGAGTATCGCATCCTCTTCAAGAACATTCGCTCCTTCCGCTCTGACAAATACCTCCTCATGCACACCCTCTCCCACCACCAGGTCGACACCTTCCTCTTGAACGAAACCTTTCTCCAGCCCCACCATTCTATCCGCACCTCTCCCTATATCCTCCACCGCACTGACACTCCTGGTCCTCGTGCTCAGGGTGGAGTCGCGATTGGCCACCTTATGCATATCCCCGTCTGCCCACAACCTCTCCTCAATGACCCCACTGAACACCTTATCCTTAGCGTCTTCTTCCCCTCCCTCACCATTACCTGTGCCACCATCTATGTCGGTTCCACTGCTCCTCTTCCTTATGACTTCATCTCGCACATTGACCGCACCTTCTCCACCTATGTGATTGCTGCTGACCTCAACATCCATAGCTGCACTCTTACTGCCCTTCGGCGGTGGCATCAGTTCCTCTCCACGATCCAAGGTGACCTTGTTCCCCTTCCCCAGCACACCCGACCTGAAAGTGACACCACCGCCGATGTTGTCATGGCCCCCGCCAACCTCCTTTGGCGTATCGCTGTCGCCGTCCTTGACCCCACAGGTAGCGATCATCCCCCTTTCCTCCTCACCATAACGTCTGCTGACCGCCCCCCTCCGGCTCCGCACCCTGCACCCCATCCCAAGGTCGTCCATGACTATCACCATGCCAACTGGGATGTCTACCGGGACTCCATCTCCACCCAGGTCGAAAGCCACCCTTTTACCTATCGCCATCCTGACGACATCATCCACGCCTCGTCCTTCCTTCAGACGGTAATTACTGACGCCGTGGAGGCCCATGTTCCTACTAAAACCATCCACCCACACCGTCCCACTCTCCCTCTGCGGGCTGTCCTCCTCCTCCGTGAATCCCGCCGCCTCTATCTCTCCTTCCTGCGCACTCGTGACAGGGATACACTCCAACACCACCGGCAAATACAGCGATACGCACGGAACCTTATTACAGCAACGAAACGCCGAGACTGGCGCCAGACCTGCACGTGACTCAAGGCCACCCTCCCTATCAACCCTCCAAGTACTGGTCCGCCTTCCATCGCCTTACTGGTTCCCTTTCCGCTCCCGACTACCCCCTTCTCCATAACGATCGCCCCCTTCCTGACAACCTCAGTAAGGCCAACCACTTCGCTTCCCACCTTTCCAAGGTCTTCTCCATCCCCGATGATCCCCACTTTGATTATTCTCTTTTCCCCACCGTCATGGAACGTGCCGTTACCTCAGTCGCTCCACTTGCTCCTAGTCTCCAGTACTGGGGGCAGTTGCCCCCCTCCAGCATTAACACTCCCATCACAGCACAAGACATTAAACTTATCCTCCAGTCCAAACGCAACACGGCCCCTGGTCATGACTGTGTCACCTACCGTCACCTTTGAGAAAGCTCCTATTCCTTCCTGACTGCCCTCACCCATCTCTATAATGTCATCCTCTCTACTGGCTTCTACCCTGACCTGTGGAAGACCTCCCACGTCCTCTTATTCCTCAAACTCAACAAACCCCCTTCTGTCACATCTTCCTATCGTCCCATCTGCCTCACCTCCGTCTTCAGTAAGGTCCTTAAATCCATCCTCTCCCACCGTATCCATCAGCACCTTGCTCAATACCACCTCCTCCCCCTTACCCAGTGTGGCCTCCGACCCTCCTTCTCTGCTGAAGACCAACTCCTCAACCTTGTTCACCTTCTGTCCCTCCAGCTCAACTCCCGTTGCTCCGCCATTTTTGTTTCCCTTGACCTCCAAAATGCCTATGACCGTGTATGGCATCCCGGTCTCCTCTTTAAACTCCAAACCTACACCCTGCCTATCCATTTTGTCCGTCTGGTCGCTTCCTTCCTCTCGCACTGTCCTTCCTATGTCACCCTCCACAACTCCAACTCCCGTCTCTTTTATCCCACAGCTGGCGTCCCCCAGGGTTCTGTCCTCTCCCCTCTCCTTTATCTCTTGTGTACAGCTGATATGCCCAAGCCACCCCCAACAGTCCACCTTCTCCAGTATGCTGATGACACCGCCTTCCTGGCTCTCTATCCCACCCTTCAACGGTCTCAATGTACTCTCCAAACCCACCTTAACCAATTCACCACTTGGTGTAACCAGTGGTTCCTCAATCTCAACTCCTCCAAAACCCAGGCAATCATCATAGGCCGCATCACTCGTTCCTTTCGCCTCCATGATTTCTACCTCACCCTTTATGGTCGTTCCATCCAGCTCACCCCCACCCTGAAATACCTTGGCCTCACCCTCGACCGACACCTCATCTCCAGACTGTCCAGCAGAAAGCCCATTCCTGCCTCTACCTTCTGAAACTCCTGTCTGGCCGGACATGGGGATTGCATCCTTCTACCATCCTCCACACCTACAAATCCCTCATCCGTCCTATCCTCTGTTATGCCAGCGTTGCCTGGATCTCTGCCCCCACCCACTTTTACAAGGTCCTCCAAATCCTTGAACGCCATGCACTCCTCCTTGCCTTCCGTATCCGCCTTCCTTCCCCCACACGGTTCCTGTATGAACTGATCCCCTTACCCCACCTCCTCCTGTTCCTCCAACATCTCCGCATCCTTTACATTGTCTGGAGGCTTGATCCCCCCCCCCACCCTCTGGTTTCCTCCTTCCTCTCCACCCCCCGCCTGTTGCCCTGCCTGTTGCCGCGCCTCTATCGCTGTATCCCTCCCTCTCTCCACCTCCATACCCTCCATCTCCTTCATCAGGGCAATTTCCAACGCCTCCCCCTCCTGGATGACGAGCTTTGCCGTGACATCTACCCTTCCTTCCAACTATAATCTGGCCTTGATCCCCCCCCTCCCCAGGGCCCACTTTTTCTTCTTCCCTCCTTCTCCCAGAGCGGATTTTCCTCCTTCCCCCCCCCCCTCCCCTGAGACCCTGCACCCCATACTTGCCTCTTTCCTTCCCACATCCCTCCTTACCTGGCCCTCTTCAGTGCGCCCCCCACTCATCTCCCCCATCTCTTCCCCTCCCTCCCTCATCTCCTAGCGCCTGGCAGATCCTCTATTTTGATCATCATCAGTGTGCTACATCAGTGTTGTGTTTAGTGCTGTTTCTCCTGTGCATCACGAGGTGTGATTTTGTGTACTGCCTTGAGGTCCGCCGTCAGTGTTCGTTATGTGCTACACCATCCGTCGATACCTATCGTGCTCCAGTCATACTGTGCCTTGTGTTCTTTTAATTGTCGCAGTGTGTAGCTTTTTGTTTGTGCTACTTTTAAACAGTTTTAACAGTTTTTTTATCTCCATTTTACGTTAACCCCGTTTTTCGTCTATTGCCTTCCATGATGTTCCCCCTTTTTTATATCTATGTTCACCATATTCTCTCCTTTGTTCTTTTTAAATATCTTCTATTGTTTGTTCTACGTCTTTTGGCTGAAGAGCAGCGCATGTGCTGCTGCCAGCCCGCCCCGATGGGGAATTGAAATACATTAAAGAAAAAAAAAATCTTGGGTAAAATATTCCGGAGGTAAAATAGTGCCCCATTCAGATCTCTGGGCGGGAACTACTCAAGAGGACGTCGTTATCAGGAGAAAGAAAACTGGCGTTCTACGGATCGGAGTGTGGAATGTCAGATCCCTTAATCAGGCAGGTAGGTTAGAAAATTTAAAAAGGGAAATGGATAGGTTAAAGTTAGATATAGTGGGAATTAGTGAAGTTCGGTGGCAGGAGGAACAAGGCTTTTGGTCAGGTGAATACAGGGTTATAAATACAAAATCAAATAGGGGTATTGCAGGAGTAGGTTTAATAATGAATAAAAAAACAGGAGTGTGGGTTAGCTACTACAAACAGCATAGTGAACGCATTATTGTGGCCAAGATAGACTACCACAGTAGTAAAAGTTTATATGTCAACTAGCTCTGCAGATGATGAAGAAATTATGGAAATGTGTGATGAGATAAAAGAAATTATTCAGGTAGTGAAGGGAGACGAAAGTTTAATATTCATGGGTGACTGGACTTCGACAATAGGAAAAGGAAGAGACGGAAACGTAGTAGGTTAATATGGATTGGGGCTAAGAAATGCAACAAGAAGCCACCTGGTAGAATTTTGCACAGAGCATAACTCAATCATAGCTAATACTTGGTTCAAGAATCATGTAAGAAGGTTGTATACATGGAAGAAACTTGGAGATACTAGAAGGTTTCGAATAGATTATATAATTGATAGACAGAGATTTAGGAACCAGGTTTTAAATTGTAAGACATTTCCAGGGGCAGATGTGGACTCTGGTCACAATCTATTGGTTATGAACTGTAGATTAAAACTAAAGAAACCGCAAAAATGTGGGAATTTAAGGAGATGGGACCTGGATAAACTGAAAGAACGAGTGGTTGTACAGATTTTCAGGGAGAGCATAAGAGAACAATTGACAGGAATGGGGGAAAGAAATACATTAGAAGAAGAATGGGTAGCTTTGAGGGATGAAATAGTGAAGGCAGCAGAGGGTCAAGTAGGTAAAAAGACGAGGGCTAGTAGAAATCCTTGGGTAACAGAAGAGATACTGAATTTAATTGATGAAAGGAGAAAATACAAAAATGCAGTAAGTGAACCAGGCAAAAAGGAATACAAACATCTCAAAAATGAGATCGACAGGAAGAGCAAAATGGCTACGCAGTGATGGCTAGAGGACAAATGTAAGGACGTAGAGGCTTGTCTCACTAGGGGTAAGATAGATACTGCCTACAGGAAAATTAAAGAGACCTTTGGAAAAAAGAGAACCACTTGCATGAATTTCAATATCTCAGATGGAAACCCAGTTCTAAGCAACGAAGGGAAAGCAGAAAGGTGGAAGGAGTATATAGAGGGTCTATACAAGGGTGATGTACTTGAGGAGAATATTATGGAAATGGAAGAGGATGTAGATGAAGATGAAATGGGACATACGATACTGCGTGAAGAGTTTGACAGAGCACTGAAAGACCTGAGTCGAAACAAGGCCCCTGGAGGAGACAACATTCCATTAGAACTACTGACAGCCTTGGGAGAGCCAGTCCTGACAAAACTCTACCATCTGGTGAGCAAGATGTATGAGACAGGCGAAATACCCTCAGACTTCAAGATGAATATAATAATTCCAATCCTAAAGAAAGCAGGTGTTGACACATGTGAAAATTACCGAACTATCAGTTTAATAAGTCAGAGCTGCAAAATACTGACGCGAATTATTCACAGACGAATGGAAAAACCGATAGAAGCCGACCTCAGGGAAGATCAGTGTGGATTCCGTAGAAATGTTGGAACACGTGAGGCAATACTGACCCTACGACTTATCTTAGAGGAAAGATTAAGGAAAGGCAAACCTACGTTTCTAGCATTTGTAGACTTAGGGCAAGCTTTTGACAATGTTGATTGGAATACTCTCTTTCAAATTCTAAAGGTGGCATTGGTAAAATACAGGGGGCGAAAGGATATTTACAAATTGGAAAAGAAAGCAGATGGCAGTTATAAGAGTCGAGGGGTATGAAAGGGAAGCAGTGGTTGGGAACGGAGTGAGACAGGGTTGTAGCCTCTCCCCAATGTTATTCAATCTGTATATTGAGCAAGCAATAAAGGAAACAAAAGAAAAATTCGGGGTAGGTATTAAAATCCATGGAGAAGAAATAAAAACTTTGAGTTTCGCCGATGACATTGTAATTGTGCCAGAGACAGCAAAGGACTTGGAAGAGCAGTTGAATGGAATGGACAGTGTCTTGAAAGGACGGTATAAGATGAACATGAACAAAAGCAAAACGAGGATAATGGAATGTAGTCGAATTAAGTCAGGTGATGTTGAGGGAAATAGATTAGGAAATGAGACACTTAAAGTAGTAAAGGAGGTTTGCTATTTGGGGTGGCAAAATAACTGATGATGGTCGAAGTAGAGAGGATATAAAATGTAGAGTGGCAATGGCAAGGAAAGCGTTTCTGAAGAAGAGGAATTTGTTGATGTTGTGTATAGATTTCAGTGTCAGGAAGTCGTTTGTGAAAGTGTTTGTATGGAGTGTAGCCATGTATGGAAGTTAAACATGGACGATAAATAGTTTAGATAAGAAGAGAATAGAAGCTTTCGAAGTGAGGTGCTACAGAAGAATGCTGAAGATTAGATGGGTAGATCACGTAACTAATGAGGAGGTATTGAATAGAATTGGGGAGGAGTGTGTGGCACAACTTGACCATAAGAAGGGATCGGTTGGTAGGACATGTTCTGATGCATCAAGGGATCACCGTATTAGTACTGGAGGGCAGTGTGGAGGGTAAAAATTGTAGAGGGAGACCAAGAGATGAATACACTATGCAGGTTCAGAAGGATGTAGGTTGCAGTAGGTACTGGGAGATGAAGCAGCTTGCACAGGATTGAGTAGCATGGAGAGCTGCATCAAACCAGTCTCAGGACTAAAGGCCACATCAACAACATTTGGCCCGGTCATAATCAATGGACCACCCTATGTATATATATATATATATATATATATATATATATATATATATATCATAAGCTTTCACTGAAGAATGTCTGGAATCATGGTAGCCGTTTTACTAGGGATGCAATTCAGCTTTTATGTTGTTTCTGTAATGTGGTATGCTGAATGACATCATACCCATGTTCTGGACACTAACAATCCTGTGCTGATATTGTACGCGAAGAGGTAGGGTGCGCTGACAAATACTGTCAGTTCCTTACGCTGGCCGCCACCAACTGTTTCTAAAATGAAAGGAACGTTAGTGAGAAAATACGTGAGTAGACCAGATGCAAAAGCCGCTAACTGCATGATAAGCGAAACTGAGATAATCGCGTAAAACTCGTTGCATCCAGACCATTATAGTTAAAGACTTAATTTCTTTTCTAAAAAATAAGTAAAAAAGCAATTAATTACACGGTATTAATGGTTGAAATCTGCGATTTTGTTTAGTATATAAAAATCTTAAATGAAATATTGACTTAGCAGTTTTTGCATCCGAGTTATGCAGCCAGCGGGTTCTGCAAACGTATCGATCCGATTAGAAAATAAACGTTCGATTCCAAAACTCGCTATACGGTGATACGTTAAGAATGATAAAGAGATGGAGTTTAATTATTGCGAACATAAACAGAATAAGTTTTATTTCAAAGAGAAGTCTGAAAATTCTACAAAATTGGCATATAAAAATAGGAAGGTGACATTATTTTACCAGGATAAACTGACTTACTTAACATCTAAAATAGAAAAGATATTAAGGGTTAACATTAAGTTTTTTTCCCAAAAAAATTCGCCATCACGTTTTTGGCACCACAAGATATTGCAGAAAATAAAATTAACTCCAAATTGCATCTGATTAAACACTGACAAAATTTTAGAAAGTAATAAAATTGGCCGGAAGTTGCATCTGAATTAAGACAGCGACAAGAAATTCTAGAAAATGAAATCAGCTGAAAATTGCTTTTAAGTGAGATCGACCTCAACACTGCCCATCGACTCACAATCGCTTCCGGCATCTTCAGATGTTTGGCAGCGGCAGGAGCGGCTCTAGAAGTGCCTTCTTGTTCGTCCAACACCTCAGTGTAGAATTTGAGTTTGTCGTTGGTCGCCCAGTCTTCAGCAAAGTGGGGCTCCAAAAGTTTTTTTGACGTCTCTGAGTTTGGCTTCTGAAAGTTTTTATAGCAGCTGTGATTGGTGTTGCGCCGTTTCCTTTGCCAAAATTTTTTCCACTCTTCAGAATGATCTTCCCGTCTCCAGCTTCAAAGTTGTAGAAGGGCTCTGGACTAGACAAAATTTCTTGTTTTTGCTTTTCGTGAATACAATTTTTTTGGGTTTTTGAATCTGGAAATGCCAGTTACCAGTAACTTGGAAGGCCAAGTATGTCATAACAATTAGTGTCAACACAGTATTCATTGCATAACGTTGCTTTAATAATACTTTTCATGTTTTTACCTTTCTGTTTTGGAAACATTTCTTTTGCACTGATCAGGGTGCCTCTTTTCCGGGAGGGACTGTCTCCCTACGTCTCGTTCTTCTCATTTGCAACTACGACGATGGATACAACTTCTTGCAGAATTCCTACTGTTTCAATTACTCCCACATCGTTTGTACCATCTTCTGCATGTAAACCATCCACAACATCACTTATTTTCTTCAAAACACTTCCACTCGGCTCCAAACCAGAGGACCGCGATCGGTTCTGGTAACGATACTACAAATAGTTAGCTCAGATTCCACCCCGCGAGCGAGGCTTTCCCGCCTTCACCAACTCCGCCAACCGCCTGTATGAACTGAGGATGACCTCTGAACCCAGACGGCAGGAGTCATTGGTGCCGACACGAGCAACAATTTGCAGTCGGGTGCACCCAGTGCTCTCTATCGCCGCCGGCAGGGCCTCTTCCACATCTCGGATGAGACCCCCCGGCAAGCAGACAGAGTGAACACTGGCCTTCTTCCCCGACCTTTCCGCTATTTCCCTAAGGGGCTCCATCAACCGCCTAACGTTCGAGTTCCCAGTCACTAATAAACCCTTCCCCCCGTGTGCCTGCTCGGACCTTGCTGAAAGAGCGGCCACATGTCCACTCACAGGCAGAGCGGGCGATGCCACACGGCCAGCCTCCACATTGACCCTCCGCCTCGTGAGCCGCGAACGCCGCTGAACCCGCCACTCCCCTTGGGGAGAGGGTGGCCCAACCGCGCCCGGTACCCGCGAAGATGTCTCGACAGCAGGGTCAGTGGGTGAAGCGTGTAACACCTGGGGTGTACCATGCGACGCACCAGACTCCCCACTGCCGCTACACTCCGAGGCAGCAGCCTGGAGACGGCTGACCGCGGCCATCAACACATTCAGCTGTTCGCAAACAGTGGCCAGCTCCTCCTGCGTCCGTACTCAGCAGTCACACGTACTATCCATACCAAGGGACAAAGAATGCAGTGAAATTTTTTTAAGTGCTTTATCTGAAAACTACCTTGAGCAGTTAAACAGAGAACCGACTTGTGGCGATAACATGTTAGACCTTCAGGTGACAAACAGACCCGAACTATTTGAAACAGTTAACGCAGAACAGGGAATCAGCGGTCATAAAGCGGTTACTGCATCGTTGATTGCAGCCGTAAATAGAAATATTAAAAAAGGTAGGAAGATTTTTCTGTTTAGCAAAAGTGACAAAAAGCAGATTTCAGAGTACCTGATGGATCAACACAAAAGTTTGGTCTCAATTACAGATAGTGTTGAGGATCAGTGGGCAAAGTTCAGAACCATCGTACAATATGTCTTAGATGAGTATGTGCCAAGCAAGATCGTAAGAGATGGAAAAGAGCCACCGTGGTACAACAACCGAGTCAGAAAACTGCTGCGGAAGCAATGGGAACATCACAGCAAACATAAACATAGCCAAAGCCTTGCAGACAAACAAAAATTACGCTAAGCGAAATGTAGTGTGAGGAGTATGCGAGAGGCGTTCAATGAATTCGAAAGTAAAGTTCTATGTACTGACTTGGCAGAAAATCCTAAGAAATTTTGGTCTTATGTCAAAGCGGTAGATGGATCAAAACAAAATGTCCAGACACTCTCTGAACAAAATGGTACTGAAACAGAGGATGACAGACTAAAGGCCGAAATACTAAATGCCTTTTTCCAAAGCTGTTTCACAGAGGAAGACTGCACTGTAGTTCCTTCTCTAGATTGTCGCACAGATGACAAAATGATAGATATCGAAATAGACGACAGAGGGATAGAGAAACAATTAAAATCGCTCAAAAGAGGAAAGGCCACTGGACCTGTTGGGATACCAGTTCGATTTTACAGAGATTACGCGAAAGAACTTGCCCCCCTTCTTGCAGCGGTGTACCGTAGGTCTCTAGAAGAACGTAGCGTTCCAAAGGGTTGGAAAAGGGCGCAGGTCATCCCCTTTTTCAAGAATGGACGTCGAACAGATGTGCAGAACTGTAGACCTATATCTCTAACGTCTATCAGTTGTAGAATTTTGGAACACGTATTATGTTCGAGTATAATGACTTTTCTGGAGACTAGAAATCTACTCTGTAGGAATCAGCATGGGTTTCGAAAAAGACGATCGTGTGAAACCCAGCTCGCGCTATTCGTCCACGAGGCTCAGAGGGCCATAGACACTGGTTCCCAGGTAGATGCCGTGTTTCTTGACTTCCGCAAGGCGTTCGATACAGTTCCCCACAGTCGTTTAATGAACAAAGTAAGAGTATATGGACTATCAGACCAATTGTGTGATTGGATTGTGGAGTTCCTAGATAACAGGACGCAGCGTGTCATTCTCAATGGAGAGAAGTCTTCCGAAGTAAGAGTGATTTCAGGTGTGCCGCAGGGGAGTGTCATAGGACCGTTGGTATTCACAATATACATAAATGACCTTGTGGATGACATCGGAAGTTACTGAGGCTTTTTGTGGATGATGCTGTGGTATATCGAGAGGTTGTAACAATGGAAAATTGTACTGAAATGCAGGAGGATCTGTAGCGAATTGAAGCATGGTGCAGGGAATGGCAATTGAATCTCAAGGTAGACAAGTGTAATGTGCTGCGAATACATAGAAAGAAAGATCCCATGTCATTTAGCTACAATATAGCAGGTCAGCAACTGGAAGCAGTTCATTCCATAAATTATCTGGGAGTGCGCATTAGGAGTGATTTAAAATGAAATGATCATATAAAGTTGATTGTCGGTAAAGCAGATGCCAGACTGAGATTCATTGGAAGAATCGTAAGGAAATGCAATCCGAAAACAAAGGAAGTAGGTTACAGTACACTTGTTCGCCCACTGCTTCAATACTGGTCAGTAGTGTGGGATCCGTACCAGATAGGGTTGATAGAAGAGATAGAGAAGATCCAGCGGAGAGCAGCGCGCTTCATTACAGGATTATTTAGTAATCGCGAAAGCGTTACGGAGATGACAGATAAACTCCAGTGGAAGACTCTGCAGGAGAGACGCTCAGTAGCTCGGTACGGGCTTTTGTCAAAGTTTCGAGAACATACCTTCACCGAAGAGTCAAGCAGTATATTGCTCCCTCCTACGTATATCTCGCGAAGAGACCATGAGGATAAAATCAGAGAGATTAGAGCCCACACAGAGGGATACCGTCAATGTTTCTTTCCACGAACAATACGAGACTGAAATAGAAGGAAGAACCGATAGAGGTACTCAAGGTACCCTCCACCACACACCGTCAGGTAGCTTGCGGAGTATGGATGTAGATGTAGATGTAGATACGCAAATACCTCAACAAACACTCCACCGATCATATGAACTGTGTGCTTCCCGGTATATATTTCCACAACGCATCGGCAGCGAGAGCTTCATTGTTGTGTACGCGTTCGCTACACCGCAGCCAACCTAACTCTGAATAAGAAAAACATCCTTTCGAATCGTAAGAAACTGGAAGGTAGCTTTGAATGTTTAGATATTGGTAAGTCTGATGTCAGTTGGCATTCCTTGCATCTGGACATGGCACGTCGATTGCCTTGCCTATCGAACTTGGCATGTTTCGCAAACGATAGGCGTTTAGTGATCTTTGTACCCAAAGAAAACTTGCAGTTAGCGACTTCTGCAACCGAACACGGTTTTCTACAGCCAATTTCAATGGTTTATAGCGGGTTTTGCACCCTGGCACCTATTCCGTTGTGTCGGTGCTGGAAAAATCTATACGGTAGTGTGCTCAACTCAAAATCGACAAAAATGCGTTTACTGGCTTTTGAATCTAACCGACTCAAATGTCTTCGTGGCTTAGCAACGCCTTTTCTGGTCTAATAATTAGACGTTTACTACTATCGCGCGCTTGTTCCCCCAGTTTCAGATTAACACGTGTGCAATCAGCTGCATTGTTTTCCGACGAACAACGTATTTGGGACTGGTGTCCCAGTTAAGTTGTTTTTTGCAGATATGAAATATCGCAGTATGCTCAGTAACCAACCACGAAGGGCTGTCCTAGGCGCACAGGTCGACTTTGTAAGCGAGTGTATGTGCAGGGTGTTTCAAAAATGACCGATATATTTGAAACGGCAATAAAAACTAAACGAGCAGCGATAGAAATACCCCGTTTGGTGCAATATGCTTGGGACAACAGTACATTTTCAGGCGGACAAACTTTCGAAATTACAGTAGTTACAACTTTCAACAACAGATGGCGCTGCAAGTGATGTGAAAGATATAGAATACAACGCAGTCTGTGGGTGCGCCATTCTGTACGTCGTCTTTCTGCTGTAAGCGTGTGCTGTTCACAACGTGCAAGTGTGCTGTAGACAACATGTTTTATTCCTTAGAACAGAGGATTTTTCTGGTGTTGGAATTCCACTGCCTAGAACACAGTGTTGTTGCAACAAGACGAAGTTTTCAACGGAGGTTTAATGTAACCAAAGGACCGAAAAGCGATACAATAAAGGATCTGTTTGAAAAATTTCAACGGACTGGGAACGTGACGGATGAACGTGCTGGAAAGGTAGGGCGACCGCGTACGGCAACCACAGAGGGCTACGCACAGCTAGTGCAGCAGGTGATCCAACAGCGGCCTCGGGTTTCCGTTCGCCGTGTTGCAGCTGCGATCCAAATGACGCCAACGTCCACGTATCGTCTCATGCGCCAGAGTTTACACCTCTATCCATACAAAATTCAAACGCGGCAACCCCTCAGCGTCGCTACCATTGCTGCACGAGAGACATTCGCTAATGATATAGTGCACAGGATTGATGACGGCGATATGCATGTGGGCAGCATTTGGTTTACTGACGAAGCTTATTTTTACCTGGACGGCTTCGTCAATAAACAGAACTGGCGCGTATGGGGAACCGAAAAGCCCAATGTTGCAGTCCCATCGTCCCTGCATCCTCAAAAAGTACTGGTCTGGGCCGCCATTTCTTCCAAAGGAATCATTGGCCCATTTTTCAGATCCGAAACGATTACTGCATCACGCTATCTGGACATTATTCGTGAATTTGTGGCGGTACAAACTGCCTTAGACGACACTGCAAACACCTCGTGGTTTATGCAAGATGGTGCCCGGCCACATCGCACGGCCGACGTCTTTAATTTCCTGAATGAATATTTCGATGATCGTGTGATTGCTTTGGGCTATCCGAAACACACAGGAGGCGGCGTGGATTGGCCTCCCTATTCGCCAGACATGAACCCCTGTGACTTCTTTCTGTGGGGACACTTGAAAGACCAGGTGTACCGCCAGAATCCAGAAACAATTGAACAGCTGAAGCAGTACATCTCATCTGCATGTGAAGGCATTCCGCCAGACACGTTGTCAAAGGTTTCGGGTAATTTCATTCAGAGACTACGCCATATTATTGCTACGCATGGTGGATATGTGGAAAATATCGTACTATAGAGTTTCCCAGACCGCAGCGCCATCTGTTGTTGAAAATTGTAACTACTGTAATTTCGAAAGTTTGTCTGCCTGAAAATGTACTGTTGTCCCAAGCATATTGCAACAAACGGTGTATTTCTATCACTGCTCGTTTAGTTTTTATTGCCGTTTCAAATATACCGGTCATTTTTGAAACACCCTGTATCTTCTGTGCACAGAACTGTCTTCAGGAATGGAGAAACATATCCAGAACGGCGAACTGCAAGCTTTAGTTGTACTGTTTAACGTTTTTATCCTCTGTGTTTAATATCTGTCTATTCATAGCAGCGTCGAATACGTCCTTTATTTGGTACACTCATTTGTACCATTTGCTAAGGATCTAGTGAAGTAGGGGATACAACCCGTCGGCCTTGACCAATGACTTCATACATTACTCATAGATAATAATGTCTTCACTTTCAGCCATAGATAATAAAACAGTTCTGTGTTCCGGATAAGCGCTATCATTGTACATTAAAATAACTGAATGTGAATTTAAAAGAGATCGCTACATATTGCTCAAAATATTCTTCGTGCGCATTTATTTAAATAATTGGTTGTTTGCAATTCATTCGGTACTTAATTTCATTCTTAGTGATATTGAGGTAATTTGGAACATTGGTTTCTTATTTTAGGACAATTTTTAGTATCTCATTTTCGTTTGTAGGTATGGATTTATCTGTTCCGATGAACCTGGGTGATTTGAGAGAGGCTATGGGCGTAGACATGTGGACCACGATTTGTTTTTTACAAATGTGTGGTCTCTTTGCCGAGTATGTTCGATGTCGTGAGTGCGGCGAACATATGCGCCTCACAAGTGTATCTCGTCGCCGTATTCACGACTTATCCGTATGGCGCTGCAGCTAAGATCGGTTGTGGCGGTCCATTTGACGAGGGACATGGTTCGCCTTGAGAGACCCCTTCATTTTCCACAGAAATAATATGATACAAACACGCGATATGCTTAACGTGAAAATACTACTTGCCTTGATATATGTCAACTGTATTTTTCGTCTCTCGTATTCCTTTGTTTCTGAACAGTCTTGTCAGCTCTTTCATCTGTGTAATAAACGCTCTCTGACCAATTCTGACGTCATTGGACAAAGCCGACGGGTTGTATCCCCTGCTTCACTAGACCCTTTGTTAAAGACATGCTCTCAACTGTTAATTTAAATTTGATAAAATTTAATGTCTTTCTGTAAATGTAGAGGTCGCCATACGAATCACTTACAACAAAAATTAGTGGCATTGCCACGATGCGGCCGTACTTCGAAATAATTAATGACGCACCTGACACTTTTGTAGGCCTTATACAATTTGAAAAATCTCGATTAATATCCCTACTGGTTTTTGAAGGTAGGTTCTTACGCTACTGTCCATGCATTTGCACTACACTTAAACTCAGTTCTACCATATCTTTAAGGACTCACAGCCTGACAGATTCACTTTTCATGATTAACGTTCAAGTTCGTTTGGAAATAATACATCATCAGTGCTTTGTAGCTGTACCATATTATTTTGGGTCCTCATTGTGAATGGCACCTGTGCCTTGTCAGACTAACACCCATGGAATTTATAATACGCACTTTCACTTTCGCACTTTACAGTTTTCTTGAAAACAGAAACTACATTAAGAAACACTCATGCAATTGAAACCCAATATCTGTCTCTGTATTAATCCATATACATCCGTTATCACCTGGCATAGCGGATTCACTGCTTTTGAAACTGCCTCCAATAGTTGCCAACACACTGTTACCTTTCACTCCAGGATGGTTGGTTTATTGTTATAAACCCATAGCAACCGCTCCACTGGACATACAATCAAGCAAACATAACAACTGAACAGACAAGCTCGTCAATATAACGTAAAACATCCGCCATGTGAAGTTTCCTCAGTTCGTACAGGCGGTTGGCGGAATTGGTGAAGGCGTAAAGCCTCGCTCGCGGGGTGGAATCTGAGCTAACTATTTGTAGTATCGTTCCCAGAACCGATCGCGGTCCTCTGGTTTGGAGCCGAGTGGAAGGCTTAAACCAGAGGCTCAGACGATTCTGCGGAGATCTGAGATGCAAATTTCTCGACCTCCGCTATCGGGTGGAGAGATATAGGGTCCCCCTGAATAGGTCAGGCGTGCACTACACGCCGGAAGCGGCTACAAGGGTAGCGGAGTACGTGTGGAGTGCACATGGGGGTTTTTTAGGTTAGAGAATCCCCTCCCTAGGCCCTACAAAACGCCTCCTGAGACGCGGCAAGATAGGAGTAGCCAAAATGCAACAGGGCATAACAATATTAATGTGCTAATAGTAAACTGCAGGAGCGTCTATAGAAAGGTCCCAGAACTGCTCTCATTAATAAACGGTCACAACGCCCATATAGTACCAGGGACAGAAAGTTGGCTGAAACCAGACGTAAACAGTAATGAAATCCGAAACTCAGATTGGAATGTATACCGCAGAGACAGGCTGGACAGTGAAGGGGGAGGCGTGTTTATAGCGATAAGAAGTGCAACAATATCGAAGGAAATTGACGGAGATCCGAAATGTGAAATGATTTGGGTGAAGGTCACGGTTAAATCAGGCTCAGACATGGTAATTGGATGTATCTATAGGCCCCCTGGCTCAGCAGCTGTTGTGGCTGAGCACCTGAAGGATAATTTGGAAAATATTTCGAGTAGATTTCCCCACCATGTTATAGTTCTGGGTGGAGATTTTAATTTGCCGGATGTAGACTGGGAGACTCAAACGTTCATAACGGGTGGCAGGGACAAAGAATCCAATGAAATTTTTTTAAGTGCTTTATCTGAAAACTACCTTGAGCAGTTAAACAGAAAACCGACTCGTGGCGATAACATATTAGACCTTCTGGTGACAAACAGACCCGAACTATTTGAAAAAGTAAACGCAGAACAGGGAATCAGCGACCATAAAGGGGGTTACGGTATCGATGATTTCAGCCGTAAATAGAAATATTAAAAAGGGTAGGAAGATTTTTCTGTTTAGAAAAAGTGACAAAAAGCAGATTTCAGAGTACCTGTTGGCTCAACACAAAAGTTTTGTCTCAAGTACAGATAGTGTTGAGGATCAGTGGACAAAGTTCTAAACCGTCGTACATTATGCGTTAGATGAGTATGTGCCAAGCAAGATCGTAACAGATGGAAAAGAGCCACCGTGGTACAACAACCGAGTTAGAAAACTGCTGCGGAAGCAAAGGGAATTTCACAGCAAACATAAACATAGCCAAAGCCTTGCAGACAAACAAAAATTACGCGAAGCGAAATGTAGTGTGAGGAGGGCTATGCGAGAGGCGTTCAATGAATTCGAAAGTAAAGTTCTATGTACTGACTTGGCAGAAAATCCTAAGAAATTTTGGTCTTATGTCAAAGCGGTAGGTGGATCAAAACAAAATGTCCAGACACTCTGTGACCAAAATGGTACTGAAACAGAGGATGACAGACTAAAGGCCGAAATACTATATGTCTTTTTCCAAAGTTGTTTCACAGAGGAAGACTGCACTGTAGATCCTTCTCTAGATTGTCGCACAGATGACAAAATGGTAGATATCGAAATAGACGACAGAGGGATAGATTAAAATCGCTCAAAAGAGGAAAAGCCTCTGGACCTGATGGGATACCAGTTCGCTTTTACACAGAGTACGTGAAGGAACTTGCCCCCCTTCTTGCAGCGGTGTACCGTAGGTCTCTAGAAGAGCGTAGCGTTCCAAAGTATTGGAGAAGGGCACAGGTCATCCCCGTTTTCAAGAAGGGACGTCGAACAGATGTGCAGAGCTATAGACCTATATCTCTAACGTCGATCAGTTGTAGAATTTTGGAACACATATTGTGTTCGAGTATAATGACTTTTCTGGAGACTAGAAATCTATTCTGTAGGAATCAGCATGGGTTTCGAAAAAGACGGTCATGTGAAACCCAGCTCGCGCTATTCGTCCACGAGACACAGAGGGCCATAGACACTGGTTCCCAGGTAGATGCCGTGTTTCTTGACTTCCGCAAGGCATTCGATACAGTTCCCCACAGTCGTTTAATGAACAAAGTAAGAGCATATGGACTATCAGACCAATTGTGTGATTGGATTGTGGAGTTCCTAGATAACAGGACGCAGCGTGTCATTCTCAATGGAGAGAAGTCTTCCGAAGTAAGAGTGATTTCAGGTGTGCCGCAGGGGAGTGTCATAGGACCGTTGCTATTCACAATATACATAAACGACCTGGTGGATGACATCGGAAGTTCACTGAGGCTTTTTGCGGATGATGCTGTGGTGTATCGAGAGGTTGTAACAATGGAAAATTGTACTGAAATGCAGGAGGATCTGCATCGAATTGATGCATGGTGCAGGGAATGGCAATTGAATCTCAATGTAGACAAATGTAATGTGCTGCGAATACACAGAAAGATAGATCCTTTATCATTTTGCTACAAAATAGCAGGTCAGCAACTGGAAGCAGTTAATACCATAAATTATCTGGGAGTAGGCATTAGGAGTGATTTAAAATGGAATGATCATATAATGTTGATCGTCGGAAAAGCAGATGCCAGACTGAGATTCATTAGAAGAATCCTAAGGAAATGCAATCCGAAAACAAAGGAAGTAGGTTACAGTACGCTTGTTCGCTCTCTGCTTGAATACTGCTCACCGGTGTGGGATCCGTACCAGATAGGGTTGATAGAAGAGATAGAGAAGATCCAGCGGAGAGCAGCGCACTTCGTTACAGGATCATTTAGTAATCGTGAAAGCGTTACGGAGATGATAGATAAACTCCAGTGAAGACTCTGCAGGAGAGACGCTCAATAGCTCGGTACGGGCTTTTGTTGAAGTTTCGAGAACATACCTTCACCGAAGAGTAAAGCAGTATATTGCTCCCTCCTACGTATATCTCGCGAAGAGACCATGAGGATAAAATCAGAGAGATTAGAGCCCACACAGAGGCATACCGACAATCCTTCTTTCCACGAACAATACGAGACTGGAATAGAAGGGAGAACCGATAGAGGTACTCAAGGTACCCTCCGCCACACACCGTCAGGTGGCTTGCGGAGTATGGCTGTAGATGTAGTAGATGTAGAACAACAGGGATAGAGAAATTATTTTACTGCCAATTATTCTAAATGATGAAGACTTTTAACTTGACATCGGCTCTGATTGTCAATGAGGACGAGGTATTAGACGTTGCCGACTGAATCAGTCTGAGACAGCATCATCTGTATGAGAACTACTTGCAGCCTATGTGTATCACAGTCCCCCCGACAGTTATGCAAATACTGTGTGTCTACAACTCTATTTCAGTCACTAGTAACGAAGTACGACAATGCACACAAGTACAAGTGTGTGTACAGAATTTCTAAGTTTGTCTTTGTCTGAAAGCTATCAGAATTTAAAAGTGTGACTAGTGACTCTGAAATCACATACAGAATAAGCAATTATTACACAGTAACTTATTACTACAACGGTGTAAGCACCAGTCAGGGACAAATGCCAACATCGTGCTTGTTGACACCTGCTGACTCAAGCATTTGCTCCATATCAGCTACTCTGCAGCTGTGACCCAGGAGCTAGGGTAGTATCTGGCGTTTCGAGACATTTCGATTGTACTTGGCATGCTGCATGTGTGACCTCAAGCGCAATAAGAACTTTTGACACTCCACTCCTTTTCACGTTTGTCAGACATCAGCAAAAACACCCTGTGAGTGCATTAGCGTCTATAGAATAAATGATTATGGTTAGAAATGGACCCTCATTCTATGACAGAGCACATCTGTGTTTAGCTGTACACAATTTGTTTAATTTCAGAATTTTTGTCAAAGAAGTACACGAATTTACACATGTGGTGACATGACAATGTTAGGACAGTTGTCAAGATAACGCATTACGTCCTGTTTATCCGAAATTACACTGAACACAACAATATCAGATTTAAATAGAATGTTCTCTACAAGCTGAAGTTGGCCGGTATTACGACAAATCATCCGATTCTGGTTCTAACTTCGGTACTATTTAGGATGACAAGTCTAGAGAGGATGGTTAGCTTTTGTGACAAGATGAGCAAAAGATTACTCAAGGCTGCTCGAGTTCACAGTGAAGACAAGCCAGTGAACCAACGAGTTTACACCTCTGCTAGCAGCATTTACCTTAGCTGCGATGAACTGACGACTGGAGGGCTGCCTTTCGCCCTCTGAAAATCCTGTAAAAAAGCTACTCAAAATCTTTACTGATCTTATCAGCAGAAACTGATCTATGTTTCTCGTTAGGCGAGAAAACATGCACTCATCCGTAGTCTGGAAATACGGCGATATACACATGCACAGATGGAGCAGCGTGTATACTACAATGCCCTCTCAGTTCTCGCAAGAAAAATTAACTACGTGGCTGCTTCGTTTCTCCGCTATCGGAACTCAACGACTCTTCAGCTAATTTCTAGCTGAATGTCAGCCGAAGTGAACGCAGTCTTCACACAAAATTTCTCTTTTGTCGCCATACAGAGCATGATGCGCCCTGTTCTACACTTGACACTGGTTCAGAGTGTTTGAGCTAGTGTCTTTTGTAGCAAACTTTCCCCCACCTGTGTCCTTTTGTGTTTGACGTCACGGCTTTTTCAAACCAATGGAAGCGTTCCTTTCATCTTGAGGAAATTACCTCTGCGAATCGCCAGGGGCCTACTTTCAAACTGCATAGTTATTTCGTCTCTTTCTACTCCTTCCGAGTTTATTCCAGCCAATCGGACATTTTGTGCCTACTCCTGATGCCTAGAAGTTACACGCGTACATCACATGTGCACCATGGGCATTTCACGTGATCAGCTGCATCGCTGGTCTGGTTGCCCCCATCTTGAAATTCCCTCGGGCAGTTTTCTGAAGAATTTCTCCTTAGCAAACAGCACTGGCCCGCTACCTCCTCTCCTCGATGTATCACTCAGCGCATTCTTTGTCCTCTTCACCACAGGTCACCAATCCTTTTTTAAAAGCGCTTTGTTGTACTCGGCCGTGATGGCACAACTCGCGTCTGCCCCCAAACTAAAATGTTTCCTCCAGGAGGTTTTTTCACCTTTTGCTCACTGACATGCAGGATTTGGGTTCGGTGGGTTAATACCATCGAATCGATTGTCATTCCTTTGCATTACATACTGTACATTTTAATAGGCAAATCTGCTCATTATCCCCTATGTACGTCAGGGAAATACTCTACTTGTTACGACATATAAAATTCTCATGTAAGGTGCAAAACTGACATTCATTCAGTCTGCCACCTTATATATCCTCCTCCTTCAATGATCAATTTTGCACTGTGTCAATCAACAGTTGAGAAATTGATTGAAGTCAGTGCAAAACTGTATTCAACTGCTGACTGTAGCAATTGTTATATATTAGTATTGACCATCTCTCTATCTTAATATGGCATTATCAAATAGTTGTTCTTTAAGTCTCTTTTTCATTATTTTTTCCACTGTAATAGATTTTCTGTATACTACTGATTTGAGCACTGAAGTAATGTTTTTCCAAAATTTAACATGTTTTTACTAATTTTCTGATTTAATACAATTATTTAAATAATATGAAGCCTTTTCTTTCTATTTCATAGTTGTCTATATTTTAATTTTAAATTTAAACAAGTTAGATTTTACCTACAAATTTTTACCACTCATAATTTTTAACTTTGAGACTTTTTTCTTTTTGCATCATGTCTTATGTTAAATGATGATGGACTTGTATTGAAGTTGAGGGAACCTTCACTTAAAATTATCCTTCCCTTTTTTCAATACTTATGTCTGATTCTCAACCTTAGTCAATAATAATTCAAGAAAGTTTCATCTCTTACAATAATTTCTTAATTTATGTCATACTTAACAGCACCCTTCTCATAATGTTCCAGGCACAATCCCATTCACCAACATATTTATATTCTCCCAAAAATCTTAAACTTATGCATTATAACTTTACAGATGAATTAAATTATTCCTTGACTCTTACAAACATTCCTAATCCTACTAATTACCTTATGAATATTAAGTCTACATAACCTATATTTTAACAAACACATTTCTTAACTTAGATGTGTTGTAAAATATGAAATAGAAGAAAATATTATTGATATGTCAAGATTAAAAAATCTTAAAAGTATTGTTAACAAAAATCTGTCTCTCACACAAAACTCTTCAAAAATTAAATATTTTTAAACAACAGCACACTCTGTGTGTTCGTAAAAATTTTCTTTTTCAAGATTAATCTGATACTAGTCTGTCACAGACAGTCCTTTCTCATATATCTTCAACATGGTTCATTGAAGTCGTCATTGTACTTCAACGTGTCTCCTGAGCATGGAATGGCGGTTGGCAGAGAGAAAGATTGCAGAAGGTTTTAGTGTGTTGTGCATGCTTGGTTGTCTTTGTTCTATTCTGCATGTACTCATGGCGAAATTATATTATACATCTATTATTAGTAGCATAAACATATGTTCTTCGTCAATCCTTGAATCTTTATGTCAATCCATCGTTGGTTAATTCATCCCCTGTTTTCTACACGAATAGTCATCTCCCATCTCTCAGTGTGACATTGGGAAGTGTTACAATTTTCCATAACGAATATCGGACATTTGTATTGCTATAACAGTGTAAGTAGGCTGTTTATGTTTTCTCTATGTAAGTAGGCTGTTTATGTTTTCTCTATGTAAGTAGGCTGTTTAGGTTTTTTATTGGTAACGCCACCTCTGTATGACAATTACTGGCTGTGCTGTGGGCAGTCTGTGTCTGCTTTGCATTGTTGTAATACTCGCCATTGTAGTGTTAGGCAGCTGGCTGTGAACAGCGCGTAGCGTTGCGCAGTTGGAGGTGAGCCGCCAGCAGTGGTGGATGTGGGGAGAGAGATGGCGGAGGTTTGCAATTTGTCATGAACTGATATATATATTATGACTTGTGATGATATTAAGGTAAATACATTGTTTGGTCTCTATTAATATCTTTCATTTGCTAACTATCCCTATCAGTAGTTAGTGCCTTTAGTAGTTTGAATCTTTTATTTAGCTGGCAGTAGTGGCGCTTGCTGTATTGCAGTAGCTTGAGCAGCGAAGATTTTTGTGATAAGTGATTTGTGAAAGGTATAGTTTAATGTTAGTCAGGGCCATTCTTTTGTAGGGAATTTTGAAAGTCAGATTGTGTTGCGCTAACAAAGTATTGTGTGTCAGGTTAAGCACAGTCCTATATAAATTGTTCAAAGGGGATGTTTCATATGTCGACCCTTAGCCGAGGATACCTCACTGGAATCTTCTGATTTTTTCTTGTAGTTTGTGTATTTAGTGTAGCTTTTGTTTATTGCTAGCGCGTAATTGTAGAGAGAATCTCCTTTGTAGTTGTAGTTTTTCATTGTTGTAGAGTAAAACAGTTGTGGCATGCATGTAGATTTGCACCAAGTATTTCGCAGCTGCAATTAACTAGACATTATTTCCATTGCTACGTTATTTTATTTTGCTCTTCAAATTGTGTTTTTCTGTGTTGTCGTGTGAAATACTGTGACAATAATGGCGTGTGAAAAACGTAATACTAGGCTCCAAAGTAAACTGAGAAATGACAGTGAAGACGAAGGCAGTGTGTTAGCGCCGCAGAGTAATGAATTAACTGATGTTCAAAGTAATAATTTGGTAATCGTGCATAGGGAAATGGAGCGGGCGGCAAACAATGGCACGGACAGTGAAACAATTAGTGAAGAGGGAAGCATTATCGATCGATCGGTCGGCAACAGCTCGTCTCAGGAATCCGAAATGACAGGACACAATTTCGCAAATACTGTAGATTCAGGTTTTGGGTTATCACCGTTTTCTCAAATAAGTCAAGACGCATTTTCTGCTTGTCAAAATGTGAATGTTGCCGGTGCAAATGCACTGCCGAAAAGCGTAGAGAAACAGATTCCAGACACTAATACATTATTATTGCAATTAATGCAACAAATGGAACAAAATCAGAGACAAATGGGACAAAATCTTAAAAAGTTAGACACAGTGGAACAAAATCTCAAAAAGTTAGACACAATGGAACAAAATCTTAAAAAGTTAGACTCATTGGAGCAAACTCTTGAACGAACACGTGAGGATTTAACTGCTGAGTTACATCACATTGAATCGAAATGTCAAAAAGTCTGTAATGACGTAAAAACACAAATTTGTGAGCATTTCCAACCTATTTTTTCGCGTCATGAAAATGCACTACAGAATCACGAAGCAGCTATAAAAGAACTGCAAACTATTGTTCATGAAAATCATGAGACCTTGCAAGCAAAATTTGACTCAGTTGCATCTACCGATACGGTTATGCAACTTGCAAAAACTCAGGAAAACTTAAAGGTCACAGTAGACACGATTGCAACCCAAATGGACACTCTGAAACTTGGTTCAGAAAAACATAGAGAGGAAATGATTTCACTATCGGATAAAGTAGCCGAACTTTCAGATCAGTTCACTAACTTATCTACAAAGGTAGATGATGATCTGAATGACACAACACCTGTAGCTTTCATGGACACTGAAGAGTATGAACAAATTAGAAAATTCAAACAAAATCAAAATCAAATCAATACACAGTACAAAAGAGAAATCCGGGAAGTGCAAGATCAGTTGGCACAAGTAGTACAAGAATTACGTATTTCTGAGGACACTCGCGCCCCAATACTGGAAGAGGGACATACAAATACGGAACAGACACAAAATAATAACACAGGGCATTTCGGAAGTTATGAAAGAAATTGGCAATGTGCACCGAATTTTGAGATGGAACGGCCGACACGACCTAACAATGACCGATATGCGACTCGCCGACATGATGATTTTGACTATAAGCTGTTCATTACTACACGTAAATTCAAAACATTTAAGAATTCTGGCAACGACATTCATCCACAAGCATGGCTCCATCAATTCTCTCATTGTTTTCCTCCCAACTGGTCGTTAGAACACAGATTAGAATTTATGTGTGGCTACTTAGAGAATGAACCAGCTGTAAGAATGCGATCGGTCATTCACGATTGCCACAGTGAGGGTGAATTTTACCATGCCTTCCTCTCAGCATATTGCTCTCAAGCTACACAAGACCGTGTAAAACATAACATCATAATGATGAAACACTTCGAACAATCTGAATTTTCCAGTCTTGTGAAATATTTTGAAGACACGTTGCACAAGAATCAATACCTGTCAAACCCATACAGCCCCTCAGAACTCATCCGCATTTGCTTAATCAAACTGCCTAAACATTTACGACATATTATTTTAGCAGGACGTTGCAAAGACGACATTGAAGCTTTTCAGGGACTGTTACAAGAATTAGAAATTGACACTGACAATCGCGGAACGCGAAACCAGGAACACAACAATTACAGGTCACATACGTCGCAAATCCGTGATGAAAGAAGTAATAACTGGACACGACAAGGCTATTCTCACAACACAAATCGTGACCAAAATAGACAACACCCGTATGACAACCGTTGGCAGAGTAGTAATAACTACAGGGAAAGATCACCTCTCCGTGGTAATGACTATCACAGAGACAATCAGAGAAACAGACAATATGGGAACCAAAATAAATATTATCAGGGGAGACAGAATAACTTTAGACGCAACGGTCCAGCGCGCAGTTTCGATTCAGGGAGAAATTCTCCACCACGTGACCGACAAGAAAGAAACTATGGCATCTACCGACATGACGACAGACGATATGATCGTAACGATAGACCTGAACTGCATCAGAACTGGCGGGATTCAAACAGAGCAGGGCCCTCTCGTCACGGTGAATTTGTAGAAGTTAGGTCTCCAAATCCCAATAACGACGCGCGCCAACAAAGAGACAATAGGCAATGACTCACACCGATGGCAGCCACAAAACGTTCTTATGACACTAACGACGCAGCTGCCGTAGCTAGTAATTACGTAAAAATGGAAGACATTAGGGACATCTTACTCCAGGAACACGACATAAAACATAACAATATTGCATATCCTGTGATTCACATTACAGTAAATGACGTAAAATTTACGGCAGTACTTGACTCTGGCAGTCCCATCTCAGTAATTAGTGAAACAGCCTTTAGCAAATGTAACAAATCGAACGATTGCCCTACACTTCCGTTACGTAAGATTAAATTACAAGGTGCAATCTTTGGAAAAAGTGTAGATGTACGCCAGCAAACCAATTTAGAATTCTTTTGTCAAAGCCACAGCTTCTCTATAAACTTTCTTATTGTTCCATTATTGTCGACGGAAATTATATTGGGAGTAGACTTTTTGAATGAATACAAAGCAATCTTAAGCTTTCACGATGCTGAAATAAGTTTAGAGAAAGAAGGTAAGTCAATAGCTTTGAAATTTGAAGACTGGCTCTCAAACCATGACGAGGAAATTAATCGGCTTTACCTTCTGTTAGACAACAGTTCGGACTTTTCTACGGAACTAGACACTAACAATCACTCTGCAAGTACTGACAGGGATGATATCGACGGCGCATTTGACATTAATAAGTTAATTCAGAATAAAATTCAAACAATTGAGAATTGTAATGACACTGATAGGCAGGACCTTTTTGACATTTTACAAGCACATTCCACAGTTTTTACTCATAAAACAGGAACAATCAAGGGATTTCAATACCAATTTCGTGTTCGTGAGCATACTAAATTTTGTGTTAAACCATATGTAATTCCAGCACATTATAGGGACCGTGTTAGAACAGAAATACAATCTATGCTTGACGAGGGCATTATTGAGCCTGCAGTAAGCTCATACAACAATCCATTACATGTTGTTGAAAAGAAAAATGGATCGATCAGACTTGTCTTAGATTCGAGACAAATCAATACTATCATTATTCCTGAAACAGACAGGCCGCAGACGATGGAAGAACTTCTTCAAAATTTTAATGGTGTAAAAGTGTTGTCTTCCATTGATCTCAGATCCAGCTTTTATCAGATCGAACTTCATCCAGAATGCAGAAAATACACAGCTTTCCTTTGTTTCGGCGTTTGTTATCAGTTTCGGAAACTTCCCTTTGGTTTGAACATTTCTTCAGCAGCATTTATTCGCGGGCTAAATTCCATATTACCTGAGTTCTTAAAACGTCACATCACCTTATATGTGGACGATATTCTAATAGCGGAAGCTTCATGGGAACAACATAATCGCATCCTCAACAGTCTGTTACGTATTTTTGCAGAATCTGGAATTACAGTTAACTTGGAAAAGTCTGAATTCGGTAGGTCAAAGGTGAGGTTTTTGGGACATATTATTTCTTCTGAAGGCATTCAGCCGGATCCTGAAAAGTTAGAAGCAATCAGAGCCATTCCAGTTCCATCCACAAAAAGACAAGTCCGCAGTTTTCTAGGTCTCGTAAATTTTTACCGTCGTTTTCTGAATATGCAAATTCTAGTTACACCAAAACTTTGTTCTCTCACTGGAAAAAATACTATTTGGAACTGGGACGAACAAGCACAGTTGGAATTCAATTCTTTGAAAGAAGCGTTACTTCACGCGCCAATACTAGCTCATCCTGATCTGTCACAAGATTTCTGCCTTAGTACGGATTCTTCTAAAGTCGGTCTTGGTGCCCATTTATTTCAAGAAGCCATAGGAAATGACACTACCGTTCAGAAAACCATTGCTTTTGCTAGCCGAGTGCTAACAAAATCTGAAAAAAATTATTCCGTTACTGAATTAGAAGCTTTAGCTATCGTTTGGGCATTTAACAAATTCCGTTTCTTTCTTTCTGGTAAGCACGTAAAAGTATACAGTGATCATCGTGCATTACAATTTCTTATGTCTTTAAAATTAAATCATGACAGGTTAAAACGTTGGGCATTGTTTCTGCAAGAATTCCGCTTCACAATAGTCTACATTCCCGGCAAGGAGAACATTGTTGCGGACGCACTGTCACGCGCACCGGCTGGGCTTGAGAAAAGTACCACAGAAGGCAACCTCGAGAAAAATTTCAGTATTCTTTACATTCAGAAAGTCGCCTTTGAAAACTTCATCACCACATCTTTAAAGGACATTGCTCATGAACAAGATAAAGATCCGATTTGGAAAGACATCAAGAGCAAATGGCATGAAAAGACACACACACAGATTCGGCATTATTACCTGGTTAGAAACAACATACTCTTCAAACGCTGCACTGTTGATGACAAGCTATGGGTACTTTGCATTCCAGACGATTTTGTTAATAAGCTCATTTGGTACATTCATTTCAGCTACGCACATTTTGGCCCACGAAAATGTTATCATATTCTTCGAACGACTTGTTATTTTAACAATATGGAAAAGCGAATTCGAAGAGTCTTGTCTATTTGTAAACTTTGTCAAAAGGCGAAACCATCTACTGTCTCACATCGTGCTCCGTTGTTTCCTATTATTCCTGCTAAATTAAAAGAATTTGCTGCTGTTGATCTCTTGGGACCGCTTGTCAGAACATCCAATGGATTTTCGTACGTTCTAGTCGCTGTTGAACTTACTTCAAAATTTGTTTCTTTCACTCCGTTACGTAAAGCCACTGGACGGTCTGTATCCAACGCCTTTGTTAAAAATTTCTTACGTGAAGTTGGACACGTTAGTAAAGTCATTTCAGATAACGGACCGCAATTCAGATCTGCTGTTTGATCACGCATGCTTCGCAACCATAAAATCAAACCTGTTTTTATTTCATTGTACTCACCACATTGCAACCCGTCTGAACGGATTATGAAAGAAATCAATAAGCTTTGCAGACTTTATTGTCACAGAAAGCATCAGCATTGGGACAGATATTTACACTTATTTCAAAACGTGCTGAATGAAATGCCTCACGACTCTTGTACTGAAGAATGAAGAACCACCGAACAGAATCAGAGAGCTTGTACCTTTCCCGAATACACGTAAACTTCGACACAAAGACATAATTGATTTGGCTCTTAAAAATATAAAATCTGCAGCAGACAAAAGGAGAAAACTACACGGTAAAGCAAATGCAAAGAAATTGTATATTGGTCAGAAAGTTCTCATTAAAGCTCATTCATTGTCACATAAGAAGAAACACTTGAGTCACAAATTCTTTCTAGTTTACAATGGACCTTACAGAATCCGACGTATACCACATGATAATTGCGTTGAAGTTGAAACTCTGCGTACTAGGAAGAGTAAAGGTTTACACCACATTTCTCATGTAAAACCATTTATTGACAGATAATCTGCCTTTTAACTTTGTCTTTGCCATAAAACGTTTCACTTCACGTTACTAGTATGCTTTAGAAACTGTTACCATGCAACAATGTTTGAAGTTAAATATCCAATCAAGAACCAAGAGAACTTATTTAAACAGAAATGACGAATGCATTGTTATAGTAAACAGACGTCACAGTGTTATTGTGTGTGTACATTCTTGCTTGTTTGTTGCACGATTACGTAACGACTATAAGGCTCACATACTTAGAACATTTACCAGTACTGCTAATGAGATTTTAATGCAACATTTTGGTTTATTTGAAAATACATTCTGAATTTAAAGTGCTTTCTGAGAGATACCAGATGACACAGAGGTTAGTTTAAGTGACAGCTACACGATTTTTATCACGACGCTACTAATGAGTGACAATTTACAATGTTGCTTTTGTGGTGTATCTGTTTTATATCTGCACAGTTTTCTGAATTCTTCTGGAAATCAAAACATGTTTTATTAGTAACTTTTGTGGTATAGCTACAAGGAGACAGCCTTTTCCATAGCACAACAATACGTTACAGCACAGTACTTTCATCATCACAACTATAAGCGTAATAACTAAGCTATCTCTACGCAAAGCATTTCACTTTTGTTTATCATGAGGTAAGTACATTGGCTTCTGCAGAACTTAGCTTTTGGAGGAAAATAACTACGACACTTTCACAGAGATTATCTTACAACAATATGCACATTTAGCGCTACAGGACACGCATTTCAGTGATTAATTTTGTACTTAAAACATTTATTTTTAAAGATTTTTGAATTACAAAGAAAGTTTTCAGTGATACATTTCATTTCATTGCTGTAATCTGTAACACCTGAGGGTATAATTACATTAATCCTCAGGGGGGTACACGCTTACTTTGTGTACCATGTGTTTGGCAAGCACAAGGAGCCCTAGCTAATATGGTATTTGCTTATACAACTTTACACATCGGTACCATATTTCTCTAACACACAAATTACACAGCTATCTGATCATTTAACTGAGAGATAAACATGTTTTTTACTACATCAGTGACAGATGTTTACGCAATTACACCGTTGGATAACTTCACACTTATGAAACTGTATTTTGTCTGTACTTTGTAAACTGTTCATATTTTTTCGGAATCATTGTGATACTATGAGAGCTTTGAATGATGTATTTGGTATGAGATCATGATTTTTAAAGTACGTTTGAGGCAGCTGACACTTTTGACATGAGCAGAGAATTATTTTAGGCTTAGAAATTATTGGAGGAAGTTACGACGATTTTGAGATTTGACTGAAGTGTTATGATGTTATTATTACGACGACGATGTGTACTATGTTGTTGAGGAATGTTTATTATGCTACGTATTTCTCACGATGAAATATTGAAGAAGTGTCGACGAACATGTATATGTATAATGAGGTAAGGAGTAATGAATAGTGGGTAGGGACTCTTGACTTGTGAAAAAGGATGTTGGAAACCAAGAATCGTACTTTAAGAGTTATGACATGTGTGAATCATGTGTGAATGTATCACAATGCCACTGAACATTTTTTGGACACTGTTATATTCATAGGATTTTGTTTCTACAGATTTGCAACGCTAATTCTTGACCTGTGAAGTATTTTTATGTGAGACTGTCACTTTAGCGAAAATTGCTGTCGTAAATATTTCCGTACGAAAGTTAAGTGACCACCTGCACGCAATGCGTCGCGGGCACCCAGCTGTGTCAGACGCCTGGAGAAAAAGTCATTAGCGCGTGCCTTTCAGAGCACAGGAAGAAAAAAAAAAGAAAGGGAAGGCCATTATCCTGGCCATTGTCATTCCTTTAGAGAAAGCATCGCAAAAACGACACGGTCGAACTTGAAAACATATGATTACACTAGCTCTTAATTTACGATATTTACTGAAATGCCTAATAAAATGACAAGAAATATTTTTACATCTGCACACCTGATTATGACAAGCGTCTTTCTATGAGAGTTGAGAGAATTTCTACTAACTTACGAAATGTCACATGACTACTGAATGATATTTTTATGCTTTGCTTTTCATAGTTGCTTATTTCATTTGACATCTGTTTTCCAGCTGTGTTGCAGCATTGCTTTTATAAAATAAAATGCATTTGCTAATGTGAACACTTTCTGTCAACAGATCTATTAAATAATTATTTTATGATCCACATTCTTTAAAAAAGGAGCACTTGGAAAGGAAAGAACAATAAGAAGGAACTAGTAACTGCATTCATAATTTTCTTTTCAAGTAATTGGTAACTTTTTGGTAGAATAACTTCTTGTGGTGCACCACTTTAATTACTTAGACATTAAGATGTGATTATACATTTGCCTTATCTGCATTGTTATCTTTAGTGTACTATTTTTTCTACTTGAGCTATGTCATGTTTCGATATAAGCTGCTGTTTGCCAGGCATAGTGCTACTGAACTTTAATTTGTGTTACTCTGCTAAGCCAGATTTATTTTTTTTTTTGCTGCACAGTGCCCTATATGAGTTGTAATATTGCAATTGCTTTGGCATTTGTATTTTTGTCATTGATGTTTGTGTTAATTGTTTTGTGCTGCTGCATTGCCTCGTCCCTTAGTTTAGCATCTGAGCTCAGTAGATTTAAGTTAGCTTAAGAGGGGGTAGACTATATGAGAAACTGACTATGGAGAATAGGTAAAGAATGCATTGCGAAGTTATATAAAAAGGATTTGGGCCCAAATGAGTATTGTACAATCAGAAATAATTATTTTGAAAGAAATATGAACAGAATACAGAAAGCATGCTTGGATAAGATTTTTTTGGTGGAAGCAAAGGTTGAAATAAGACGAAAGATCTATAGAATGAAGTTCTGGGATGGACTGCAGTACCAAATGTTACACTGAAAACGAACCCTGTCCTTTCCTTTTGTGTTATCCCACTATGTGTTTGTGTACCCTTGAGTATTTGTTTTCTTCCTGTCTCTGTGTAGTTTCATAGAATTTTTTCTTCTTTTAATATTAAGCTACATTCACTATGATGAGGAATACTGTTATCCTCGAATATAATTGGCATTAATAATATGTTATTTACTTTGTAAAGATGTTTAGACATTATTTACTCTGTTTTGTGTTAATGCTAATGTGTGAAGTTGATGTTTCAAAAGTTATTGTGATCTTTTATGTATGTACTCATGTCATAATTCCTGTAACACTGACGTATATGTCTATTTCTATTCTTTTGTAACGCCTGTTTTACTACAAATGTTATCTGTATTGTTATGTTCTTTAATGATGTATTTTGTACCTTTGTTATTGTATTCTTCTGTTATAAAATTGTAATTGTCACCAGTTCATGATATTATTAACTTGTAAGTTCCATTTCACTGCACACGTTTCTGTTGGTCATAGTATATGGACAATATGTGAGAAGTAGGGACTGATAGTGTTTGCACGTGTGTTGGTAATTCAGCAAGGGACTGGATAACAGCATTGCTGGTTCTAAGGACAATTAAAAGAAAAACTTTCTGAGTGCACAAGTGGTGGTTTATGGACTTGCTATATTCTCTGCAAGAATCTTCGATGGTGATTGTGCACCTGCACAGTCGCAACGGATGGCTGCTGGCCGTCTCTACCAGGACTACAGTGGGTCTGCACCTCTGGTGGCCCACCAATACCATTATCTCTACAAGGACTACAGTGGGTCTGCATCTATGATGACCTACCAACGCCATTATTTCTACAAGGACTGCAGTGGGTCTGCACCTCTGGTGGCCCACCAATACCACAATCTCTACCAGGACTCCAGTGGGTCTGCTCTGTGATGACCTACCTACCAATATTCTTCCAAACTTCGAATGACTCTGCTGTGGGTTTGCTCTGTTGTGGCCCATTACCTGTCTGCATGTCGAGAGTCAGCACTGTCTTTCCGTTGGAAGGTCAACACTACTTCTTCAAGACTGCATGGAAATCCACTACTTCTATGTGCATTTTCTTTTACTGCGTGGACTTTGAGAAAAACTCTGCATTTTTACTGTGATGAACAATGTGGACTGTCTTTATGGACTGTGAGAAATTTTGATCTTTTGACCAACATAATATTAATAAGTGTGTGCATTTTATATCTTTGTTACTGTAATTGTGAAAAATTTTTGTCAAATCTGTATTGGCCAGTGCCCAACACCATTTGTAAAAATTTTTGTGGGGAGCATGGGGGCTATGTAAGTAGGCTGTTTATGTTTTCTCTATGTAAGTAGGCTGTTTATGTTTTCTCTATGTAAGTAGGCTGTTTAGGTTTTTTATTGGTAACGCCACCTCTGTATGACAATCACTGGCTGTGCTGTGGGCAGTCTGTGTCTGCTTTGCATTGTTGTAATACTCGCCATTGTAGTGTTAGGCAGCTGGCTGCGAACAGCGCGTAGCGTTGCGCAGTTGGAGGTGAGCCGCCAGCAGTGGTGGATGTGGGGAGAGAGATGGCGGAGGTTTGCAATTTGTCATGAACTGATATATATATTATGACTTGTGATGATATTAAGGTAAATACATTGTTTGGTCTCTATTAATATCTTTCATTTGCTAACTATCCCTATCAGTAGTTAGTGCCTTTAGTAGTTTGAATCTTTTATTTAGCTGGCAGTAGTGGCGCTTGCTGTATTGCAGTAGCTTGAGCAGCGAAGATTTTTGTGAGGTAAGTGATTTGTGAAAGGTATAGTTTAATGTTAGTCAGGGCCATTCTTTTGTAGGGAATTTTGAAAGTCAGATTGCGTTGCGCTAACAAAGTATTGTGTGTCAGGTTAAGCACAGTCCTATATAAATTGTTCAAAGGGGATGTTTCAACAGTTACAATTGCATTCTTTTTGTAGTTGGATGGAATAATGGTCTTGTATGGGAAGGGATTTAGAAAGGATTCTTGACTTCGTCTGGTCCAGGTCTTCTTTCTTCCTAATCTTCTGTGTTAAATCTTCTTTTCTTGTTGCATCTTACTGTCTTCTCATTCAGGCCTTCGATCCTCTCTGGACTGGGAATTAGGATTTAAGACATGCTTAACCTCGTTATTGTATAATCCATCCTTATGGTATTTTCTTTCAAATCGTTGTGTATCATTTATTGTATCAGGTTGTTCATTGGGATAGGTTGGACAGCCTTCCATCGTTCTCTTGCTTACTCTCATGAGTGTTCAGGGAATGTTCTGTGGTCACTGGCTTCCATATGGTATGACGATAGTTTCAGCCATTCTGTATCTTGAGTTACAGAAATGAGCCTCCTCTTCTTCTTCCAGTGAATTCAAACATTCGTTCTTCCTTGATGCAACGTGTCTGCCTCAATTCCGTTTTGGTGGACAGCCATCATATCTCCTTATGCAGCTCTAAGCTGTTTGTGACAGTAGTGCTAGAAACGTATCACTGTTGTTATGAAGATCGCATGTGACTTTCACATGCATAATGATCGAGTCATGGTAAATATTGCCCATATCCAGGATTCCTCGTAGACCCACTTACTTTTGCCCAGACGTGTTATCCTCTCAGACTGTTGCTTCCAACAAGGCATTTGCTTTCGTCATCTCGAAAGCTGATGTACCAGGCACCCACACTCACTGTTCCTTCCTCTCATGCCTAACTGCTCTACTCATTGCTGCTGTCGATCCGACCGGAATGATGATGCATCGTGCTTGAGGATGTTATGTATAACACAACATTGTGCACACTTTTGTCCACCTTACATCGCCAAATTCCTCTAATTTACGTGGTATTATTACCTGTCATATCACAAGCCTTTCTCCCTTACAATACATTACAAGCGTTACAAAAACTAAACTACTAAGAGACTTTACAAAAATTCCTTATTTAAACTATACATAGGATTCTACTTATTATACTCTTGTTTATATCTTTTTTACTAGATCAACATCCATCCCCATTCTATATGTACAATTCTTTTCTGTTAATATAAATATTATGGTTTTCTCATCTTCATCACTATGGACTGTAAGAGGAAAATTGATGGTGATGACGTTTAATGTATTAGTAGGTTTGTTTTTTCTTTTTTTAAACTACAGGTACATCATATTATCAAAACTCCGCACCTTGACTCCGACTCCAGCGTCTTTTTCTCTGCAGTCTCTTCTTTTCGGCATAAGCTGTAACAGAACTTCAAAATATAATATTTGTCCCTCTTTTTCAAAACTTTCTGCACTGTCCAATTCTATGATTTTAGAGCTTATTTTTCTCACTTGTAGTTATCCCTGTCTCCTTCTTCTAAACAATAAACTTTTATGTTACTTTCTCCCCTATCCTACTCTTCCTTATTGAAATCATCCCTGTGTTAAACTCACATCCCTCTGTCTACACCCTTCCAAGAAATAACATGTTTCTCGCTTTCCTTAATAATTCAATTCTCTTTTTATAGCAAGTTCTGGTACCTTCCACAAATCATAAATGCTTCTCATTCCCCCCCCCCCCCCCCGACTATCTCCTCAACTAAATGTTCACCGTCTGTGATGGAACAAACCACAAATGATATTTCCTTCTTACCTAATTCTTTACTTCCTTCCTAATTCTTGGCTTCCTTTAATCAACAAAAAATCAACTTCTTTCTGCTTCACACTACATTTTAAGAGAGAATCTACTACTATTTCGTCAAACTATCCACATGCTAATTTCTATCTTTCTCCTTTCTTTTTACTCATCCCCCATAACACATTTCCTCTGGAGAAGAGTTACTTTAGTTCTTACTTTATTGTTCTTCCTTCACAAGTATTCTTTTGATATACTGAGAAAGTTAACTAATTTACTTTATTGAGATAAGTACAATTAAAATTTTTTTATCTGTATGCATTTTCTTAGCTTCCCAACTCTTTGACTTCAAGATTTTGCTCTTATTGGAATCTGGATATTTGCTACAACTAATTTTTCTTGTGGAGTTAATATTTGCTGTTTTACCCTTTATACAATATCAAGTGACTCACATGCAGCAAGCCCAATGATTTTCCTGTTTTGGGTTAATCAATTCGACTACAGTGTCATGAACCACTTCACTTACTTCCATAGGGTCTTAATATACTGAAAAGAACTTGTGGCTTTGATGTTTTTTCTTGCTAGAGATGGTGGGTTTTCACAAGCACTTTTTGTCCTAGTGAAAATACTCATGAAGTAGTCATCTTGTCAGCTCGGTTCTTTCTATTTAATTCCCCAGCCTTCAAATTGGTCAATGCCAATTTTACTAGATGTTGATGTTGTACTCTGGGTACTGGTGGGAATTTAATTATTTCCTGGATTTTATTTGGTGCTGGCTTATTTTTCAGAACACTTATTGGAGGCAATAATGTACTGCTATGTGGCATTTCGTTTACCACACCTTGGAAGTCAGACAAATGTCTATACCACGTATTATGCTGCTTACTACAATACAAACGTTCCCAGATCCTTCATCGTTCGTTCGGCTGGGTTGGCGCTTGACACATATTTGAAAATAGAAATAGGTTCGATTTTATGCCGTCGCAGAGTGTTTTGCCATTGCGCTGAACGATATCGTGGTCCATCGTCTGACAGCATTTTATCGACGCGACCAACCTGTCGAAGGAAATTTTGTCTCAGTGCCTTGCTTATATTGCTCCCAGTTGATTTCTTCAAGTGAGTAAACGTAACATATTTCGACGTTAATTCTAGGACCACGAAAATGAATACATGACCTCTCTATGTACAAGGTAATTGACCCATGACATCTGTTGCTGCTATGTGTCTCAGTTACTCTGGAATAATACGGAACATTGGTGGTCTCGTTTGAAAAGTTACATGTTTAGCTGTCTGGTATTTCTTACATCTAGCCAGAACCTGTCTGATTCTTCGCACCATATTTGCAAAGTGCCAAGACATCGTTAATTTAAAAAAAAAAATCTTAGGACCAAAATGACTGTTACTCAAATGAGTATGCCAAATATACTTATTTATCAGATCCTGTGGTATACATGCAACCCATAAACTTGTATCTGTATTACATCTGTAGAGTAAGACAGTGTCCTTTATGAGACAGAATTGTCTCACGGCCCGTGATTCACTGTTTTTCCACTTAGCTTTAACCATGGCGAGATCTGGGTCTTTATTTTGTTCGCTACCTAACTGTTTTAAGGTATTGGTGACGTAATTTTCAAATAGCACATTTTTCAAGTAATACATTGCTACTTGCTCTTCTTCTGTATTACTCACTCTGCTTCCGTTAACTCGTTCCAGCAATCTGGAGAGGACATCAGCTATGATGTTTGATGGTCCAGGCACGTAGGTGATACGAAAATCATATTCCTGCAACGTTAACATCCATCGACCTAATCTTCTGGCAATAGTTTTGCACTTAAGATAAATTCTAGTGCCTTATGGTCAGTAAACACATTGGTTTTTCGACCAAACAGGAAGTATCTGAATCTACGAAACCTCCATACTACTGCCAAGGCTTCTAACTCTGTGATCGAGTAATTTTTTTCACATTTGGTCAGTACTCGACCAGCGAAAGCTATCGTCTTCTTCATATTGTTGAAAGAGTACCACATCCAAACCTGCTTTGCCACTGTCGGTCGCCATACAGAATTCCCTCGTCAAATCGGAATGCGCTAAAATTGGTGCCTTTGCCAGTGACTTTTTTAGTTGTTGAAACTCCTGCTTGGGCATCCCACACCCAGGACATCTTTTTACTAGCTAACACACATAAACGTGGGTAGCAAGGGATTCTATCCAAATGAACCTTTTGTAGAAGTTAATGACTCCCAAGAAGCCACGTAGCGTCTTTCTGTTGCTTGCAGTTTGCTAGGGTTTGGTTCAATTCCCTGTCCAGCAATAATATGGCCTAAAAACTTAACCTTTTTGTTTCCAAAAGTGGACTTCATTATTTTCACAGTTACTCCATATTCTTTTAATGTCCTTAGCAACTTATTGAGCTCCTCATTATGAAGTTTCCATGATGGTTCAGCTACTAATATGTCACCTCATAACAGGTGAGACATTATTGGAGCTCTTTATCCAATACACTTCCTAAACTTCTCATAAAGGCAGCAGAGGATATATTCAGTTCCTTTTGAACTGCTAACTTCGTCCAAATGCGATAAAAGCCATATACTTTCTACATTCAGGTGTTAGTTCTATTTGCCAAAAACTAGCCCTCAGATCAAGGGAAGATAAAATCTTAACCCCGAAGAAATTTTGTAGAAGCTCTTCCAATTTTTCTGGGCGATTGGTCTCAGGACTGATAACGGAATTTATCTGTCTTGCATCAATGACCAACCTAATATTTCCATACTTCTTATCCACAATTTGCAAAGGACTGTTGTATGTCGAGGTTGAAGTTTCAATAATGTCATCATCTAGCATCCGTTTAATTCTAAAAATACTTGTCTTCGGTAACACAGTGGAGTCGTGTAAGGTGATACTCTAAACGGCTTGTAAGCTCTATCCTTGAATTCGTATTGAGAATTTTTAGTGGCACCGGGTTTTGGTAGAAACACCTCAGCATTTTTCAGTAATACTCCTTCCAATTCGGCTTTGTCTGTATCTGAAATACCCCTTACTTGTCGCAACTTATTATCTATTTCTTCACAAATTTCCACCATTACTTCGTCATCCGCAGGTATTGTTTCTTTCGCCCACCTATACTGTGGATGTCCCTCCTCCGAATGATACAGAGCCAGTTGCATGGTCAGTTGTGTGTAAGCACCTGGCATCTCTTCATGTCTGAGTTTTTCTTCAAGAGTATGACCTACCTTCCTGAGCATCATATACCCTTCGTCCATATTGAGTGTGACACAAATTTGACGCATGAAATCGGCTCCAATGACTATGAACACAGATAGTTTCAGCACAGTTACAATGTTCGCTTCTCTTTCATGCCCTTGACAGGAAAAAGTGACATGCGTTTGCCTAGTAATCACCGCTGACGCTCCCATAATCGGTCCTTTAACTTTAACACGTTTCGTCCACAACACTGGTAGCGCCTGTTAAGCGTTACATTTCTCAAAAAGTTCTTCCGAAATCGCCGTCATTTCGATTCCCGTATCAAGGACGGCATCTACAATACTGCCACCTGTCTCAGCCCGAATGATCAATTGCATCTCATGAGGGGACTTAGTTTCATTTTCATGCATTAACGCCTCCTCTATCGAGTCATATTTAACCTGTCAATGTGTTGGGCCTTCATTTCCCATTGGTTTACTACAGTCACTTTATTCTCCTTATTACTCTTAACAGCTGTCATCTGAATGTTCTGGGATGAAGTTATTTGCCCATATTCTTTGTAAAACGCCTCTGTGATCGCTTTATACGTTCCTGTCCTATATATATATAACTTGGGTATCAATACTGATATTGCCAATGGCGCATTATCCTCTTGGCATACCATTTCTCTCTCGCTTTCGTATAAATGAACTACATCCTCCACAATTTGGTTATCATCAGTTTTTGTACAGCCACACACATTAACTGTAGACAACTCTTGTTCCTCATCCTCGGACGCTTCCCAGTCAATTGTCTCCCAGTATACTGGTATTTGCATCTGATCACTCCCTAAACCGTTCTCGCTTCCCACGCACGGGTTCCCGGGTTCGATTCCCGGCGGGGTCAGGGATTTTCTCTGCCTCGTGATGACTGGGTGTTGTGTGATGTCCTTATGTTAGTTACGTTTAAGTAGTTCTAAGTTCTAGGGGACTGATGACCATAGATGTTAAGTCCCATAGTGCTCAGAGCCATTTGAACCAACTCCCTAAAGCTACTTCAGAATCTTGTTGATCAAAGCCTAGTCTATTTACATATTTAATTATAAAACCAACTTCATTTGCCGACTGAATCTCTTGTGACTGGTCTTCGTGCCGTTCATCTCGTCAATTCTGTTTTTTTACTGGGGTTTGGTGGCCTCAACTCGACTTCTTGTACCGGTTCATCTCGTGTATGTTGTCCTGCTAAACTCTGATTCTCCCAAACTTTCTGCTTTCTAGGCATTCCAGTTCCACCCGAATAATTTGGGTTTTGTGGTGGAAAACCTCTAAGCCTTCCTGCTTCGTTTGCTTGGTGATCATATCACGAATTATAGTTACCACCATAATTTCTGGACCAAATCCATTATTGTAATCCCTAGCTCACCAAAACCATAGTTATTGTTTGACCTCTGTGAGTTGCCAAAACCATAGCTATTATTATCCCATGGGCGATTAGTATTCTTCCCATAACGATTACCTTCCCGAACATTATTACTGTAATTGTAAACATTATTAAAGGCCAATTGGTTGCTCTTATTCCCCGTTCCATTGGTTTCTCTCACTGCACATTGTTTCTTCGTGTCATCTTCACTGAAGATGAATTCAAGTTCTCGTAAAATGCCTTTAAATACGTATATATGATCTCCTGGTCCACCAACCAATGATTGCTGATAACGCAAGGCTAACTTCATTGTGCACATATGTGTCAGTAGTATTGGAACAAGGGTGATTTTGGCACAAAGGACCGTTATCCAAGATGACGACGATGACGTCATCCCATACGGCGGCCGTGACGTCATTCAAGATGGCGGATTTTGGAGGGAAGTTTGAATTTTGATGGGAAAGTGCCACACCTCTCTCCTCCAGAAAAATGGCGCAAAGTTCAAATTCCAACATGATAATGTATCACACCCCACTTATCTCTACTAAGCAAAGAAAATGGCGGGAAAAAGGGACTTGTCTTTACTATGTAACCAATATCAAGCATGTGTGTTCTCCACTGGGTCTGGACTCCAACTGACTTAGTTCATATTGTCGCCAGCAGAGAGCGCCACCGTGACGTTGTCAAAGATAGTGGATTTTGGCGGGAAGATACGACACTTGGGCTACCTCCACTAACCTAAGCCGCCCTCCCCCCAGAAAATGGTGGGAAGTTCAAATTCCAGTACTACAATGACGAGAAAAACGCACTTGTCTTTATTAATTAACCAATTTGAAGCAGATGTGCTCGCCACTGAGACTGGACTGCAACTGGCTTAGTTCATAACCGTGCCATCAGAGGTCGCCACCGTGATGCGGCGCGAGAGAGAAAGCTGACGATTTTGAGTCATCTCCTGACGTCACAGGGCCGTGAGCGGCCGAGCGCTCCCTCCATACACGCTCTGGGCATGGTATTTCGTAAATATTCTAACACTCACATCCTGCATCTAACGTATGAATTACCCAAGTACTTAATTCTATTTCACCTTTAATGTACCACTTCGATATTCAATGAACAAATGACAAGTTTCACATTTTCCCACTAGGGGCGCTGTGGTCCTTCATGACGTACGACCGCCCCCCCCCCGCCCCCGCCCCTAGGATGCGGCTTTCCTATTCGTTACTGCACTAGTCACTTGACTCTACGTCATAGAACCTATATAAACCAGACCATAACCCAACTCGCCCTCACTCTGCTCCTATACTTGATCCAGTGCGTTTATCGTAGTTAGCAAACTTTCGATATGAGCGATCAGGATCCACCAGCAGCACCGACAGTGCCAGTGGAAGCAGCAAACGATCCCGCTTAGAGGAAGTTCCATTACCTGGTAAGTACATTTTCAGTGTTCCGATAGCTGTACTCTTTAACTCTGCGTATGAGTACTACATCTGTTTTCGACCTCTCTATATAAGGATAGTGCATGTTCTGTGTCTGTATGTTGCGTGTTATATCCGCTTTTGGCCGCTCTCTATAAAGATGGCTGTGTATTTTAATAGATTGTGTGTGTTCTCTATTACGTGTTATATCCGTATTATAGTGCTCTCTAGAAAGATTGAACCTACTCGTGTTGTGTGTCTCTATGTTCTGTGTTGCATCTGCTATACAGAATGCTGTGTCATTTAACAGATTCTATGTTTGTGTGTCTCTGTGTGTTATTCTGTTTTGGACCGCAATCTATACGGAATGCTGTGTCATTTAGCAGATTGTATGTTTGCGGTACGTGTTATATCTGTTTTGGACCACATTCTATACAGAATGCTGTGTCATTTAACAGATTCTTTGTTTGTGTGTCTCTGTCTTATAACTGTTTTGTAGCGCATTCTACCCAGACTGATGTGTCATTTAACAAATTTTGTCTTATTGTTATATTTGTTTTGTAGTGCTCTATATAAATGTTTCATTTCTTTCATTTTTTGCCTATATGTACTGGTCTGCTGATTTCTGCACATTTTCCTTTCCATACTCGATATTATACTCTCTCTTTTCCATCAGCCGTGCGGGATTAGCCGAGTGGTCTAAGGCATTGCAGTCACGGACTGTGCGGCTGTTCCCGACTGAGGTTCGAGTCCCCCCTCGGCCATGGGTGTGTGTGTTTGTCCTTAGGGTAATTTAGGTTAAGTAGTGTGTAAGCTTAGGGACTGATGACATTAGCAGTTAAGTCCCATAAGATTTCACACACATTTGAACATTTTTTTTTCTTTCCATCTTTCTAGATTTCATCCCTCAAATGCTTGCTGCTGTAGACCAGCAGCTCAAGATGGAGTGGGTGCAAGCACAGCTCGAATGTTAGTACATTTCTAATAAAAACGTAGTTCTTAGATCAAAATAAGTTCATCTAATATATATATATATATATATGTACAAACAGAAAACGGGTATGTACATATATATGTATATACACTCCTGGAAATTGAAATAAGAACACCGTGAATTCATTGTCCCAGGAAGGGGAAACTTTATTGACACATTCCTGGGGTCAGATACATCACATGATCACACTGACAGAACCACAGGCACATAGACACAGGCAACAGAGCATGCACATGTCGGCACTAGTACAGTGTATATCCACCTTTCGCAGCAATGCAGGCTGCTATTCTTCCATGGAGACGATCATAGAGATGCTGGATGTAGTCCTGTGGAACGGCTTGCCATGCCATTTCCACCTAGCGCCTCAGTTGGACCAGAGTTCGTGCTGGATGTGCAAACCGCGTGAGACGACGCTTCATCCAGTCCCAAACATGCTCAATGGGGGACAGATCCGGAGATCTTGCTGGCCAGGGTAGTTGAATTACACCTTCTAGAGCACGTTGGGTGGCACGGGATACATGCGGACGTGCATTGTCCTGTTGGAACAGCAAGTTCCCTTGCCGGTCTAGGAATGGTAGAACGATGGGTTCGATGACGGTTTGGATGTACCGTGCACTATTCAGTGCCCCCTCGACGATCACCAGTGGTGTACGGCCAGTGTAGGAGATCGCTCCCCACACCATGATGCCGGGTGTTGGCCCTGTGTGCCTCGGTCGTATGCAGTCCTGATTGTGGCGCTCACCTGCACGGCACCAAACACGCATACGACCATCATTGGCACCAAGGCAGAAGCGACTCTCATCGCTGAAGACGTCCCTCCATTCACGCCTGTCGCGACACCACTGGAGGCGGGCTGCACGATGTTGGGGCGTGAGCGGAAGACGGCCTAACGGTGTGCGGGACCGTAGCCCAGCTTCATGGAGACGGTTGCGAATGGTCCTCGCCGAAGCCCCAGGAGCAACAGTGTCCCTAATTTGCTGGGAAGTGGCGGTGCGGTCCCCTATGGCACTGCGTAGGATCCTACGGTCTTGGCGTGCATCCGTGCGTCGCTGCGGTCCGGTCCCAGGTCAACGGGCACGTGCACCTTCCGCCGACCACTGGCGACAACATCGATGTACTGTGGAGACCTCACGCCCCACGTGTTGAGCAATTCGGCGGTACGTCCACCCGGCCTCCCGCATGCCCACTATACGCCCTCGCTCAAAGTCCGTCAACTGCACATACGGTTCACGTCCACGCTGTCGCGGCATGCTACCAGTGTTAAAGACTGCGATGGAGCTCCGTATGCCACGGCAAACTGGCTGACACTGACGGCGGCGGTGCACAAATGCTGCGCAGCTAGCGCCATTCGACGGCCAACACCGCGGTTCCTGGTGTGTCTGCTGTGCCGTGCGTGTGATCATTGCTTGTACAGCTCTCTCGCAGTGTCCGGAGCAAGTATGGTGGGTCTGACACACCGGTGTCAATGTGTTCTTTTTTCCATTTCCAGGAGTGTATATATATATGCACATACCCGTTTTCTGTTTGTATATATTCAGTCTTCAAGTTCTTGTCTTTTCTTGTAGATGTTACTAATTCTGTGCACAGGGAGGGGTGTACCAACAAAGGGTACAAGGTGACAGCGTTCAAACGATGTCTGCTCCAAGGAACACCCAGTTTTTAGAGGAGGAGGAGGAAGAGGAACTCGACCTGCCCGACTGGTTTGGGGACCTTGTTGAATGTGGCAATGAGTTGCTCAAATCATGGAGCCAGAGCGGAGAAGGTGAATACTTTTGAACATTAACATTACTGCAAATAATTACCATTATTTACTCTCATTATTATTATTTATCGCTCTTTTAAATCTAAATCATTAAAGTATTTTTTCTTCTTATTTATGTTACACGTATAACACATGGCGTAGTCCGTGTACCTAGAGCGGTGGTTGCAGGGGCGGGAATCCAGGGCGCACAGCCGCAAAGACAAGTGGCGACTTGTCTAGCCCCAATCAGGGCTGCACGAGAAGTGGCGGAAGGCGCGCAAGCTTCGTCCCCAGCACCGCCGCAGCCCCTCTGGCGTACGTGGGCAATTCAAGCGGTTGGTCGCGACCGAGAAGAAGAACAACAGCCCCCCCACACCACAGCAGGTAGCGGCAGCAGCAACACACCCCCAGGCCCATCAAGTCAGCTGCCACTGCCTCCTCCTCCTCTTACTGAACCAGCTCGCTGCTGTCGTCTGCACAAGGTACGCGTTCCTACACGTATATCCCTCCCTGCAAACGATGACGACGCAACTTTGCCAGCCCCATCCTCTACCGGGTGGACCCCTAGCTGTAGTAGTAGTAATAGTAATTTTCCTGTCGCTAGCGGTAGTTCTCTCTCCTGTCCAATCGATAGTCAATTCGATCAGAATAATGGCGTGATGACCCCCTTAGAATACTCAGCAGTAGCTAGGGCTTTTGAGGGGCGAGTCTCATTCAGCAGAATTGAGAATCCGTGTGGGAGGTATCACGAACTGTCGGGTTTTTACAAGTGGACCTCCCTGTCTTGGAGACGGAGCTCGTCAAAGTCCTACAAGATTCAGGATTTAACGCCATTACATGCAGCCCAGTTTCATGCTGCGAACTGAGTCACTCACCTAAACATCAAGTTGAGGCGGAGACAACGACTCTACACTGTATATGGGGTGATAATGGCGTTATTTCTCGGAGCACATCGATTGCTGAGTGATACCGAGAATCCACCTTGAGCACTATTATTGCCCGATTTTCCGTGATGGGAGTAAATGGGTCCGCTAAAGCGCTCAGCAATATACCACACCTCGACATACATATACATGTCTCTGATCCAATACATGGAGGGTCCAGTTATATTAAATTCCCTAATGACATTGCTAATAAGCACAGATGCATCGTAAGACGTCGTAGTCTCCTGACCTTCATTGCTTACATATTCCGCCCTCACAATTATATTCCGGACATCAAGACACTTCATTCAAACCCAAACTTGATAAGATAAAGTCAATGTTATATGAATTCGTGTAAGCGATATGCAAATAATAAGTAAGTGCACCGTGGTTGAAATACTTGAGGCTGGCGTACACACACACATTCAAGACACTATGGTCGCGGGGGCTTGCTTTTAGTTCAGGAGATGCAAACCGCATGCCAGGGGGCTGGTCCCTTCAGAGGACGACTCAGGCCATCTATGTCAGCCGCTTACCGCCCATAGAGCAGACAGCGCTAGCCTGAGAGGAAAGGGGGAACGACCCCATGTTCGGCTTAAAAGCAAATTCCGCTACATTGTGTGGGAGCGCCCAGCCTACGCATTCTTTACAAACATGGCATGCAGGTTCAGAGGTTTTCACAGGGAGACAGCAAACGCCAAATGCTGATGCTACAGATTTCCAGATTGATTGCCTTAAACGAAACGTCATTCTCCCGTTTTAGAAGAGCAATGCTGATTGGCAGACAATATTTCTGATACCTTGAGCTGAAGGAGTAATGGAAGAGACCAAAAGATATACCCCTTCACGTCTGGCGTGGAGAGGGCCGTTCCGTTGTCACTCTTGGAGTTAGAACACGTAACGAGAGCATGCGCGCTCGTACGTGTACTCAAAGAGAGAGGAACAAGTCTCTCCTCAGTACTTCACTGGGAGAGCACCTCTGTCGAGAGCGAATCAAAGTGCGACTCTATATTGACTCCTTGCGATTAAGTGTTGTTCACTGTGTTGGCCGCCACACTTAGTGTGCGGTGTGAACGGACAGAGTTATAGTTAAACGCCTGCGAGCGAATTTTTGAGTGGCATCGTGGTGGACTGGTTATCTGACCAGTGTACCATGCCAATAGTTAGACTAGGGGCGAATAGGAGTCCTTGACTTCATCAAGGCGTAGGGTGAGTTTGATTGGCAAAGGTCAATCTAGATAGAACAAGAGTTATCTTATTTTTCAGCAGTGAGCGGCGCAGACAGCAGTCATTGCAGCTTACTGTATTGTGCGCTATAGCTATTGTGAGCCCCATATTTCCTCCACGACAGTACCCTTCTCTGTATTTCACACACGACAGCCTCGACCATAACTAGCAACATTCTGACCCACAATTATTCAAGTTGAGTAGGCGCAGCTCTCAGCTATCCTGCCAAGTCAATAACAATCTTAAACTATGTATAGAAATTTCATTAGCGAATCCTATCCTTAACAGGTAACTTCACATTCCGAAAAGAACCTGGAAATAATTTGTTCAGTTCATAACTAAAAGTGCCTTTGTGATTTCTCAGAATTTTTGCAAAATAAATAATAATTTTCGTTAGTTTCATGTTTTTCTTACACTAACTAGCACTACTCCAGTACCCAAGTATCCCACTAGTTACATACGAAATTTTGTGAATTTTTGTGTCTTTTCCTTACAGCGGACGACTCCAGAAGATATTTATTGCTGAAAGTTTTTCAGGCATTTCCCTTTAGAACGTATGAGCGTATGTCTGACTTCTGTTAGTAGTGTGGGTGTGGAAATTGCATCTTGCGGGAGCCACGGGGTATAGGGTACAGGGCCGGCCGCGGTGGTCTCGCGGTTCTAAGCGCGCAGTCCAGAACCGTGCGACTGCTACAGTCGCAGGTTCGAATCCTGCCTCGGGCATGGATGTGTGTGATGTCCTTAGGTTAGTTAGGTTTAAGTAGTTCTAAGTTCTAGGGGACTGATGACCTCAGATGTTAAGTCCCATAGTGCTCAGAGCCATTTGAACCATTTTTTAAAGGGTACATGTCAGAATAACAGAATAGCAACCCCACGCTCACAGCATTAATGTTCAAAATCAGTATGATAATGTTTGTTTTGCATGGTCAGTCCTGGCTTATCAGAGAAATTACAAGAACAGTTCCAAGTGTCCGGGCAGTTACAATCTCAGAGATATTAAGAGACAGTATAACTTTGATGGACTAGAGTTCCCTGTAAAGATCCACGACATACATAAGTTCGAGAATCAGAATACCAGAATATCGGTTCACGTTTATGGCCTGGAGAAGAAGGACAAGTCAGAAGAGCAAGACAAGCACACTGACATCAGCACCCTCCATTTCTCAAAATCTGCAGGTGAGCGAGAGTTGCATGTAAACATGCTGCTCTTCTCTGAAGGTGATAATTATTACTATGTCTGGATCAAAGACATGTCCCGACTCCTTTGTTCCCAGTTAAGTGACGAATGGTGTAAAAAGCATATTTGTTTAAGGTGTTTGAACTATTTTTCTTCTGAAGAGTTATTAGCGACACATCTATTAGATTGTGCTTCCAAGGACCCAGTACGTGTGATTATGCCCACTGAGGAAAATAACTTCATTAAATTTCACAATGCTCACCACCAGCAGCGATTTTCTTTTGTTGTGTACGCCGATTTTGAATGCTTGCTGGCTCCTATTACTCGTTGTGAAGGGAACCCCTAGCCTCACATACAAATTTCACACAAAAACACATACCGTATGCGGCAGCATTCCAAGTTGTATGTGGATATGATTCTAAACCTAACCACTGTCAGTCTTATGTAGGGAACGATCCAGCAGTTTGGGTTCTCACTGAGCTTGAAAAACTCTCATGAGAAGTTGACAGGCTCTACAGCACCAACATTCCCATGACCAAATCAAAGGAAGATGATGAATTGTATGAAAAGGCGGTTAATTGTCATATTTGTGGGCTGGCTTTAATAGAAAAGCGGAAACTCCTTGTAGAGACCACTGTCATCTTACAGGTAAGTTCTGCAGTGCAGCTCACAATGCATGCAATTGAAGTATCAGTTACCTAGACACATAACCGTCTTTTTCGCATAATTTGAGCGGGTATGACGCTCATTTTCTCGTTGAGCACTTGGCTAAGTTCGGTATGAAGAATGATCAGGTCAGTGTCCTCCCTGAGAGTGTTGAGAAGTACATTTCTTTTTCGAAACGAATGACGCCAAAAATTACGCACCGCTTCCTTGACCCTTTACGCTTTGTGCAGACTTCACTCCAGAAACTGGTTGAGACTTTACCTCAGAATGATATGCATATCACACAATCTGCATTTCTCGATGAGGAAAAGTTCCAACTAGCGACTAGGAAAGGATTTTTCCCATATGAGTATGTTGATAGTATGGCAAAACTCAATGAAACCAGGCTTCCCGACGTATCTGCTTTTACAAGTACTCTTACAGGCGATGACGTAACCACCGCAGATTATGAGCATGCCGTGAATGTCTGGCGGGAATTCAACGTCCCAACTTTGGGAGAATATTCAAGGTTATATATGGACATGGGCGTGCGTTTGCTTGCAGATGTTTTCGAAAAATTGTGGAGTGTATGTATGACCACGTACTCTCTGGACCCTGCCTTTTATTACACAGCATCTGGGTTGTCGTGGTACGCTATGCTAAAAAAAATGGGCCGCAGCATTGAACTTTTGACTGATCCTGCAATGCTTCTATTTTTTGAGTGAGGGATGTGTGGTGGAGTTCATCAGTGTGTTCACAGGCACGCCAAGGCAAATAACCCACAGATGGGTGTCGTGTTCAACGCATCCTTGATTCTAGTTACATTTTGTACTTATATGTTAACAACTTATACAGGCACGCCATGATGCAACCGTTGCTGGTTGGTGGGTTTAGGTGGCTATCCAAAGACGAATTGAAGGGATTAAGTGGACAAATAATGGGTTTTGCGGCTGATTCTGATGTAGGGTATGTGCTCGAGGCAGACATTGCATACCCTAATAATTTGCGTGAAGAGACAAGCGACTTGCTGTTATGTCCAGAGCAACAAATTCCGCGCGGAAGCGCCATCCCCAAATTGTTGGCTACTGTTGGCAGAGGTATATCATTCATTATCATAACCTCCAGCAGTGCCTCAGATTTGGGATGAAGCCTGTTACAGACACCTGGGCAATCTCCTTCAAGCAATCCCCATGGTTGAAGGAATATATTGAACTAAATACCGGAAAGAGGGCGGTCGCGAGTAATTATTTTGAAAAAGACTTTTATAAATTAATGAATAATTCCATTTTCGGGAAAACTATGCAGAATGTGCGAAATGAACGCGATGTTGTGATTAAAACCACATGGGAATGGCATTATGGGGTGAGAAAATGTATAGCCAGGCCAAATTTTAAGTGGGCCACAATCTTCAAAGAAAACTTTGTTAGCCGGCAGGTGTGGCCTAGCGGTTCTAGGGGCTTCAGTCTGGAACTGCGCGACCGCTACAGTCGCAGGTTTGAATCCTGCCTCGGGCATGGATGTGTGTGATGTCCTTAGGTTAGTTAGGTTTAAGTAGTTCTGTTCTAAGGGACTGATGACCTCACATGTTAAGTCCCATAGTGCTCAGAGCCATTTGAAAACTTTGTTGCTGTGGAGGTGTTGAACAATGCAGTAGCGTTTATGAAGCCCATCTATTTGGGGATGTGCATACTGGATATCTCCAAATTCTAGATGTACCGATTCCACTATGAGTTTGCGAAATCTCATTTCGTAGAACCCAAATTACTTTATATGGATACAGATAACTTTATCTACTGGATCAAGAACTGCAATCCATATGAAGTAATTAGATGCAATGGTAAAGAATTCGACACGTCTTCTTATGGGACCTACAATCCTTATGGTATTGTCCCTCAGAGCAAGAAGGTTATCGGTCTCAAAAACGACTCGAATGGTTTACCAATTGAAGAGTTTGTGGAATTGAGGTCCAAAATGTATGCATATCGTATAATGGAAGGGGGTACTCAGAGGTGGGCAAAGGGTGTTAGATGCATGGCATCTCGTGTTGTTATGGTCAAGGATTATTTGCAATGCCTGTATGGTCACAGTGTTCAAGGCACTCATCCACACATGGTTCAGCAAACTAGCATTCGATCAAGAGGTCACGAGGTGTACACTGTGCTACAGTCTAAAGTCAGATTGTCTCCTCATGACGATAAAAGAGTCATTTGTGAGGATGGGGTGGAAACCCTCCCATACTCACACTATTTACTTGAAATGGAAGTAGTGGGGGACTCTGCTTGATTGATAGAGAGGGAATGAGCGTGTGAATGCGGTGAATGGGGGCTATGCATGGAAATAGTATGGCTGTTTTATCGTAGTGTAAATACTGGATGAGAGTGTTGTGTGGTGTGTATCACTTTGTGTGCTTCCGTGTGTGAGTGTGCAAATGAGTGTGGGAGGCTTTACGTTTTTTTGTGTGTAAATAAATTAATTATTTTTTGTATGAAAATGATAAAAATGAAAAATTTAAAAACTCAAGAAAATATTTATGTAAATATTTTTTGACCAGTATTAATATGTAATATATGAACAAAAGATAAATTTTCCTGCTTGACTTGTACTTTCTATATGAAGAAAAAATAAACTTTTCGCATTTCATATGTGTTTCCATGTGAGTGGTTATAGAGATTAGATTTTAGTTTCTAAGTTTCACCTACTGCTAGCCATCCAATCAGAACTAGTTATAAGTATGTGAGTTCCACCAATTAGATTTTTTGTATATGTTCACTTGCTTGTTGTAGTGGAAAAATGTTTAGAGCCATCGACTTCAATGAAATATATAAATATGATCGCCTCGTTCTTGAAGTGGAAAATGTTTGGAGCCACTTACTTCTGAGAAATATATTTTCAATTGCTCGTGGTAGTGGAAAATATAAAATGTTTTAGTACCACCCACTTGAAGTAACTAAGTTCGAGTTTCGTTTAAAGTTTTTTCTTTTTTTGGGTGGAACTTCACTAGCGGTAGTATTTACCTTGTAAGATAGTGTAATTAGGTTGTAGTACCTCTGCATTAGTTGTAACATTATATATATATGCTTTCATCATAGTAAAATCCTTGAACGTCAGCTACGATCCTCAAACCCTGGGGTAACATCGTGATCTGCCTTAGAGCTAGCAGAGCGCCTATTAATTTATACAACTCGTTGCACTACACCAGTGATAGGGCAGTAGTTAACAACACAATCATGTAGAACTAGAGCATATGCTGCAGTGTGATCTGGGGAGTTTGTTGAAGATTCAAATTCAATCCGTACATCTACAGGCCCTGTTTTAATTATCTCATTCTGTTTTGAACAGTCAATCACGATTATTGGTGCTAGCTTCTTGAAACTCTGTGGGCTGAGTCGACATCCTTCATTTTCAACGCCTGCATAGTAAGATGCTCGGAATCTCGCATACATGTCAAATGCCAGACTGTATACATTGCTGTCCCACTGTAGATGTAGATTCTCGTATGGGTAGTATTCGGAATTCAGGTAGACTCTGGCTTTAGTTAACTTGCAGTAGTCAACTTCAGTTGAGTCCTTTGATACATTCCCACGCCCTTGAGTTTGAAATGCGATTATGATGTCCTTTGATACATTCCCTCGCCTTTGAGTTTGAAATGCGATTATGACGAATTGCGGTGCTCCCAACTGCACTGAGGTTTTAATAGCCTAAGTATGAGTTCATGCTGTAGGTAGAACTATTCAAAGAGTTCCCATGATTGATAGGTTAGTGGTAGATAGATGCCGGCATTCAGAACTTTTAAGAGCTTCAAGCCTTCCTCGTCAGCAACAGTGATGTGAAGCATTTTCCATACTACAGGGTGTTACAAAAAGGTACGGCCAAACTTTCAGGAAACATTCCTCACACACAAAGAAAGAAAATATGTTATGTGGACATGTGTCCGGAAACGCTTACTTTCCATATTAGAGTTCATTTTATTACTTCTCTTCAAATCACATACAGTCTGGCAACAGAACGTACCAGCATGACTTCAAACACTTTGTTACAGGAAATGTTCAAAATGTCCTCCGTTAGCGAGGATACATGCATTCACCCTCCGTCGCATGGAATCCCTGATGCGCTGATGCAGCCCTGCAGAATGGCGTATTGTATCACAGCCGTCCACAATACGAGCACGAGGAGTCTCTACATTTGGTACCGGGGTTGCGTAGACAAGAGCTTTCAAATGCCCCCGTAAATGAAAGTCAAGAGGGTTGAGGTCAGGAGAGCGTGGAGGCCACGGAATTGGTCCGCCTCTACCAATCCATCGGTCACCGAATCTGTTGTTGAGAAGCGCACGAACACTTCGCTTGAAATGTGCAGGAGCTCCATCGTGCATGAACCACATGTTGTGTCGTACTTGTAAAGGCACATGTTCTAGCAGCACAGGTAGAGTATCCCGTATGAAATCATGATAACGTGCTCCATTGAGCGTAGATGGAAGAAACTAAAATGAGCTCTAACATCTCTCTACAATTACGCGCCAGAAATAAACAAAATCTACACTAATTACACAAAGTATAAGAAAAAATCAGAAGATTCCCGTCAGGTATCCTCGGCTAAGGGTCGACATATGAAACGTCCCCTTAGAAAAATTGTACAGGACTGTGCTTATCCTGACACACAATATTTTTAGCGCAACGCAATCTGACTTTCAGAAATCCCTACAAAAGAATGGCCCTGACTAACATTAACCTATACGTTTCACAAATCACTTACCTCACAAAAATTTTGGTTACTCGAACTACTGCAATACAGCTAGCACCACTACTGCCAGCTAAATAAAAGATTCAAACTACGGAAGGCACTAACTACTGATAGGGATAGTTAGCAAATGAAAGATATTAATCGAGAATAAACAATGTATTTACCTTAATAGTCATAATATATATAGCGGTTCATGACAAATTACAAAACTCCGCCATCTCTCTCCCCACATCCACCACTGCTGGCGGCTCACCTCCAACTGCGCAACGCTACGCGCTGTTAACAGCCAGCTGCCCAACACTACAATGGCGAGTATTACAACAATGCAAAGCAGCCACAGACTGCACACAGCACAGCCAGTGATTTTCATACAGAGGTGGCGTTACCAATAAAAAAACCTAAACAGCCTACTTACAAAGCGTTTCCGGACACATGTCCACATAACACCTTTTCTTTATTTGTGTGTGAGGAATGTTTCCTGAAAGTTTGGCCGTACCTTTTTGTAACACCCTGTATACTATTAATCTTAATTTGAACATTGTCTGCAGCTGTTTGAAAGAATGAATTTGCGTCACTTGCACTCCGCACCAAAATAAGCTCCAGTTTAGCGTTCATAATAATTCGCTGCACGTCCTGAAAATAACACATAAGCATTTTTAGCGGCAGGCAGGCGCTAAATCAGCTGTATCCCCCCTCACCATCTGGCGCATCTATAAACCATCCCGCATTTCCAAGCTGTTTGAATCGGAGGCTGAGGGTGAAACGTACATCTTAAGGTTTGACGTTATGCCGACATTGCGTGTGCAATCGATGTCGATACCGTTAAGTTCCTAACGTATCTCTTGAAACAGGAATGCCAGAGCATTTCACGTGAGCTTCGAGAGCGTTACCGCAGTGCCATCAGCTTTCTTAAATGTACAGCCCAGATACAGGAAACTCTTGAAGGCAGTGTTACGGCCTCCTGATGCTGGATAACAATTCTAATTTCATCATTTTTGTTAAATGTGCTTGAATCGTAGGGTCTGTGTGAGTGGTATTCATGACGTATAATTCGATCATACTCTACTGACTGAGTCACGTTGAGCGACGTCATTTTGCGGTTTGAAACCTGCTGAAATGAGGAATTCGTAATTAAGGTGTGTTGTCACCTTGCACTTCTGCGATACACTGATCGTTTGTGAGCTCCGTGTGCTAGCTTTATACCTTACTCCCATCTCGCCTTAGATGCAAGCGTACAATGGTCTCTTCTCCTCAAAAGTTAACAAGCTGATTATACAGGTCAACAATATGCAGTTATAGCGTTTGTGGGGGCTTGCACTGTTTTACACCCACTACTGACTGTAGGGAAGAATCCATAAATTGAGTGAATCAACTTATCATTGAAGAATGAGTTTGTGGCAATATTGCACTCAATGTGGATTGTGCTGACTGGAAGTATATCTACAGCTTCTGCATCTACATCTTCATGGATACTCTGCAAATCACATTTAAGTGCCTGGCAGAGGGTTCATCGAACCACCTTCACTATTCTCTGTTATTCCAGTCTCGTATAGCGCGCGGGAAGAATGAACACCTATATCTTTCTGTGCGAGCTCTGATTTCCCTTATTTTATCTTGCTGATGGTTCCTCCCTATGGAAGTCGGTGTCAACAAAATATTTTCGAATTCGGAGGAGAAAGTTGGTGGTTGGAACTTCGTGAGAAGATTCCGTCGCAACGAAAAACGCCTTTCTTTTAATGATGTCCATCCCAAATCCTGTATCATTTCTGTGACACTCTCCCCCATATTTCGCGATAATACAAAATGTGCTGCCTTTCTTGGAACTTTTTCGGTGTACTCAGTCAGTCCTATCTGGTAAGAATCTTGATCCGATGCGTAAAATTTACTGGCGTCCTTCACCAAAACACGATCCTTTGCAAAACCTAGCAATGGACCTATTGAATCTCTCTGTCTAAAGTGGGTCGTAGCACTCTCTGTCCGTATTTCAGATTTAAGGGTATTAATGTTTGCCCTTAGTTCAATACCTTTTCCTGACTGTTTTGAGACTTCGTTCAAATCATCAATATCGTAGGCACCAGGTTGTATTTGTGGAATCTCCTTCCGACCGTCAATTTCGAGATGCAGTTTATTGTTGCTCTTTGTGATATTTGGAATTCTGTTATACGTCTCCAGACCAATCAGAGCAATACTCCAGTCCCCTGTTCTTAATTCAATCGGCGGAAAGTAATTTGCACGTAATACTGATCCTCACTCTTTTAAAGTCAGAGTGTACGACATTGCATCTAAACATCTTGATGGGCGTGCGTTCAATGATGCCTCTTTTATATGTGTAGATGTTCACACACCGGTTCTAACGAGGAGAGGAGAAAGCGCGCATTACAGACTTCTCAGCCGGCCGGAGTGGCCGAGTTGTTCCAGGTGCTTCAGTCTGGAACCGCGAGACCGCTACGGTCGAAGGTTCGAATCCTGCCTCGGGCATGAATGTGTGTGATGTCCTTAGGTTAGTTAGGTTTAAATAGTTCTAAGTTCTGAGGGACTGATGACATCAGATGTTAAGTCCCATAGTGCTCAGAGCCATATGAACCATTTGAACCAGACTTCTCACTGCTCGGTCTAAACATAGCACGCATTCCAGAGGTTCGCTGATGCGGGCGAAGGCTAATTTTCAATGGCTGTGATGAGTAACATAACGCAGAGATGCCCACACAGGTATGTGTTAAAGTCCTGATATCGCCGGAAATTGTAGAAGACATGTCTTTTGCTGGTGAAGTAGCATTGTAATTCTTCAGGCCGCTGTAACTCCCCAAATGAATCGAAATATTGTACTGTATTTGCACTTTTCTTAACATACGCCACCCAATGGGTCCCTGCTTTTAGGTTGCTCATTCAGTAAAGGTTGTATAATGGTTGTGTATTTAGAGTTTTGCGGTTTTCTCAGTGTTCTGTCAGGATTTTTATGCAGCTTAGTCAATTGTAGTATTTCACCATACACTTTGCAATCATTGCTAGCGTATTTTAAGTTTTTTTAGGGCCTTAGGAAGATTAGATTCATTAAGTCAGGTGTTCTTTTAAGCTCTGTATCCCCGATGCGTATTGTGCTATAGGATAGAGTTATAGTTTGAGAGCCTAGCATGTACGGTCTCTCCCTGCTGACACCAAATGTTCTATTTATCTTACCCGTCCCATACTGGTTGGTGAATTCTTCGATTGAATCATTATCACGCGAAGCCATCTTACTGACAGATTCGGTAACAGCTTTAAAAGCTTCTCTTAGTGTTTGCTCGCGATCCAACCTCAGCAAACGTAATTTTTCTCGAACTGCTTTGCGCGCCTGAATGACTTTATGCTTTGTCGAAATCTCGGAGCATACTAATCAGAGCTTTGCATATCACGCGGTTTTATATATGCTTTGTTGTTGTTCTTCTTCTTGTTTGTTACATCTCCTTCTTCAATAGCAACAACCTCACCTTCTATCTTCCCCTCAATTGCGCTAATTCTATTCTCTAGCCGATTTTGGTTAAGGGCAAGAAGTTCCTGAGTGTCCTTAAATTTCCTTACAACCTTACTCAGTCTTCCCTCAAGATTCTTAAATTTCATATCGGTGTACATGCGAGCATTCTGTCTATACACACCTAACCTCTCAGACTGAGCATCCGCCATGCGTGCGAATTTGTCCGTGGTGTAGTGTCTACTGACGCAGTCAGATATTTTGCACGTTTATATATGGACAAATTCCTGGAAGTTGCGGCTATACCTACCGTCATTCAGTTTACGGCTTTTATCAATATCGAGAAACTCATATTGTGAGTGGTTCCAACAATCAGCGCATATCTTTACAAATTCATTGTATGACATGTCGGTCCCTACATGAGCCTGGTAAATGTGTTTTAAATTGAGATTGTCTTGTTTGAAGGCTATAATGAGGTTGGCGTTATCCATCACCAACTGTTTTGAGATACTGGAATACGTCTGAGTCAGATAAAATACGTCAACACCCATATGACGACCAGAGCAGAAATATCTACGGATTTGATCCTGCTTTTCAACAGCCACATTGTCAAATATGAAGACAGTGTTAGGCTTTACCTCTTCAGATGGGGGGATGCCGCAGCTTTCACTGAATGCTCTGCATGTTACACCATCTACCCCATCTAATATTTTATGCAGTAACTGGTACTTGGGTTGAAAGAGTGTATTGGAGAAGACGAAAAGATGCTCGAAGTAGACTCTGTCTATGTGCATTAACAGAGCCATGAGGACATTTGTCTTACCACAGTTGGAAGGGCCTACAATTATCGCTGTATGCTGTCAGGAAGGAGTGGTCCATTCTTCCTCTTATTATTGGTCTTCTGGCCTTGGTCATCATCACAGGACCAGTTACCTACAACAAAGTCCTTGCAGCGAGGGTCTTCACCCAGCGTGCCATGATATCCACTGTGTTAGGTACTGGCGTGCAATAGGCTTTTATATGATAAATAATATATGTGTGTAGCCACTGTAGCGCGGTCACCTTACCAACTGAGCTACAATGGCTACACGATAGAATGAACTCCAAGTGGTATATTTAAAGGAAGAGTGTGACATACATTAACGTATACATACATAAATGTATACTAACGTGCATTAACGTATGTGACATCTTTGTCTAGAGAAATAAAAAAAACAAAGAGAAATTTAAGATTATAAATGTATTTATTTATTCAAGATATACAATTATGATCAGCATGGAAAACAATAAGTTCATTCTTTCTTAAACAGTGGGGCAGAAGTACAGTATTTCGTAAATAGCTGCTTCTTATATCCCTCAAATTCAGCATGTATATCTCGTAATGTTATAGGCGCATTGCAATAGTCTTGTATTCTGTCAGTAAATTTGAGTTCAACATTTTCAACACCTATTCGAGGAATAGCACAAGAATTCGGCACTGCAGTTATACAGGCACTAAAACAATTATCCATATCTTCTATTTTAATGTTACATGTGTGAAGCCAGTTAGTGACGTCACTGCATACAGTTGAACATATGGGCGCCATCTATTTAGTCTCTCTATTGTACTAGTTACTGCCATGTCTACATTGAATAAGTTATCAATAGTCGAGTGCTGCATGAAAATACTATGACACTCAGCACTTTTAATTCTTAGTGTAGCATCGTCATACATTGATAGAATACTCACAGTCAGACTGTCATAGTACATGTCCTGATAGAAGTGGGATGGAGCATATTCGGTAGTCATATGCTTCTGGATGTTTGTTTCTACATGACAGAGTTCATCTCACTCGTAGTCAGAAAACCTAACTTTAATATTTTTGCTTACATTTTCGAGCACTAACACAGTTGACAGGCTACCGTCTTGTGAAACTTCAAGTCCTACATGAAGACGCTTGAACCATTAACTGTTAACACATAGCATGAGGCGAACAGTAAAGACTATGGTGCACTGGAGATGGGTATCTTCTCATCCACAACATCCACACCAGCGTGGCTAGCACGCTGTTCTTGCACTGATGGTTGAACATCTATTGTGTGATGATCAATGGACGGCGCATACGAAGGAGTCCAGTACTGTGCAGTCGCCTCAAACGCAGTCTCTGGCACTGACATTAGCACCTCGTTATGCTGCTCCAGCATGCTGAGAAGCTGTACTACAGGATCCTGCGTGGAAGAGTCTGAGGTCACCACATGTGTGGGCCCCGGCAGGTTGGAACCTGCTGATTCTGACATTACGGGTGAAGCTAGTGGGCAAAGAAGAATATTCATAAGCATAATATGCTGCTGCTACAGAAATAATAATAATAATAATAATTTTGGGAAACAGATACCGGTTACTTACTTTTCTGCTGCTTCCTCCTCCTATTCTGGTGCTGCTACTGCTGCTGCTGTGGTGACTGACGCTTCATCTTAACTGACTGACTGACCTGAACAGAGATCAAGCAGCTGCTGAGTCCTCCTCCTATACCATCCACCTACGTCATCATGATGCCATGTTCATATTGGCTAAATCGTGTGATCACATGACCTATCGAAGCGCCCTCTAGCTGTAAGCTCGTGAACTAGATCAGTTCTTTGGTCTGCTGGATTGGAGGCAGGCGTGTTTTGTGGGCTGAGAGCTTACATGGTGCTTTTAGAAAAGGCAGACAGTTCCAACAATAGTAGATGTTTCCATGAGATGGGTGATGTATCTTTAATGCATCTCGCTGCAACACATTTTTTTGCAGGACTGTATTCACCCTCTTCATATGTTCAAGCATTAATGCGCACTTCCATTCCGCATGTAGGAGGCTATGGGGGCAGTCCTCGGCTGTATGCTTACAAACAACATAGCTGTTAAACTCATCCCACTCAAACACCAACAACTCACCAATAGAACACATTCGGCACAGTCATGAGGATGGGGTGGTGGGCAGCTGATCTTAAATGGTATATATGGAGTATACGAATATGCTTAGACCGAAGTGAATTGACATCAACTGGACGTCTCTTCTGTTTTGGGAGAGTGAATGTTTCATGATGAATATCTCGGCAGTTTTTGCATGAGCATGAGCATGTGCTGGTTACAATATGCATCCTGGCTCCATCCCTCTGCATTGCCGAAATCTGCTGAACAGAATTCTTGTACTTATTCCTCCTACACTCCTCCATTATCATACACTTCCATACGAGATTTAGTGAACTGTGGCTACAGTCCTCCCTCGAATGTCTACATGTTATGCCGCTATTGAAAGCTGCTCTATCCTTCACATTCATCTCTTTGATAGAACATATGACAACAGCTCAACAAAGACTGATGGTGCACCACCAATTCTGGTCATCTGAGTGGCGAAAAAAAAAATGGCCGCCATCTTGGATAATGGTACTCACGTCATCAGCTGACATCAAGACAGCGTCCTCTGTGTAACAAGCCACGTGGTGGATACACTGGGTGCAGCCATCCTGAATAATGGTACTTGCATCATGATCTGACGTCACGGTGGTGCTCGGCTCGAGACGATATGAACTAAGTCAGTTGGAGTCCAGACTCAGTGAAGAACACACGTACTTGGAATTCATTACATAATAAAGACAAGTCCTTTTTTCCCGCCATTTTCTTTGCTTAGTAGTGATATGTGGGGTGTGACGCATTATCATGTTGGAATTTGAACTTCGCGCCATTTTTATGGGGAGGGGGGCGTGGCACTTTCCCGCCATAATTCGAACTTCCAGCCAAAATCCGCCATCTTGACTGGCGTCACGACCGCTATCTTGGATGACGTCATCGTCGCCATCTTGGATGACGTAATCGCCACCATCTTGCATAAAGGTACTTTGTGCCAAAATCACCCTTGTTCCAATACTGTCAGTTCCCCATCACTGTACGGATTCTCTAAACACTGATTCTTTTTCGTCATTTCCTCAAAAAATCTAACTGGCTTCTTATCTTCCGAATTTTCAAATGACTCCTTCTGCAACAATTCATACTTTATCCTATTTTGGGTTTCCGCGGACCAGTATCGTTCCAAGAATGCAGACATAAATTGTTCACACGACTGACAGTTTGCAGCGACTCTTTGTATGGTTTCCGCTATTGCGCTTTCCATATGAGCAGCAAATGAAATCAAAATTGCGGCTAAGTGCCCAATGCTCTGATAAACCGATTTGGAATTGATGTATAAACGTGCGGGGGTGTAAGCTGTTGCCGTTTCCTCTGTAATGTGGGAATTTTCTGACTGTCAAGAATTGATCATTGTCAAATTTTTCTATTGCACTATATGGCGTTTATGTTTTCGCAACATTTTCCGTCCACTTCCATTGCATCATGTGTTCCTTTATTCATACCACCCATTTGGATCCTGAGGCGACATATTTTTGAGTACCACCTAGCATCGCATCTACGCAGTGGTGTCCAGTTAACTAGACCGTACCGTTCCTCATGTATCGGACTGGCAGATAAATTTAAATTTCCCGTTACTGGCTCAGTGTTTTGTCTGTGTACTTGCTTCATATTGCCCTGCGGTATATGGCCTGTTGTATTGTAACTTTTAAATTGAGAATTTGGTATGTGTGGTGCAGTAAACTTCTGTGTTATCGCGTCATTCGAGTACGTTCGGAGGGTCGGCTGCCGTTCTGTTGGCATGCGCGCAGTTATCGCTTCTCGCATCATTATCTGCTGTGACACACATATCCTGCTTGGCTTACCTGTCTCAACTGTTCGCCTACAATTTGCTTCTGTTTCGGATCGGAAAATACTGACGCAAGATCTTGTGGGCATACGAGTGGAATCTCATGACTTTTTTGTGTTTCCGCAACTGACACGGACGATTGCATAACGGACTCGGTTACCTCTGGATTTTTTTCCACCACTATGTCAGATGATACTACCGATTCCGTCACCTCCCTACTGCTTTCTGTACGGTTCTCGATACATTGTTTCAGTTCTGTACCAAGCTGTTCATACCGCTGCTTATTTTTCGAGACGAAGTTTACAATGCGTGTATAAAATCTTTTTAACGCCGCTCGCGTGACACATTTTCTGACATTGAGTTCTTCCACGATTTGTGGCGCCTTACCAGACGCCTTATGTGCTACATTATCAACTATTTGGTTGACATTGGACACTGAATCCTGCAACTGGTCAATGTCAGTAGGCTTTCTTTTCTGATCGGCCATAAGCGATTGAACTAGTTCGCACGATTCTCTCCCCTCTTTCCGAATACCAATAAACTGATCATTAACTTCTGTTCGTATCTTTTTCTAATGTTTGTGGACTTTTTCGAACCCCGCATTGGTTTCAAATTTGAGACCATTTAAAGCAACATTTGTTTCTGTTTTTAAATCTGCTAATCCTGCATTTATTTCTGTTTTTAAATATGCTAACCCTGCATTTGTATCTGTTTTTAAATTCACCGTTCCTGTTTTTAAGTTCGCCGTTTCGGTTTTTAAGTCTGGTAACCCTGCATTAGTTTGCTTGACAACAACAGTGAGTTGCTTCAACATTGCGAACACACTATCAGAATCTTCGCCATCGTCATCTGTCACCATTTGGTGTAAATTTTGCCATTCGCGTCTTTCACGTGACGCCTCACCGACTTCTGTGCATAGTGCTGACGCACTTACACACATTCTTTCCGTAGGAAACTGTCCCGTTTGATTCAGAATTACAACATTTGGTTCAACATACCCAAGTTGCACGTCCTCTTATTTTGTGTCGAACCATTAGATCCGTCATCTGTTTTGTACGGTCGCAATTTGAGATACTGATCGCGAAACTGCCACCATTCCTTATGCATTGCCAACTCATGCGCGGTTTCGTGATCCTATTGAGATCTTCAGTTTGTCCTATATAATATGATCTACGTCCTTCCGCCATCTCAGACCGTCTAACCTCTGTCTTTCACGATTTGCGCGAGCCTGAGCTCTAGTCAACATGACGTTATATGACCAGACACATCTCCAAAATATCACAGAAAGTCTCTTTTGCGTTTAACATATCATTAGCAACGCCATTCACTGTTATTGGGTATTCAAACCAACTCAACAACGCCCTGAATAACTTTGCACGTGCCATAAATGTCATACACAAACTACTTTTACACAAACCACAAAAATTTTTGTTTACTCGTTAATACAACTTTTCTGCTCCGTGGATCACACATTAACAGTAATCTGACCACTGTGCAGACACATACATTGAGTACCCTTGTCACTTTTATGTTTCTCAAAATAAAAATTTTTTCTCAATATCAAGTTCTAATTACTCTTTCTAATTTGACTAATTGCCATCCTAGCAGACCAACTGCCATTCTGGCAGGGTCGCCATTTCTTGACACTTCACTACAATCCACATTTGTCAGACATCAGCAAAAATACCCTGTGTGTGCATTAGCATCTATAGAATAAATGACTGGACAATGTTAGGACAGTTGTCAAGATAACGGATTACGTCCTGTTTAGGCGAAATTACACTGAATACAACAACATAAAACTTAAATAGAAGGTTCCCTACAAGCTGGAGTTGGCCAATATTACGACAAATCATCCGATTCTGGTTCTAAGTTCGGTACTATTTAGCATGACAATCAAGTCTACGAAGGATGGTTGGTTTTTGTGACAACATTAGCAAAAGATTACTCAAGGTTGCTCGAGTTCACAGTGGATACAAGCCGGTGAACCTAGAAGTTTACGCCTCTGCCAGTGGCATTTACCTTAGCTGCGATGAGCTGTCAGCTCCAGATCTGCTCTCGCCCTCTGAAAATCCTGTAAAAAAGCTACTCAAAGTCTTTACTGATTTTATCAGCAGAAAGTGTCCTATGTTTCTTCTTAGGCGAGAGAACATGCACTCATCCCTAGTCTGGAAATATTGCGATATACACATGCACAGATGGAGCAGCGTGTATACTACAATGTCCTCTGAGTTCTCGCAAGAACAATTAACTATGTGGCTGTTTCGTTTCGCCGCTTTCGGAACTCAACGACTCTTCAGATAATTTCTAGTTGAATGTCAGCTGAAGTGAACGCAGTGTTCACACAAAATGTTTCTTTTGGCGCCATACAGAGCATGATGCGCCCTGTTCTACACTCGATGCTGGTTCAGAGGAGAGTGCCCAAAGATTTTGGGCTAGTGTCTTTCATAGCAAACTGTGCCCCACCTGTGTCCTTTCGTGTTTCATGTCACGACTTTTTCAGACCAATGGGAGTGTTCCTTTTATCTTGTGGAAACTACCTCTGCCAATCGCCAGGGGCCTACTTTTAAACTGCGTCGTTATTTCGTCCCTTTCTACTCCTTCTGAGTTTATTCCAGCCAATCAGACATTTTGCTCCTGCTTAAAAGTTACACGCATACATAACGAGCATACCACGGGCATTTCACAAGATCATCTGCATCGCTGGCCTGTTTGTATCCATCTGGAAATTCCCCAACGCAGTTTTCTATAGAATTTCTCCGTAGCAAGCAGCACTGGCCCACTACCTAATCTCCTCGATGTATTGCCCGGGGCATTCTTCGTCGGCCTCGCCATAGGTCACCAACTACTTTTTAAAAGCGTTCCGTTCTACTCAGGCTGTGATGGCACAACTCACGTCTGCCGCCAAACTAAAACGTTTCCTCCAGCAGCTTTTTTCACCTTTTGCTCATTGACATGCAGGATTTGTGATTGCTGTGTTAATACTGTCGAATCGAGTGTCATCCTTTTGCATTACATACTGTACATTTTAATAGGCAAATCTGCTCATTATCGCCGAAGTATGTCAGGGTAATACTCATCTACTTGTTACGATATATAAAATCTCTCATTTAAGGTGTAAAATTGACATTCATTCAATCTGCCACCTTATAAACTGCCTTGCTGTGTATAAAAGTGGGCTATCCGCCCTCTGTGGACATGTGACCACTACTGGACTTCAAATAGGCGTCTGCTGCGTGTCGCCTCCTGCTGCGAGTTCTCCAACAATCTTTTGCCATTTCTATGGGACCACCAGCTGGAGGTTCAGCCCCAGCCTGGATGGGCTGGGTGTCAGACTAACGTTGTCTCAGCTCTGAAGTAATGGGGTCTGCCAGCACCAGCCCCTGGTATGAGAGTCGATCCAAGGCAATGCAGCTGTCAACCATTGGGATGAGTATTGGCTGATTCAGACCACAACTATGAGAACAGCAGTACCACCTTTTGACATAGCAGTGGAGACAAACGATCTGCAGCTAGGAAGGTAGCCACCATGGCATAATCACGAAAGCACCATCACTGGCGCATCATTGTATGACTCTTCCAGCCTGGGTCACCACCTGCCTGCGCTGCTCACCTCCTGTGGATGCTGCATCTGCACCTGTCCAACTGCAGTAATCAGTCAATAAATTATTTCTCACCATTGGCAGCCTCCATCCTCTGCACCTACTCTCCACCTCAACTAGAGATTCACTCGCCCGCACCTATGTGCGGGACACATTCTGTAGAAGTGATGTCAACAGATATTTTGAGTTTGAAATGATAACACTGACAATGGCAGTGCAGCAGCAGCATTCTGCAAAAACGTACAACTAAGTCCTAACTTCAAGTTTTTTACTGTTGTGAACCAGTGTAGTTGTTTCCCACCTTTGCTTTTTTTCTTTTGTGTGGTGTATTGTACAATTCTTGTAGCAACAGGCTAGAAAAATGGCGGTAAGTGAAAAAGCATCAACTCAGGAAACAGTTCAGCACTTACTGGATCAATTACGTCAAATACAAGCTGATAATATTGATGCATGTAGGTAGGTAGAAGGCTAAGGAAGGAAAGAAGGGAGCAGTGAATTCCTAATATATCCCCACATCTGTCTTGTCTACATGTGACAAATGCACGTGCTATCATACCTATATGATAATCATTTTAATTCTGGTGACCATTGTCTCTGTAGTGTCTTGTTTTCACTAATCCCTCTATCTTTAATGACACTGTCCATAAAGTAAGGTTTTTTTCTAGTCAGAACATCGATAATTTTTGTTTCCTGTCTTGGCTGTGGTTCGAGACAGGTATAAAGAAATGATTCTTCATGTGAAGTTTTGTGTTTAGTGCTGCTAATACATGCATTGCCTATGCGTCCATGTTATGAAAAGTAAATCACCTCAGTAGTGAGATAAGGGTGGCACAAGAGCAATTTTGATGTCAGATTGATAAGCTAATTCATTAAATTGATCAATTAATAGCCTATCCCCACTCCACCACCAGATGATGTTATGTGTTTTCCCCATACAGCACGCAGCTCCCTGCACCTTCCACCTCCCCATGCCTCCCCCTCCCCCATCTACCCAGTTGGCGGGAATTTCGAATTTTGGTGGCAATTTCAAAAATGATAGGAATTTCAGAAATGGTCCCCTAAGGCTATGCTGCCCTCCAGTGCACTCTCCACCAAGGAATGGGCAAGAAATTAAAAATAATGGATGCCCTTTCTGGGACTCAGATCCCAGATTTCTGGACAGAAGGCCCAAGTGCACACCCCAACATAGAGAACCGTCCAGATGCGGGAGTGAAGGGTAGGTTAGTGTACTTTATTTATTTTTGTTGGAAAACTGAAGTAGAGAATGGCCCTAATTATATAATTTATCTTCAAGTTCGGTCCTAATTACATAACTATATGCATAGCGAAAGAGTGCCTAAACTCGCAATACAGTTCCAAAAATTGACAATTCCATACAACTGGTGTTAACCTGCTGGGAAAAATATTTCAAAATACCACTAGAAACTAGCGACAGGCATACTCAAATTCTACCATTCACCTACAAGCTGGCGGGAAAATCTTTATTTTTGATGGGAAATATGTCATATTACGAGATGCTGGTGTTGGACAGAGAGGACTTAAATAACTGTATTATCTGTAAGCATACAGCTGAGGACTGTGTCTATCGTGTTTGACACCAGTTGGACAGAGAGGCCTTTAATAAGTGTATTACCTGTAAGCATACAGCTGAGGACTGTGTCTACCGGTGTTTGAAATCAGAGTCCGCTCGACAATCACCCTGCACCCCAAGCAATCGAAATTCAGGAAAGCCAATATGCTCTACCACAAATGATGGAAAATGCTTCACTGTTCTAATTACACCTCGAAATTATCATAAAAAAACCAGCACTCATAACCATGAGTCATAATGCAACACATGTACTGGGGACTGAGGAAAATCGTCATCGCAAAAGACTGCACCAAGACAGAGGAGCGTCAGCTGAATGTGCATTCATCTTTTTACTGCCCATAGCTTCCTGCCATATCTGTTGGCAGAGTCTTGAGTCCAGAGCATCCCCATTGTGTATGTGGTTGCATGGTCCAGGCAGCCACTCTGGACTAACGGAGCTGACAAACACAAGAAGCCATCATGTCCCTGAACAAAGTGAGATAAACGATGGCCACCCTGAGTGCAACTTGTTTGTCTAAAATGCAGTCGTACTGTCCCACCACCCCAAACCAGACCTCAGCTACCTTGGGTGACGACACACTTGGGACCCACCTCCCACCTGCAACTGCATGCCATTCTGTCATGGAGAATGCATTTGTTTCATGTCAATGCACCTTCTATAAACGAACAGCAATTAAAAACAAGAAAACATTATCGTGACATTAACAAATGTCTTATTTCCATGAAAATAGGTGCAGTTCATTTTCTTTTAGTTTTATGAGCAAAATCGATATAGATTTCATATTCAGCTGCAGGGTACAATACTCATCTCTCTCTCCTAACACTTCCCATCATTTCGCGACATCTAGCGAAGCAAAAAAGAACAACAGCATGGCGCTGATTTCAAATCACAAAGCAAGCAACAACAAGAAGCTGTAATTCAAGAGGACATTGTTCTTTTGTATATGCATAATGAAGCGATGGAAAAGAAAGGCAAAGGAGTAAAGAAATTCGAAGAAATGATTAATAAATATAATAATCCATTATCATCTAATTTCGATATAGAAGAATCACTTAAACAATTAAAAATCTAACACTTGCGTTGTGTTTTTATGACTGATGAATTACTAAGTCGTCCTAGAAAATACGAATCTGAATTAGTTAATTTATATAATCTGATCATGTTGGTTCTAATTGGATTTGTTATTATAAGAATAAAGATATAAAATTTGTTTTTGATTCATTTGTAGCTAATACAACAACTAAACTAGTTGTGATTCTTGAGTTTCTCCCGGCGTATTTGATAATCAAAATATCCACGGGTGTGCTGCCGTTATTATAAGAATAAAGATATAAAATTTGTTTTTGATTGATTTGTAGCTAATACAACAACTAAACTAGTTGTGATTCTTGAGTTTCTCCCGGCGTATTTGATAATAAAAATATCCACGGGTGTGCTGCCGGTCTATAGTGTCCAACAGGCACAATATTTCGGCGATCATACATGTCGCCATCATCAGGTGAACTGACGGGCTGAGCTCCTGTGAACGAGCCGGCACGGAGATCCGTACGCTATGGCTGCTCAGAGGGAACTGGGTTCGGTCGCGGCGGCGGCCGATTTAAATACCCTCCGCCCGCGGCGCGCTCCCTCCGCCGTCCGCGCCCCGCGCCACGGTCGCGCGGTGGAACAGATTGAGACGGCGTCTGAGATGACGTCGGTGTGATGGCTCTGTCCGCCGTGGTCGTCACAACTATACGTTTCCTCGATTTACTCTTGATTAACCCAATCGCTGGTTCCCAAGCCTTGCTAAGATTATAGCCACAGTCACGGTTTATGAGGTCGTCATTGGTGCGAATTTCGATGGCCTCTCTAACAACGCTGTCCCAGTATCTCGACGTCTGTACCAGAATCCTCGTGCGGTCATACTCCATGGCGTGATTTTCCGACAAACAATGTTCAGCGACCGCCGACTTGCTCGGATACATCAGTCGAGTGTGCCTCTGGTGTTCACGGCATCGATCCTCGACGGTACGCATCGTCTGACCAATATACGACTTGCCACATTGACACGGAATCTGGTACACGCCGTCCTTCCTCAAACCGAGGTCATCTTTGGCGCTCCCCACCAGTGCACGAGTTTTATTCGGAGGACAAAACACAGTTCCGACCCGGTGTTTCTTCAGAATGCGGGCGATTTTCCCCGAGAGTGCGCCTGTGTGTGGAATAAATGCAGTGCCTACCTCCTCCCTCGTGACTTCATCCATCTCAACAGGTTGTGCTGCAGTGGTTGGGCGGAGAGCACGTTGAATCTGCCACTCTGAATACCTACTTTTTCGAAATACAGTTCTCAGATGTTCCAATTCCTGGGGTAGACTCTCTGCGTCAGAGATAGTGCGCGCCCTATGTACTAGAGTTTTAAGTACCCCATTCCTCTGTGAAGGGTGGTGGCAGTTGTCTGCGTGCAAATACAGATCAGTATGCGTTGTCTTCCGCCCAACCACTGCAGCACAACCTGTTGAGATGGATGAAGTCACGAGGGAGGAGGTAGGCACTGCATTTATTCCACACACAGGCGCACTCTCGGGGAAAATCGCCCGCATTCTGAAGAAACACCGGGTCGGAACTGTGTTTTGTCCTCCGAATAAAACTCGTGCACTGGTGGGGAGCGCCAAAGATGACCTCGGTTTGAGGAAGGCCGGCGTGTACCAGATTCCGTGTCAAAGTGGCAAGTCGTATATTGGTCAGACGATGCGTACCGTCGAGGATCGATGCCGTGAACACCAGAGGCACACTCGACTGATGTATCCGAGCAAGTCGGCGGTCGCTGAACATTGTTTGTCGGAAAATCACGCCATGGAGTATGACCGCACGAGGATTCTGGTACAGACGTCGAGATACTGGGACAGCGTTGTTAGAGAGGCCATCGAAATTCGCACCAATGACGACCTCATAAACCGTGACTGTGGCTATAATCTTAGCAAGGCTTGGGAACCAGCGATTGGGTTAATCAAGAGTAAATCGAGGAAACGTATAGTTGTGACGACCACGGCGGACAGAGCCATCACACCGACGTCATCTCAGACGCCGTCTCAATCTGTTCCACCGCGCGACCGTGGCGCGGGGCGCGGACGGCGGAGGGAGCGCGCCGCGGGCGGAGGGTATTTAAATCGGCCGCCGCCGCGACCGAACCCAGTTCCCTCTGAGCAGCCATAGCGTACGGATCTCCGTGCCGGCACGTTCACAAGAGCTCAGTCCGTCAGTTCACCTGATGATGGCGACATGTATGATCGCCGAAATATTGTGCCCGTTGGACACTATAGACCGGCAGCACACGCGTGGATATTTTAATTAACTAAACTAGTTAATTATTTGGGAAAAAAGATGCGTACTACAATGCTGAGAAAATACAAACTTTTGATGAAGTAATATGCAGTCACTTTTGTTTTTTTAAACTATTAGTTGATAATTTTTAATTTAATGATATTTTGAGTTTAATAAACTGACATTTTTGTAAATAAGATCAATAGTGATTTATATTTTCATCCAAAAGTTAATAATCAATATCAGAGTTTGAAGATTTTCAACTAAAAATCAATGATTTTAAATTATTAATAGCTCTGAAAATAAATAATGTAATTAAACAATTTCAGAAAGAATTTATGCTAGTTTTAAAGTGACTAGATGTTATATTGGGTTTAAAGGTAGAAGAATTTCGAATGTAAATGCCCCAATTGATGCAAAGAATGTAGTGAACAAATATTTACAGAATGACTTTCAGATGTTGTTATAAGACCTGAAAACATTAGCATTTTTACACGGTTGAATAATTATGACAGTTAAACTAATCTAACTAATTACTTTACAAAAATGGGGAGTAGAAAAAGCTTTTTCATATTATTAATCAAAAACAGATTTTACTCCATACTTAAATGAATTAGGTAGTCTTAAAGATAAATTACATGATAAACTAATAATAGAATTTACATTTCTTACAGGAGGGGAACAAAAAACACACATTTTCAAGTATAAGTTTATTTTTTTAAAAATTGTTGTTATTGGTCGAAATATAAATACAGAATTACCTTTTAATGATTTTGATATTACAGAAAGTGTTTGCTATAATCTTTATAAAATAACTTCTACTAATCAGTCAATAATTATAAATAAGTCAAGTTTTCTGACTGTAGGATTGAAAGATTCTGTTAAAACTGTTCCAGTTGGTGTAAAGAAATTATATTTGATGAAGTACTTTAAATCTTATTAAATTTTTACTCTATTTAAACGAACACTCACACTCTTCACAGCGATCACATTTATTGTTTGAAATGTAAAAGATTTACTGATACTCATAATCCTCATACACACCACTTAAAATGGATGACAGATGTTTGAATGTCTTTGCACAGTATGTAAAACTAAAAAGAGTAAGTTTGTTAAAAAAAAATTGTAGGTGAAGGGGGTAGCAAGTCGCTAGTCCATAATATTCATGCACAAAGCATTGATGAATTACATAAACCCGTGAGAAACATTTTAAATGACGAAATGTAATTTCTCTCAGTATTGCTGATCTATGGCAGACCTATCTAGTCAAAATGGATTCTGGCAAATTGAAAGGAATGTCGAAGATAAATTGGGGACATTAACATTTATTGACCGTTATCAACATCTTTTCTAAATTTTCTTGTGCTATACAAGTTAAAGATAAAACAGGTAAGAATGCTGTTGATGATCTGTATCTTAAAACTGATGTACTATTATCAGCTGATGTTTTTCAAAATTTTATAAAAACTTGTATAAAAGCATATGATTTAGATCCATCTTGGTATTTTACTGCACCCGTTTCATCTTGGGATGAAATGCTGAGAATGACCAAACAACCACTTGATTTATTACATGGTTGTGATATGATTTTGGTTGAAAAAGGAATAAGAGGAGGAATATCACAATGTTGTAAAAGGTATGTTAAAGAAAATAATAAATATATGATAGACTATTAAAAGTGGTGGCTCGTGTTTTTACTGGTTACTATCCCTTACTGTGAGGGCTGTAATGTTGACTTTTTTTCTAAACCAGCAATGCAACACACAGACCACCACTTCCAACACATCAAGTGAATTTAGTGCTCACATACTCACACTGAGTCATGAACACTTCCCAGTTTATCAATGGGGGATAATTGAAAATTATTGTTACTATTATCGGTACCATGTGTGGAATGGTCGTGCCAGGTGCATGCTATTGAATCTTTATCCTATCATTAAAGGCGAGGGACCTGCACGACCTTATAGTAACTGCTGTCATGAGAATAGTTCTGCATTATTCTACTGTGACATTAAGAGTGATTTCACGTAATGAAAGGGAGAATGTAAACATTAAAGGACTCATTTATTTAACAGTTGAATATTGCACAATTATACAATCAAATGGGGGCGGGGGGAAGAAAGAATTGAGTTCAGCAGCCTGTCTCAACATGCGTTCGTAATAAGCCACAATGGCAGGAGAAAAGAAATTTTAGGAACGATCGCCATATTATCAAATGGATTTCAATTTGCTAAGGAAGGGGTTGCAGGAATGCCAAGACCACCACCATGAATCAGCCAAAGACTAAGAAAGATGCTACTGGGGGTGAATCACAAGGTAGCCTCCTGTACTAAAGGAATAAAACCATCAAGACGTAAAACTATTCATACAGGCGATACTAGACAACTTTGGCTCGCAGTCCGACTACGTTAACGAAACATGAAGGGGCGCCAGACAATCACCATGTGGCATAGGACAAAGGGCACAAATTTTCAAGTTAGGGAGACCTAAATTCTGAGAACTGAAAGAGCTACTGCCAGACAAAGCGGAAAAGTGAGCACGAAAGTATACATTTTAGTGCCGAACTGCAAGCTACTGTGACTAACCAACACATTGTGCACATTATGCCCAACTGGACAGGGAAAACCTACAGTCTTATAACCTGGACAAATTGCACAAACCGTAATTTAAGGAACGTACATCTGTAAAATGACCTATAAGGTTCCCCCTGGGCCGCAGGGCGCAAAGCTACAGTGAGCGTCAGAACTCATGCTTACCGATACTTCATGTTCTGAAAGCAGCACCTCCAGGCTCAGGCACGGTCATACTGGAACTGACCACTGCCCCTTTGTCCACTATCCACCCACAGAGGGCGGTTGGTGGGCACGTGAACTGGCCAATAGGAGCGCCCGAATCTCACAGGGAGGCTACCTCGCGATGTTAAAATCGAGCAGAAATAGCAGTTACAAGGTTGGTAAGGCAAGTTGGGGAACTGAGAACAGGAGAAACTTTGGCCACTACTGAAGTTCAAACGACACCACGTGCTACCCTGGCGATCGCAAAAAGTATGGGAAATGGGAAGCCATCATGGCTGCTAGGAAGACTGCTGCCCTCACCCATAAATAAAGAAAATTCCTAACTCCAAGCTCCTCTCACAGATCAGTGTGAGACAAACTGTAAACATCGTCAAATAAATTAAACAACCCATAGAAATTATTAACAGGGCCTGAATTATTTTATTACCAGATACCAGAATGCTGGGATTAGAAATATGAAATACGTGCACTGAATGGTGAATGAAGTGCACTTCTTTCACTCTGATGTGAAAAAGATATGAAATTATTTAGCATATTTAGATGCAAATAATTTATATTGTTATGCAATGAAACAGTATTTACCATACACTGAATTTGAATAGGATGAACCAAATAATTTTGATTAGCCTGAAGACCTGAGTGTGAAGTGCGATTGCACAGATATAAGTGAAATTTCAGATACTGCTAAAATAGGATAAATTTTCGAAGTAGATCTAGAATATCTGAAGGAGCTGCATGGTTTACATAAAGATTTACCACTCACAATAAAATTGTGCCAGGAGCTAAAGAAAGCAAACTGCCAACTACTCTGGAAAAAGAAATAAGTATGTAGTTCACTACAGAAACCTCAAAGAATACCTATTCCTACGAATGAAGATAACAAAAATTTAAACAGTCTAATTGGTTGACGAAATAAATAGACTTGAATAAACAAATGAGGATGAAATCGAAGAATGATTTTGAAAATATTTCTACAAATTGATGAATAATTCTGTGTTTGGTAAGACAAGGGAAAATATAACAAACAGAGTGGATGTAAAATTAGTATCAGATGGAGACACTTTAAAGGATTAACTATATTTAATGAAAATCTTGTTACCATTCATATGAACAAGAGAAAAATCACATTTAAAAACCCATTTACTTTGGAATCAGTATACTTGATTTATCTAAAGATTTGATGTATGATTTTCAATTGAATAATGAAACCAAAATATGGAGAAAATTTTGAGTTGTGTTATCAAGATACAAACAGTTATATCTACAAAATACAAACTGAAGATTTTTATGAAGAAATGAAATCGATGATTGATTACTTTGATGCAAGTAATTATTCAGCAGAAAATATTTATGAAATTCTACAAGTAAACAAGAAAGTTTTAGGAACAATGACAGATGAATGCAATAGAAAAATAATGGAAGAGTTCTGCAGTTTAAGAGCAAAAATGTATGCTTATAAAGTTGCTGATAAAACAGAGAAAAAATCTAAAGGAGTTAATAAATGTGTTCTTAAAAATAGAATAAGCTTAGAAGATTGCAAAGATTGTTTGTCAAACAAAAGAGGACATTACAGAAATATCAATATGATTCGAAGTGAAAGACTTGAAATTTACACAGTCAAAATGAGCAAGAAATCACTGAGTTCATATGATGATAACAGATATGCTTCGGAAAATAAAATATATACACTATCATATGGATTTCACAAATTATAAAAATCTAAATAAATTTTTTTCTGTACAAATGAAAGTCTAATCATGAAGTTCAACAATGCAAGTGTCGTGAAAGAGATTAAAAATCTAAGTGAGCTAGAGGTAAATGTTTTATATAATGTTACTGGATGTGAATATTTAAATGCTAGATGTGGAGGAAAAACTTGTATAGAGCTTAATAATGATTTTAAAATTTTTTACCAGGTAGATATTCTAAATTAATTACTGACTGGGATCTTCAACTTTTTTAAGATGGACTAATGAAATTGAGATACAAAGGAATGAAGAAACTTAAAAACAAAAATAATAAATTTCATGATCTGGAATTCATTATGCAAAATTTTTCCTATTATATTTTATATTCATTAACCGGACAATACCAAACAGCTAAAGCAATGTGGTGAGTGTCTAGAGAAAAAGAATATTAATGAATTTTATAAAGACAAATACAGAAAAGGTGGATACTATAGAATGTGTAAAGAATGTTGTAGAGTATATCAGAAAAATTAAGTTACTTGTGAATGCACTAGAACATTCTCAAAACCATTTACAAACTGCTGTTCATAAAAATCTTATGGTTATTAAAAGAGAAAGTCAATAATTTTAATTCATTTTATTTATTTTCTTATGTTCACCTTTTATAAAAATTAGATTAAATTTATTTTCTTACATTCACCTTTTGTAAAAAAAATATAATAAATTTGTTTTTATTAGATTCACCTCTAATATGAAATAATTATTTTAGAGTGAGTTAGGCCTGAAAATGTGGGTGAGAGTAGTAGAAAAGGCGGGTTTTAGATCACTAGCTCACTTTTTCACGATACCCAGAGTGTGAGCCAGAAAGTGGGCTAGTGGGCCAGAACCCGCCTTTTCTAGCTACTTCTGTTACGTTAATGTGCCTCTGAGTGATGGTGTGTATGGTCACAACAGTGGAACTAACGGTAACTTGTTGTTCCAGGCCATATTCTGTGTAATTGTACAAGAATTCTCAGTCATAAATTGAGTTATCAAATTGAAATTGTAACATAGTCTATCTCAAAGGCAAGGCACCCTTTATAGATGAGCATGTCCTAGTCATTGCATTAACAGAAGCTTATGTTTCACTCTTTTAATTTTCAAGTAATTTAAGAAGTGTTAAGCTTGTAAATTGTATGTATAGTTGGTTCCACAGAATGTTAATACTGCCTAAATCCTAGGGATTCTCGTCTGTTGCCTTATTTGGGCAGACTGCTGTCCTCTTGTGATGTGTGTTGGCAAGGCAGTTTTGACAGCAGACGACGCATTCCTGTTTCCTGGGCCCAGAGGAGAGACATGTTTCCTTTCTGCTGCAGCGACACTTCCATTGTTGCACTACATCTAGGTTGGTCCACAATCTGGTGCCTCTACAAGCTGCATGTGTTGGCTCAAGTTAAGTAAATTTGATTGTTTGATACATGCCAGAGCCGAGTGTCACCAATTAATCAGGGTATCTTAATATATCCATTATTGTGGATTTAGTAAGCACATAAGCTTCGAAGCGTGTTCTGCAAGCCCAAAGTTCCTCATCGCCATACCTGCTCTTTAAATACTCGTTTAAACCTAGCTACCTTATCGCTATTTCTGGAGCATGTTAAGTTTTAAAGTCTTTCACTTATGAGTAAGAACTGTTGAGGTTTCCTTTTTAACCACAGTCATTGGCTAACTCCACTCTTTGTAAAACTTGCCTGCTCGTTGTCTATTGGCTGTGATAGCCTCCTGCTCTACTTGCCAGCTTATCTTGTATTTTGAGGATTGTATATTTACTTAAGGGCCATTGTAAATGTTTCTGCTGGTGTGTACCAGTTGGAGTTACATTTAAATTGCATGTTTTTCCAGCTTATCTTGTATTCTGGGGGACTGAATATTTATTTGATGGTCATTGTCAATGTTTCTGTTGGTGTGTATCCGCTGGGGGTCACATTTTAAGATATATGTCTTCCAGCTTTGCTTGTACTTTTGGGAATTTTATATTTTCTGCTTAAGTAATTTTGTTAAGACTTATAGACTGTTAAGAGCTTTCCAACAACCACAATCCTTTGTGTGACTTGTTACCCTATCTGTATTTTGGATTTGAACTAACTATTTGTTTAACTTGTTGTCCATCCTTGGGCATTGTTAGTACTTTTAGTGACAGTCATTTGTGATTCATTTTACTGATAAATTTCAGTTTGTTGAACCTGCTTGCAGTCACACCTTCTTACTTGTATTTGGGGACTGTATATTCCTGGTTTCAAGCCCTGTTCTTAGTGATGTAAATTGTTAAATTTTGTTATTAATGAATTGATCCTGATAAAGTTCTTTAAATTACTGTGAGCATTGTTATTCATTTAGCAAGATTTTTAATTTGTAATTATAATAATTGTTGCTTATTTAAATATCATAAATCGGATTCAATATTTTAAAAAAATCATCAGACTCTTCTTTTATCTTCTTTACACCTGTATGACTGTAGCATATTTCCCAAATATGCTACTTTATGATATGTAATAAATTCCACATGTATCTCCTTCAAATCAAAGGGCACCTCACAATACCCTGGTTTTTCACACATACATTCAACCTTTTTCTGTTTCGGCTTTGCATTGATGCTAAAACAAAGGTACTGTTCCAGATCATCAATACGTACAGTATGCAGATGTATAAAGTTTATGACGTCATTGTATGCAGATTCTATGCTTAGCAACTACTAGCTCAGTCTCTCCAGAGCAAGGCATCGTACAGCTTCATAACTGTGGCATGTGGTAGACAAACACAAATGTCTCCCGATTTCACACATAGTATAGAGTCATAAAACACTGTTGTATAGATACTGTCACACCAGTAAGACAAATGTCCAGTGGGGTACAAGTTAGATAACTCTCTGTGGTCATCTGTTGATTGATATAGCTCTCTGCACGATATATTTCGTCCCAGTCGAAATTAGAAATAGGCACTTTAACACCTTTTGATGCATTTTCAATTCCTATCCTCACACACAAGGCCCAGTCATGATGTGCTTCTACACCCACATTTACGCGCTTCGTTTCACTACGCATTAAATTGTATGAAGAAATGAAAAGCTTGAGCACACTTTGTACTTCATTATCCATGGCATCTGAACTCTATCCCAGCACTAACACATGTATGTTCTGGTTGAATAGATCAGATGTCGGTGACCAACACTACCCTTCATCTTTTTGTTTAGACCCACCAGCAACACTTGAGACGTTGGAAAACAGACCGGGCGCCTTCATCACACAAATCGATGAGTGGGACGGACAATAATAGCTCCTTGTCCTTCTCCAGCATGTGGGCAATGTGCATTACAGGAATCCACATGGTCGCTGCGGGTTCGGAAATGCTGCAGGTTGGTGCTGGTGCAGGTCCAGAAGTTGGTGCAGGACTCAATAAAATGTTGGCTGAGGTTGCTGCTAATCCTGATGAGACAGATGTCGTCATGTTGGCAGCCACCCCTGCATGCCTTGGCAGGTCAAAGGCTACTGCTTAACAAGGAGGAGGAAGTGTCACATACAGACCAAGACATGAAACAACCAATAATAATGCTAATTATAGACAAAGATGTAATATGCAATACTTACCATCCCACTTTTTCCTGTTCTGCGGGGCTGTGCTGGATCTCGATTGCTTCTGCTGATACTTTGTGGTTCTTCTTCTTCTGCTGCTGCTGGCTGACCGACACTGAGGCTGTGGAGCTGTTGAGCCTGCCTTATATCGATGAAATCACCAGATACTGCGGTAATATTGGCTGAAGCCTATTATGTGACCAGATTCGACATTCCTATTGGTTTCCACCCTTTTATTCTGGTCCACCACCTTGGATTACATTGTGGGAGGGAAGGGAGAGGGGTGAGGGGACTGGGCAGAGCTAGCAGCGCCCTCTGGTGATGGTGTTGAGAACTAGATCATTTGGTACATGGACACCAAGGTCAAAACACAAAATTTGATATCTCCGACAGTTAATTTGAATTTCCGCCATTTCGAATTTCTCACCAAAATTTCAATATCCCACTATGTTCGGGGGTGCGGTGGAGTGGGGCGAGGGAAGGGGTGGGAGAAGAGACATGTGTTGGCTGGGGAAAACCCATGATGTCATAATGGAGTGATGGTAATTAATTGAACAATTTAATGCATTTGCATAATTAAATTGGTACCAATTTGATATCAAAATTGCTCCTAGGCACCGTTACCCCACTACTAAAGTGTAGGGGCTTAAATTCAAGAAGAACGGGGTGACAGACGAAGAATTCCGAAAGTTAAAAATAACTTTACTGCGAAATAAACTCAAGGCAGTAACCAAAATAATGGACAGTGCTGCCGAAAATACACAACTATTCACATCTGTGAAATAAAAATTGCCTGATAACCAACATTGAGAACCGTGTTGGTCCAAACCATGTAGTGTAGTATAGCTGGATCCTTCTTGGCATGCTGCCGACAGCATTCTCATGATGCTGCTACTCATACTTTGCCTTCCATGGGGACATGGTACCCATATTACTCGATCGACTTTTTCACTTCCTTGACGCAAGTTGCAAACCTCTGTTGCTAGAGAGCTCTCAATTGTAGCGTGTAATATGGTGGTGCGTAACGTAACTAAGTCGGGGTCCTGCGAGGCTCAGAAAATTGAAAGCCTGAATACAGAGTGCTAGCTCACGCATCGAGCGCCCTCTCTGTCAGCGTAACAATGCCAGACCACACACAAGCGCTGAAATATTTGCAACAATCCGTCGCCTTGGGTTAACTGTCATTGATCATCTTCGATACAATCCTGATTTCGCCACATCCGATTTTCATACATTTCCAAAACTTAAGTAGCAGCTTCGATGCATTCACTTCAATAATGACAAAGCAGTGCAAGCAGAGGCGAGGTTGCGACTCCGTCAACAAAGCCAAACGTTCCACAGCGATGCTATCAGCAGACTGGTGCCTCTATGGCAGAAATGTGTTTGTATTTAGCCAGGGCGACTATGTTGAGAAGTAAGTATGTAAGCATGGAGAAGAATGACGTATAATGTTAATGAAGTTTGTTTTGTTTAAAAGTCTTTAAGAGTTTCCGCATAAAAAAATTCGGAGGCATTAGTTTTTCAGCACGATCTCGTAGGGTTCCAGCGATCACGTCACATGTCCCTGCTGGTTCCAAGAATGCTTGGTCAGGTTAATATGAGGAAATGCCACAAGCCATTCTGTTCAGTTCAAGCCTACCTACTAGAGGAAGGCGTTCAGGAGGTGAGTGCATTACCTTTGTGAGAGACGTAGACATCGCCAAAATGTTGGCTGCAGGGCAGAACAATACAATGAAGCGCCTTGTACCAATACTTCGCCGCCATGAAATTATGCTAGGTGTAAATGAGAAGAGTCTGTCATTTGTGCATGGTACTGCCCCCCCCCCCCCCCGCCATGAACCTTAGACCATGCCATTGGTGGGGAGGCTTGCGTGCCTCAGTGATACAGATAGCCGTACCGTAGGTGCAACCACAACGGAGGGGTATCTGTTGAGAGGCGAGACAAACGTGTGGTTCCTGAAGAGGGGCAGCAGCCTTTTCAGTAGTTGCAGGGGCAACAGTCTCGATGACTGACTGATCTGGCCTTGTAACACTAACCAAAACGGCCTTGCTGTGCTGGTACTGCGAACGGCTGAAACCAAGGAGAAACTATGGCTGTAATTTGTCCCGAGGGCATGCAGCTTTACTGTATGGGTAAATGATGATGGCGTTCTCTTGGGTAAAATATTCCGGAGGTAAAATAGTCCCCCATTCGGATCTACAGGTGGGAACTACTCTGGAGGACGTCGTTATCAGGAGAAAGAAAACTGGTGTTCTACGGATGGGAGCGTGGAATGTCAGATCCCTTAATCCGGCAGGTAGGTTAGAAAATTTTAAAAGGGAAATGGATAGGTTAAAGTTGGATATAGTGGGAATTAGTGACGTTCGGTGGCAGGAGGAACAAGACTTTTGGTCAGGTGAATACAGGGTTATAAATACAAAATCAAATAGGGGTAATGCAGGAGTAGCTTTAATAATGAATAAAACAATAGGAATGCGGGTAAGCTACTAAGCTACTACAAACAACACAGCTAATGCATTGTTGTGGCCAAGATAGACACGAAGCCCACGCCTAGTACAGTAGTAAAAGTTTATATGCCAACTAGCTCTGCAGATGACGAAGAAATTGAAGAAATTTATGATGAAATAAAAGAAATTATTCAGATAGTGAAGGGAGATGAAAATTTAATAGTCATGAGTGACTGGAATTCGGTAGTAGGAAAAGGGAGAGAAGGACACGTAGTAGGTGAATATGGTTTGGGGCTAAGAAATGAAAGAGGAAGCCGCATGGTAAAATTTTGCACAGAGCATAACTTAATCATAGCTTACACTTGGTTCAAGAATCATGTAAGAAGGTTTTATACATGAAAGAGGCCTCGAGATACTGACAGTTTTCAGATAGATTATATAATGGTAAGACAGAGATTTAGGAACCATGTTTTAAATTGTAAGACATTTCCAGGGGCAGTTGTGGACTCTGACCACAATCTATTGGTTATGAACTGTAGATTAAAACTGAAGAAACTGGAAAAAGGTGGGAATTTAAGGAGATGGGACCTGGATAAACTGACTAAACCAGAGGTTGTACAGAGTTTAAGGGAGAGCGTAAGGGAACAATTGACAAGAATGAGGGAAAGAAATACAGTAGAAGAAGGATGGGTAGCTTTAAGGGATGAAGTAGTGAAGGCAGCAGATGATCAAGTTGGTAAAAAGACGAGGGCTACTAGAAATCCTTGGGTAACAGAAGAAATATTGAATTTAATTGACGAAAGGAGAAAATATAAAAATGCAGTAAATGAAGCCGGCAAAAACGTATACAAACGTCTCAAAAATGAGATCGACAGAAGTGCAAAATGGCTAAGCAGGCATGGTTAGAGGACAAATGTAAGGATGTAGAGACTTATCTCATTAGGGGTAAGATAGATACTGCCTACAGGAAAATTAAAGGGACCTTTGGAGAAAAGAGAATCACTTGTATGAATATCAAGAGCTCAGATGGAAACGCAGTTCTAAGCAAAGAAGGGAGAGCAGAAAGGTGGAAGAAGTATATAGATGGTCTATACAAGGGCGATGTACTTGAGGGCAATGTTACAGAAATGGAAGAGGATGTAGATGAAGGTGAAATGGGAGATATGATACTGCGTGAAGAGTTCGATAGAGCACTCAAAGATCTAAGTCGAAACAAGGCCCCAGGAGTAGATAACATTCCATTAGAACTACTGACAGCCTTGGGAGAGCCAGCCCTGACAAAACTGTAATATCTGGTGAACAAAATGTATGAGACAGGCGAAATACCCTCAGACTTCAAGAAGAATATTGGAACACGTGAGGCAGTACTGACCCTACGACTTATCTTAGAAGCTAGATTAAGAAAAGGCAAACCTACGTTTCTAGTATCTGTAGACTTAGAGAAAGCTTTTGGCAATGTTGACTGGAATACTCTCTTTCAAATTCTGAAGTTTGCAGGGGTAAAATACAGGGAGGGAAAGGCTATTTACTTTAAGGTTCGCCGATGACATTGTAATTCTGTCAGAGACAGCAAAGGACTTGGAAAAGCAGTTGAACGGAATGGACAGTGTCTTGAAAGGAGGATATAAGATGAACATCAACAAAACAAAACGAGGATAATGGAATGTAGCCGAATTAAGTCGGGTGGCGCTAGGAAATGAGACACTTAAAGTAGTAAAGTATTTTTGATATTTGGGGATCAAAATAACTGTTGATGGTCGAAGTAGAGACGATATAAAATGTAGACTGGCAATGGGAAGGAAAGCGTTTCTGAAGAAGAGAAATTTGTTAACATCGAGTATAGATTTAAGTGTCAGGAAGTCGTTTCTGACAGTATTTGTATGGAGTGTAGCCATGTTTGGAAGTGAAACATTGATGATAAATAGTTTGGACAAGAAGAGAATAAATGCTTTCAAAATGCAGTGCTACAGAAGAATGCTGAAGATTAGATGGGTACATCAAATAACTAATGAGGAGGTACTGAAGGATTGGGTAGAAGAGGAGTTTGTGGCACAACTTGACGAGAAGAAGGGATCGGTTGGTAGGACATGTTCTGAGGCATCAAGGGATCACCAATTTAGTGTTGGAGGGCAGCGTGGAGGGTAAAAATCTAAGAGGGAGACCAAGAGATGAATACACTAAGCAGATTCAGAAGGATGTGGGCTGCAGTACGTACTGGGAGATGAAGAAACTTGCACAATGTAGAGTAGCATGGAGAGCTGCATCAAGCCAGTCTCAGGATTGAAGACCACAACAACACTGGCCTAAAACAAGATTGATCTACCTTGGTAGCTGGTCGCCTCCAAATTCTTCTATGACCTGCGACAACCATCAGGCATCAGAGGAATCCTACGCTAAAGGTACCAAACAGTGTTTAAGCCACTTCCTTTCTTCCAGAACTCCTAGTCCCACTAGGAATGGAGATGAGCTTCTATGAAGTTTGGAAAACATGTGAAAGATATCAGCAGAAGTGATTTACGAGTTCGAGTTCGAGTTCTAGTTCGGCAAAAAGGAAAATTACAAATCCTACACTCATCAGTGAAGAGAACCCAACACCATTGACTCCGGTTGTTCCACTGCCCACTTTCTGCACCACAGTGCTAGGAGGAAGGGGGCTGTTAATTTATGTCTGTTAAATTTGACTCTGTCTTGCTGTGGTTCTAAGATGGGTCATTATATTGTATAAATTATATCTTTATTTCAGTATGACACTGAATATATTATATTATGCACCTATAGTTACATTCTGCAACATTATTAACAGAAAAATCTAGAAATGAAAGAATACTAGAAGAGTGAAATGGCAAAAATCTACACCACCACAGGAGCCTCTGCTGCTATTCTGTTACAATAACAATCAGCAATCCTGGACTTTCTCAAGAGTGCTGACCATGCAATTCTCTGCATCTGTGTTTATCCCTGTGCTACACTAATGCCAAATAATCATCCGTGGTTCAGCAGCACTTAAGTCTTTGTATTACCATTGTGGTTCCTAACAAGGGAACCTCCCCGTTGCACCCCCCTCATATTTAGTTATAAGTTGGCACAGTGGATAGGCCTTGAAAAACTGAACACAGATCAATCGAGAAAACAGGAAGAAGTTGTGTGGAACTATGAAAAAAATAAGCAAAGTATACAAACTGAGTAGTCCATGTGCAAGATAAGCAACGTTAAGGATACTGTGACTCCAGCAGCGGCGTGGTCCCGTGGTTAGCGTGGGCAACTCCAGAATGAGAGGTTCTTGGTTCAAATCCTCCCTCGAGTGAAAAATTTACGTTCTTTATTTTCGCAAAGTTATGATCTGTCCGTTCGTTCATTGACGTCTCTGTTCACTGTAATAAGTTTAGTGTCTGTGTTTTGCGACCGCACCGCAAAACCGTGCGATTAGTAGACCAAAGGACGTGCCTCTTCAATGGGAACCGAAAACATTTGATAGCAAGATCATAGGTCAACCGATTCCTCCACAGGAAAAAACGTCTGATATATTCTATAGTACACTGGTGACGGCATGTGCGGAATATGTTGTCGACCCACCTAATTTGTACACTTGGCGAATGGGTAAAAAGTGTCTTCTACCTTGCCCGATTTAGGTTTTCTTGTGGATGTGATAATCACTCCCAAAAAAGTGATGAAAACATAAGAGTTTGTCACATGAACTGCAACAAATGAATGCAACAGTTTCACAGTCGCACAGTTTTCCCTGTGCTCTGTCAAAACATATGTTTTTAACGCTTTCAAATTTTTCCGTGTGTAGACCGTCAAATCCTGCATATGTCCAAGAATATCTTAACATGTCCTGGAATTTTGGAGAGCGAAGTTGATTATGTGTGAGTGCCTGAACTTTGATAATTATCTGAAAATAAAAAATTAAGCTTTTCACTCGAGGGAAGACTTGAACCAAGGACTTCTCATTCCGCAGCTGCTCACGCTAACAACGGGACCACGGCGTTCATGAGCTCATATTCTCCTTGATGTTGCCTATCTTGCACATAGACTACTCAGTTTGTATATTTTGGTTATTTTTTCATAGTTTCACACAACTTCTTCCTGTTTTCTCGATTGATCTGTGTTCAGTTTTTCAAGGCCTGTCCACTGTGCCAACTTATAACTAAATCTGAGGGGGGTGCGATGGGGAGGTTCCTTGTAAGTATAAATGTTTGAAATGCGAAATTTAAGCAATTGTGAACTCTGAATGAAATCATGACATCTGTATTTCAGAACTATTCATCAGCGATCCTTATCGACCCATCGTCATCGTCTCTTTCTGAACTTAGAAAGACTGGTGAGCTCTCCTCTTCCCTTGCTGAATTCCTTCTCGAGACAGTTCTACTGCCGCCGTTCTTCTTGTACACAGATGCCCCAAATATGTTTGATCTTGACCCACTTGGTTACCGGACCTACTGCCCCATACTTGGGCATCGGTATCCCTACATTCTCTATCGTAAGACTCATATTGTGGTGTTCCTGATATTCTTTGGTGGCAGAGTTAAGTAACTTCCATCCTTCAATACCCTGATCAATTCCGTCCAAGTTACAATGATCCATTCCGTTCCCGCTTTCTGTTAGGTGTAAATTACAATGAAGCATCGCATCTTCAGGTGCCCCTAGTTCTCCACAGTCACGTAGAGCTGGTATCTCTCTCCCTTCTCTGTGTAGGTGGCAGGGTTAAGGACCATGTCCAGTACTGAAGCGCACCATTCACTTAGAGTGGTTATCCAGACGTATTCGTAGTATGTCTTTGAAACTTGGAAAAAAAAGTTACACACACGCCTAGCCGTGGTCGCATCGCTCCACTCACGTGGGTAAAGGGGGAAGGAGGATAGCACTATTGTTTATAGATTCCAAGAGACCAAAATTATTATGCGGAGGTAGCCGTGTATCATCTGGGTCGTCGGTGTTCTCCTAGCTTGTAAAGTAGCAGCTACGTTATGTAGTAACGCATAAACGTATCCTCCTATATTTTTCTTTTTACTTATATTTGATAATAATATTAATAACTAAACGCGTCACCAAAACTTAAAGAGAAGAATTTCACGTCAATCATAAGGCGATGTGAAATAACATATTTACTATGTACCCCAATTAAAGTAAGAGGGGGTAGTTGAAAAAACACTATTCAGGCAGACGATTGAAAACTATATATGGAAGGCGGTACGTTGCTTAAAGTAGGAATGCGAGTGTGAAGTACCTTGAAGTTATACGGCGTAGCGTTTGCGGGGGTACTCAGAAAACGTCTCGAATGTTCTAGAAGGATCTTCGCAAAGGTGGACCTTTCCGTCAGCTTAAAAGCAAACGTAACGGCTACGCCGAAGGGGAATCCCATAGCGGTTTGCTGTGGAATGGATCAAAATATCGCACAAAGACATAAAATAGGCCCAGAAGTGATTAACCTTCAGGTCTGGAACTACTTTTTTTGTAATTGTGATCTAAGGAATGTGACAGAGAAAATACCTAATGGGTTAGATTCCTCTGTTTCAGTTCATATACACTGATTCATTTTCAAAAGTGGATACATGTGCTGTGACTCACGAGTGTGAAAGCGTATGTTCGGTAGAGGGGACACAAGCTAAGGAGTTGGCATGATCAGAAGATGAAGTCGTTAGGGAGCTGTCTGAGAGGTAGGTCATGTAGATGAACACTCAGCAAAAATGTTAATTTTGTGATGCATTACAGTACTATGGGAGTGCTATCGCTTTTCGGACACCGCACTGAGTGTCCAAAACAGTATTTAAGTAGTGACAGGTCATTCCACAAATATTACACACATGAGGTGTACGCTTAGAAAGTGACTCTGAATGTTTGTACAAGCATCATTTACAACTGTGACGATCGTTAGAACGGCGGTAGGGCCGCGTTCTCAAGTCATTACGCAGTCTCAACATGACAGGCGAATGATTTCGGCGCATGGCTTGACGCTTGCGAGATTTCTGATGTTTGTTTCTTCGAGGTTCAGCCACGCAGATGGCCGACTGCTCGCGTGATACAAACGTTGAACTCCGTTCATTTACTCTGTTTTTCACGCGCGTATGAGAAAGGGTATAGTTTAGGATCATTATTGAAAACCCGTGTGGCAGTGCAGAATTGATTAATGTAAGTGAAAGTTTCTTTACATATTGTCTCTCCATGCTCCGAGGATGTTAAACTACTAAGTGCTTGAGACAGATTTATGGAGTTCTAGAAATGACTAATATGAGTGAAGATTCTCTTGGTAGTGAGTATGTAGCGATTTCAATTGTTTCTCGACGCCATTGACACTAGTCACTGTATTATTCGTCTTTTCAGTGTCTTGTCTACTGCGAAAAATACAGCAGCTCCTTTTCCGATGAGCATGTTCTTTCGATACACACTCAGTTACTGGTTTAACTGGTTCTCTTGTACACTCATGCTCTGAAAAAACAGAACACCTTGAAGGACTAGAGGTAGGACATTCGTATTCATAAGACATGTACATTAATATGTTCTGCAGAAATGATTAGCACTTCAGACACCTCGGTTCAGCATGTGTCCTGTTGCCTGGTAGGCACAGGGTCCGCCATGGGCCCTGACAACTTGTTCCATGCATATTGGCATCGACGCCTAAAAGGCGCGAATGGCGTCCTGTGGTGTAGCCATCCATGGCGCATTCACCTGGTTCCAAAGTTCATATGTGGTGGTTGCCATTGGGTCAGGGCGCTACACCTGTCGTTTAACTGTGCCCCAGACATTATCGTTTGGCGTCATTCTGATGATGTGGTGCGCCAGAGGAGAATTCTGGCATCCTGTGACACAAACAAGGCATGTGTTCTAGCAGCAATCTGTGGTCATGTATTGTCTTGCCAAAAAATGAAGTCTGCATGTTATGTGGAAAGGGTATGGCTATAGGTTGCAGGATGTCATTCACATAGGTCACGCTGGTCACAGTGCCCTGGACATACACAAACTGTGATTTGTGGTTGTATCCAATAGCGCCCCATACCATAAGGCCTCGAGTTGGCACTTTTCCTGTATCTATGGCGAACCAAAATGCGGTCATCATTTTCAAACAAAAAGAACCTGAATTTGTCTGAAAACACTATCTGATACCACTCCTGTCCCCAGTGATGTCGTTCCATACACCACTGCCGTCTAGTATGTTTCCACGCATTCACCAAAGGTAGGCAGATAAGTGGACGACGCGCACGTAACCCATAAACGGCGACAGGCTGCCACCCCTGGTGTGTTCTTGAGCCGTGGTAAAAAAATTGCTGTTTTGAAGAGCGCGCCGCAGCATGTTGTGTGAAGCAGTCGCCCTCCGTTTCTGGCGGTGGCGCCGCTGTGGTAATCGCAGCTTTGGTGTCTCCCTCTGGTGAGAAAGCGGAAAGGTTGCCTGTTCACGTGCATTTAAGGGGTGCTATTAGCTCGGCAGGGGTCAGTCGGAGTGAGGCTAGGTCAGTCTCGCGTCGCCAGTTGCTGGTCTGTCTCTCGTTCGCATTTTTTTGCGGCAGTTAGTGTCTGTCTGTCGTCGGAGTGCGAGTATGTCTGTCGTTTGAATCAGTCTTTAAAGCCAGAAAATGAGAGTCTTGCCACTCCGCCAGTAACAGAACTCAGCTAGTGGTCGCCCGGTCGGAGCTGAGTTCCTGCATCTGAGTCTGCGCGTTAGGCCGCCAGTCTGCTCGAGTTGCTCGGGCAACGGTCATTGGCGGTTGGATCGGTCGGTTGGTCGGTCTCGCACTGAGACACGAGATGACTTGTCCGCCTTGAGCGTCGACGCATGTGAGCTCCCCACGTGAGTCCAGTGGGCAGCCCCGTATGGAAAGGGGTAGTGGCTTCGCGGTTCACACGAGAGCAACATGAGCGAAACCACGACATCGGGCTGGCCGGGGCGGGCTGCGACGCCGTGAGACGGGAGATCGGCGCGCCTTCCTGCGTCCGTTGAAGAGGCTGGCAGCGGACAGTTCGGGAGAGCGATTTGGGGGTGCTGCGCCAGGTCTTCGCCAGAAATCGCAGTTTATTAGAAATCGAGTGATTGGAGATATGTTGTTTCATTTACTTCTTAAATTCTACTTGTTTTCTTGGTGAGGTCACCAGCCGCTTTGTTTTGGGGTCGTCCCACCATTCCTCTCCGTTTGCCCACCTGCGGGAAGGTGGTTATTTGTGAATTGGGTGGTCCGTTTTTCCCTTGTGGAATTGGGGACGTTTAGAGCAATCTGCGGTTCGGGTTATTTAGTAACCCCACCCCCTGTCAATCTGCCTAAAGGCCGAATTCTTGAAATATGTTTTTATCTTGCCTATCATCTTGTGAGGTGGTACATGTGTAATGTAGAGAATGTTGTACATTTTATGTAAGCCTGCATTTTATGGGTTTCATTTAAATAGTCATTTTAGGTTATAAGGTTGCCACCCTCCCACCGTAACAGTCCTTAAAAAATGCACTTCCGGCGGTAAATAATTTGAGTGTCGTACCATTTTCATCCCTCTTACGGAGTACATAGTTTATGTGTTTGTGTGAGTTGTTAAAATTTTTTTGGTTTAAAGTAATCTGGTGTGTTGCAGATTTGCACCAGTGTACTCTTTCAGAGGTTGTTGCGAGCGGTCATGACTACAGCCGTGTTGAAAGGGAGCAGGCAATCTTCTCAGCCCAAAGGCTCATACTGTTAATATTGTTCTTTCTGTCTCTAAATAAAATTGTAACTTGATATTTCGAGGGTGCTTTTTTGCTTATAATTTTAAATCTGTTTTTGAAAAAGCTTTTAGGAATAAAATTCACATTTGTTAAAAGTAATTTCATTTTCCATCAGTTACTTCCTGGCAACTACTTCCACGCTCACCTAGTGTGATTAAATGTGTTAATGATCTAGATGAATCGCTAGTAAATAAAGTAAATTCTTTAAAAAAAGATTTTGAAAGTAAATTTACGGTTCAGTTCTGTTCCACGGTTGCGCCACAGCTGGGGAGGAGGCAGATCTGTCCTGCAATGCCATTCAGATGAGGTGTCGATTTTGTCGGAGACTGGTCTGGGTGGTGCGACCTGATTATCTCGTCGTGCTCTAAGGTGTTCCGTGAACCATTCTGCACACACTCGTTGCACTGCCGAAACACTTCGTCCCACACGGTCAGCAATTTCGCGGACGGAAGCATCGCGTTCTCTCACGCCAATAACAAGCCCTCTTTCAAGCTCACTGATTTGACGGTACGGTTCTCGCATACGTCTGCTAGGTACGCTAGACATGTGCTCATGTCACACTGATCCACTTCCTTCTGTTATTGCATATTTTACTGGTAGGTGGTGTTGCGCCGTGACATCGATGTCGACCTAGAACCTACGGGCCAACGTGATTCAAATGCTAATCATTTCTGCAGAACATTCTAATGTACATGTGCATATGAACTCCCTATCTCTCGTCGTTCAAGGTGGTCGGTTTTTTCTGAACATGGGTGTACCTCTAGTGGAAAACAGCATTTTAGCGAATACTCACTTTTTAAAATTTGTTTTACTAGTTTTTCACTGCAGATATTTTTCACCTATCACTCACAGTGTAGTCAGTAGAAATTAACAGGGTTTTAGTCATTTGCGATAGCAACTACCTGAAACCAAACTCCTCCAAAACACAAGTGTGTGCATTCCACAAAGAGGTGCGGACGAAACTGAGAATAACCTGGAGAGGTCAACAGCTGACCCACTGTGACACCACAAAGTACCTCGGAGTGAACTTGGACCGGTCCCTCACCTTCAAGGACCACTGTACAGATACAAAAAAGAAAGTCAGTGCGAGGAACAACATTATTAGGAAACTGACTGGCAACAACTGGGGAGCACACCCACAGGTCCTCTGCACATCTGCCCTTGCTTTGTGCTTCTCCGCTGCTGAATATGTACCACCTGTATGGCAGAACTCCAGCCATGCCACACAGGTAAATATTTCCCTAAATGAAACAGGACGAATTGTAACTGGCTGCTTGCGGGTAACCACTGCTGACAATATCTACCACCTCATGGGCGTAGCACCTCCAGACATCCGAAGGAGAACAGCAGCTGAAGAAGCAGGAGACGGATCATACCCCCTGTTTGGATGCTAACATCAAACACCGGGACTCAAGTCGATAAAAAGTTTTCTCCGGACATCACCTGCAGACCATAGAATACAACTCTGGCGTAGCTCATCATCAGAGAAATATTGGGACAACCCCAAGGAAGAACTTGCTATAGGTCATCATCTCCCATACACGACATGGAAGGTATTCAGTAGACTGAGAACTGGAGTATCTCGGTGCAAGGAGAACATGAAGAAATGGGGATACACCTCAGGGGACGAACTATGTGAGTGTGGTGAACCCTAAGACCATCAGCACCTACTCAACTGCAGGAAACCGTCGGAACCTGTGTCCATGGACGATCTGATTATCGCCAATGATAAGGCAGTCTGTGTAGCGGAATTCTGGCCAGCACATGGCATATAAATATGCACATATTCTCTGTAATACTTGTAATATATATGTATGATATGCTATGTATGATAAATTATATTTAATATGTTATGTTCTGGACACGTACAAATAAAGTCGTTTACTTGAGACATTCGGTATGTGGCAGTTTCTTCTTTTGAAAGAGTTAATTGTATTCCTAATTTCTTTGGAAGAGCAGCAATTATCGCGATTTGAATGCATTTAAGAGCCATTGCTTCTTGCACGAATTATATAGTTTTGTCCCTAGGGCTGTTCACGCCAGTATGCTGACCTGTGTGGAGAAAGTGACCATAAACATGTTGACTACCTGTCTGCTGTGACTTACTGTGTGGCTATTTTCTTCAATGACTAAATCCTCACAGACCTTCGCTGATTTTCCAGTTTCTCTTTCAACTATTCCAGTGAAGGCCTACATTTAGTTTTTTTTATCTGAGTAATTAAGCGATGTTACTGCACTGTGCGTTTTTTATTTTTTCATCCCTTTATTTACTACAGAAAAATGTTTCGTGAAGTCAGCCACACATGTTCGCTTGTCCTAACGATTTCATACAGTTTCTTTGCCCTTTCCTATTGCTTTCTTAATCCAAAACATTTATATATTATTAGTACCACACTTGTTTCTTTGGAAGGTAGCTGCTAAGGACTCATAGGGTCCATGAAGAAAGAGAGTACATAAATTTTAAATTTTAAATTTATCATACATAATTTCAGTCAGCCCCCCATTGTGGCGACCTGAACCTTCATGATGTCTGGTTATTGACGACTCTCTCTTCCATGGCGCCACTTCATTGTGATCAGAAAACTTCATTGTGATCAGACAAGGAGCTGACTGTGGCTCGTTGTGCAACGTGGTAGATGTCATTCATCACTGCATAACAAATGCGTTATCTATGTTTCCCAATCCTCTTGAGTAAATCAACAATAGAATGCAGGTTATAAGTAATCTGCAGCGTTTACCATATATGAGAATTCCAGATACATGCGACTAATTTATAGTCTTATATGTTTAACATACGGATTTCTCTAACTATGTGAAGCTCAGATAGGCATCATCCTTCAACTTCCATTTGACTTCCTAGATCATGCACACAGCGAATAAATTCATTAGCTTTGTTTTACAAGCCTATAATAAGATAATTGGAACAATTGTATTTTCTGTATGAGCTTCATTTAGCATGACCTCTTTCAAAACACCCAGCCTGACTGAGGTGTTTAGCCTAAATAAGGGTCACACTCCACATGTATTCAACAGGAATTTTACCATACAGTATTGTAATAGACGATTTTAGCGTAACGTTCTTACACTGTGATGAGACACTGTCCACAACTGCTAGTCCAGACCAGTGTGAACTGAATGGCAGAGGGCTCTTCCCACTGTAACAGTTACTAGGGCTTCTTCCTGTTCCACTCAGGGATTGAGCACAGGAAGAATGAATGCTTATACGCCTCTGTGCGTGCTGCAATTAATCCAGTCTTGTCATCGTGAACCTACAGGAGGGATACGTAGAAGAATGTAGTATGTTCCCAGATTCGTCATTTAAAGCTGATTCTTGAAACTCTGAAAGTTGAACGTATGCTTTCTCGGGATAGTTTGTGTCTATCTTCAAGCATATACCAGTTCAGGCTCTTCAGTATCTCTCTGATACTTTCCCACAAAAGACAGACAAAGTAGTGACCATTCGTGCTGCCCTTCTGTGAAAACCTCCAACATCTCCTGTTAGTCCTGTTTGGTATGGATCACACGCACTTGAATAGTGAATGTTGTTGTTTGCAGTCGTTTTATAGACTTATTACATTTCCCGAGTAGTCTGCCAATGGACTTGTGATAGACTCGCAGGCTCTCTTCTAGTCTACTAGTCCGTATCTTCACGCACACCTAACACACACATGCAGAGTCTTGCTGTCCACACCTGGACATTCCTAAGACAAGCTGAGGTGGGGCAAAGTACTGAAATCTACCCTATAGCACTGTCATTTATAGCTACAGCTGATATATGGTTTCAGTCTTTTCACTAGGAATTTTTTTATCGTAAGCTGTCATAACACAATCAAAAATTGTTATGAATAATATACCTTATATATAAGAGTATTCAAATGAACAGGCACGAAAAGTTATAACGACCAAACCGGTTGAAATCTGCATATGGCACTTTTGGATAACGTAGTGTCGTCACCTCCCCCAAAACAATTCAAAGCTGTGCCCTCCGCAAGCAACATTATGTTCACTCCCTTTTTCGATATCAGAGGTCCGACACTCATTGCATTCCTCAGGCACATCTGTAGTGAGGAGATCCCCCAGGATGTAGAATACGTCAGAAAAAGAATAATACATGACGAATATTTACAACTGAAACAAATAAGCTAATGTACCCTCCACAGGTACCAAGTGCACTGATCATTACTTTTTTATGAACACTATATGAAAGAATCATTTTACAACACTCATTTACTAAAATCATATTAATTCACCGAGCTTAAAGTTAAAAAAATGTTTTTTTTTTAATTTATAAGGTAATGAACATATAACAGAACTACTACAATACTTATTTACAATGAACACATTACCGCACTAAAATGGTGCAGAAGTTAGATTGTACGTAAAATCAGTTGGTTCTACTGAGAAATTCATCAATGGAATAGAAGGAGTTGGCCACCAATAAATCCTTTGGCTTCTCTTAAACTGAATTTCATTGATTGTTAGGCTTTTTATGGCTGCTGGCAAGTCATTGAAAATATGTGTTCCTGGATAACATACACCTTTTTGTACAAGAGTAAGTGACTTTAAATCCTTGTGAAGATTATTATTTCTAGTATTGATTCCATGAACCGAGCTGTTGGTTTGAAAAAGTGATATACTTTAATGACAAATTTCATTGAGGAATAAATACATCAGGAAGCAGTAGCTAATATCCCTAGTTCCCTAAACATGCCTCTGCAGGGTTTTCTTGAGTTCACACCACATATAACTCTTATTGCACGTTTTTATGCCTGGAAAACTTTAGCTTGGATTGGTGAATTACCTCAGAAAATAATTCCATATGACATTATGGAGTGAAAGTAAGCACAGTATGCCAGTTTTTCATTTTTATATCCCCTATGTCTGACAGAAGTCGCATTGTAAATAGAGATTTGCTTAGATGCTTCATCAGTTCTGTGGTGTGCTCCTCCCAGCTGAATTTATTACCAAGCTGTAATCTCAAGAATTTAACACTGTCCACTTCTTCTATCTGCTTGTCATCATATGTTAGGCATATACTCGTGGAACACCCCTTACAAGTTCTGAACTGCATGTGGTGAGTGTATTTTTTCAAAATTTCGTGACAAAGAATAGGCTAGGAACCAGTGATTAATGTCCACAAATATTTTATTAGTCGATCTTACTAAGATTATGCTTGATTTGCTATTTATAACAATGTTTGTATCATTGGCAAACAAAACAAACTTGGCATCTGGTATTGTTAGTGATGGAAAGTCATTGATATACACAAGAAAAATTAAGGGCCCTAAGGTGGAACTTTGTGGGACGCCATATGTAATTAGTTCCGAGTTGGATGATGCCTGATAGCTTAATACATGTCTCTTTTTCAATAACACCTTTTGTTTCCTGCCAGAGATATAAGATTTGAACCATTTTGGAGCATTTCCTGTTACATCATAATATACTAAATTACTTGAAAGGATATTGTGGTTTTCGCAGGTTTGAATCCTGCCTCGGGCATGGATGTGTGTGATGTCCTTAGGTTAGTTAGGTTTAAGTAGTTCTACGTTCTAGGGGACTGATGACCAGAGATGTTAAGTCCCATAGTTCTCAGAGCCATTTGAACCATTTTTTTCATATTGTGGTTTACACAGTCAAACACCTTTGACAGATCACAAAATATACCACTTACCCTCAGTTTTTTGTCTAATGAATTAAGTACACTTTCACTGTGAGTGTAGATAGCCTATCAATATCAGAACCCTTATAAATCCGAACTGTGAGTTTGAAAGTATGTTATTTGTGATAAGATGGTTATAAAGCCGATTGTACATTACTTTTTCTAAAAGTTTTGAGAATGCTGGCAAAAGTGAAACTGAATAGAAAATTGACTCTATGTGTTTATCTCCCTTTTTAAACAGTGGCTTAACTTCAGCATATTTCAACCATTCAGGAAATATTCCACTGATAAACGACTGGTACAAAGACAGCTTTATATGTTACTTAACTCAGAATCATATTCTTTAATTAACTTTGTTGATATTTCATCATACCCACTTTGAAGATTTCATGATGGACATTACTTCTGCTGGATTAGTGAGCGTCAAATTCATATTATGTAATTTACTTGAAATGTCTCATCTGCGGTATCATTAACAGTGATTTGTAATGTGAGGCAATTCTTAGCCTCTACAAGTTCATCAAGAGCAAACAATCAGTGCTCCTCACATGGATGGAGTGATTCTGTTGCTCGGTAATGCACTTCCATACATCTTCAAGGCCAAGTGAACTGTAATAGCCAATATCTATTTTCTAAATAAAGGCCATCTTTTCTTGCTGCACTGTATTTTATTTCTCCCAGACGCATTCCGCCATATTTATTTTAAGGCATCTTCAGTGGGATCTAGAATCAGACAGTTTTGTTTTGATATGTCTTATTGTAGACTATAAAACAGTTCACATCTTATTTTTTATGTACATAAGTGGTTTTGGCATCTGCATTTCCTGTCATCTAGTCACATGCTGGTGGTCTCCTATAACTTCATTCACAAAACATAAGCACATTCTTATGTGTCAAACGTTTTTCTTCAAACTTTTAATATTGTTTGCTCTTATTGTTGTAGTGCACTATTAGTCTTCTGTCACAAGTTCTGAATATTTGATCGAAAACTGTGATTTAAGGACATAACTAGTGAGATTTCACTATATTTTTTATCCTGTTTGGTTTGTTTATGTACATGTCGACAACCTAATGAAGTATACACTGAAAACTAACGTCTACTCATTTCTGTTATGTTTATATCTGTGCATGCGTGTGTGTGAGGGAGAGAGAGAGTGGAAAAGAGAGAGAGAGAAAGAGAGAGATAGAGAGAGTATGTCTATGTTTAGAATTGTGTGTGTGTGTGTGTGTGTGTGTGTGTGTGTGTGTGTGTGTGGAAAAAGAGTGTGTATACATATGGATTAGTATTTTGTGTATGTGTAAGAGAGAGATAGAGAGTATATGCATGGTTTTCATATGGGGGAGGGGGAGGGTGGTGTTGTTGGTGTTCAGTGTGAGTTGCAGAATATGGAATATGAATGTCATGGCTAACAGAAAGTGGTTGAAAGTTTTAGTTTAAGTGGTTTGTGGAGGGGCTCATGGGCAACTGAATGGAAAGGGGTTGGCTGATATTTTTGTTATTATTATGATAATAATCCTCTGTTGGAGTGTTAATCTAAAATTTTATATATTAGCAGAAAGAATGAGTTGATTGGTATGTGTACTTGATGGTTTGACATGGTTTTATTTTCTGCTTTGCTTTTGTGCAAGTGCCAATTTTCTTGCATGGTTAGGAGTTGTTTTTTATTTTCATTCTAATTATTTTCATGTCTTCTTTTCTGGTGGTTAGTTTGTGATTATGTTCTGTTAGGTGTTCTGCAAATGTAGAGGGGTTTGTCTCACACTTCCAGGTCCTCATGAGTTCTTTGTAACAGACATTAAGTGTTCTGCTTGTTTGTCATATGTATCTGCTATATATGTGCTTTCTGGCATATGCCTTTACTTTTTCTTCAGTTGTGGGGTGTATTTTTGGATAGAATTGTCTGTTGTGTATGCTATGTTTATTCCCTGTCTTTTGAAAATGTGATTTTTTGTGTAAGATTGTATTTGAATGTCATTATGTAGCATCTTGTGTTTTCTCTTACATTTTCCAGATTATTCTGTGTTGTTGTTTTTATGGTACTGAGTGTTAGTGATCATGATTGGTTCCATTGTGTTGTCTGCATTTTATGTCAAGTTCTTTTTGATAGTTTTCTTTTCTGAGTGGCACTTAGTTGAGTCTATGGAGTATGGGTTGCGGTGCTGTGTGCTTTTGTGAATATCGGTGATTCGAAAACTGGGAATTATGTTGCTGTGGGTCTATGGCAAATTTGAAACATATGCTTATTGTTTCGTTTTTTGATCATTGTACCCACAAAGTTAATTTGGTTATCCTGTTCTCTTTCAGTTGTGAATTTTATATTTTCATGTAGCTTATTGATGTCAGCATGTAATTTTTCAATTTTGTTTGTGGTTTGTCTATTGAGCAGAGGATATCATCCATATACATGAACTAACTTAATGTGTTGTATTTAGATTTGTGAAAATGATTTGTTCAATGTGGTTTATAAAAATATTTCCTGAGCCTCCCGAAAGTGGAGCCCCCATTGATACTCCATCTTCTGGTAAATAAAATTCATTACTGAATCGTAAGTATTTTGGTTCTGTTATGAGGTTATTAATATATTTCATTAATCTGTTGACCAGGGAGTTGACTATGTCTTTTCAGATCCTTACCTATGATTTGTATTGTTTCTAGTACTGGTATATTGGAATACATGCTTTCTCTATCAATTGAGAGGAGTCTTGCTGCACCTAAGATTTTTATATCTATATTTTTATATTTTTTATTTGTTATATTACTTTTGTAGCGTTTTTAATGGTACAGTCTTCTTGTATTTTGAAATTTTCAGACAGTAATTTTAACATGTATCCTGCAAGCTTGTGTGTATTTTCTGAATTCCATTCTTGACCTCACAGGAAGAGTCGATTTGTGGATCTTTGGTTGGCTTGGAGGACAGGTGCTGTGGGATTAATCTGTGTCAGCTTTCTTTTAACTGTGTTATCCAGTATGATGTCTATATTTTTCAATGAGCTTTTTACTTTTGTCTGGAATATGTCTGTTGGGGGTGATTTTAATTTTATAATGTTATTTTGTGGTATGAATTCTTGTGTTTTTTTCAATGTACTGTTATTTGTGTATATGTACTATTGTGTTCCCTTGTCTGCTTTTGAAATGACGATATTTTCATTTCAACGTTTGTCCCTAAGTTTTCTGAATGTTACAGATTCTGTGTTTGTGTTGTTGTGTTTTCATGTTGTTTACTATTTATGGATTTTTTCCTTTTTCACAAGTTCTCTACTTAATCCAATGCTAACACTACTGTTTTCTCTCCTAGTTTCCCTTGTCAATACACTCTCCTCTCCTATAATTAGATTTTCATATTACCTTCAACTATTTCTGCATTTACTTTGCATTTTAATCATTTCTGTAACAGCTGTCTTTCTTTACTGTTACATGTACGAAAACGAACAATATAGCATAAGAAATATAGTGAAATGTACGTCCTTAAATCACATTTTTCGCTCAAATATCTACAATTAGTGACAGAAGACTAATAGTGCACCATAACAATAAGGACAAACAATATGAAAAGTGCGAAGAAAAAAGTTTGGAACATAAAAACGTGCTTTGTGTCACGCAAGTGAATTTATAGTGCGACCTCTATCATGTTACTAGATAAGAGGAAATGCAGATGCCAAACCAAAACCGACAAGAACAATAAGCAATCACTTATTTCCACAAAAACGAGAGTTGAACTATTTTATTATCTGCATATACCACATATCAAAACAGAACTGTATCATTCTAGATACTACGGAAGATGCCTTAAAGTAAAAAAGGCGAAAAGTGTCTAGGAGAAATAAAATACAGTGCAGGAAGACGAGGTGGTTTTCATTTACAAAACAAATATTTTTCTCCTTGCTGTAGAGGGTGTCCACGTAAGGAAATTTGCAGTGACCAAGTTGATGCATTCGCCATGCAACCCCGACATGCCCCCTGCGATTTGATTAGTTTGGTCCACTAAAAATTATCTCAAAGGGAAACACTACAAATCGGATGACGAACTGAAGATGGAGGGCTAGCACCTGTCGCAATCACAGGAATTCTGGGAACAGGGAATCGTCTGGTGATTACTTTTGAATAATGACTCCAATTCCGCTCACTGCGTTCCTTCGTACCTTTCCTTTCCAACAACCCTCATACCAACGAGATAAGCAGGTATCTACATTAGATCTGCAGCATTTAGTTATATGAACGTTAATAACGGTATGAGTTCCCATTTTCAGTAAATTACAAGTTTTTGGAAATTGTCTTCGTGAAATGAGACAATGATTATAAGCATATTTGTAATACTGCGAATGAACTTCTCTTATTTCTTTCTGCCTTCCTCTTAGGGAGATTTTATTATTAGAAATAACTGGATTTGGATGTGACCACCTCGTTATGAGGAAAGTACTGTACTATATTGTTTCTGTACCTCTGATCATGAATAATGCCCCACGTACAGGAACAGTACTATCCATGATATGGAAAGTAATAAAGCTAAGTGAATGTTCTCCTCGAAAGGGTAGGCTTGTTTATCGAAGACTGACACCGCGACGAAAGGGTTCTAGCTGGGAAAACATATATCTTAATGGGTTATCATATCCTTCGTTGGTTAGGTACCTATGCAAGTGTAACTTGAGTCTCCTTGTTACTCCTAGACCCTTTCAACACGAGAAATATCAGCTATGTTGTTATCTTACAAACACGTGCAGAGAATGTTCGCCCCATCGAAGCTAATGACAGCAAACACAGGGCGTGGCGCACGCTTAGTGATACGACGCTTCGGTCTCCCGCGTCACAAGCGGCTCCACTTTGGAAGTTGGCGCATATGTGAGTGTCGTGAGGAGCATTCTCTCTGCAGGGATGGAGAAAGACAGCCACAACAGCGAAATGCAAACGCTAGAGGTACATATAAAATTCTTACCGCTCGTGTGAAAAGCGTACTTATCTACAGAATATAAAACAAATCTTTCATTTTATAGGCGCGTTTGCAATTTCTTCAAGAGTGACCACCTAAAGCGGACGCGCATTTGTTGCACTCTACATTACAAATCTTCTTTGCTGGGTATTCTGAAGCTTTGGCACGCTAGTATTTCGTTTGCCGTAATCACGTGCGTCACACAAATTCACTTCCAACACTCGGGTACAAAAGTTTTACGTAAAATTTAAACGTGTTTTTCGTGTTGATTATACCAAAACTAGTGCGGGTATCGTGATATATTCTATAGTAATTGTTCGTCAATTGTAAAATAAACCTGTGCTTTTCAGAAACGTGATATATTGTCTATTACGCCGCAAAATATGTTTACATTTTGCGGCGTGCACTGCAGCTGTAGCGGTTATAAGCTAAGTACTGGCAAACTTATTTGTGCTCTGTAATACAGTTAATAAATTTAATAGATTTCAGCGGTGTTGCGTGCCGTTTGTGGCGAAATAACGACTTAATAAACTTTTGTAATCGTTCGCTCGCTGTTTTTAATAGAGTTTTCAGTGTGCTGAAGTCGTTTAGTAAATTTCGTGCTTTAGTTTTCAACTGACGTTTATTATTCTTTCTAGTGAAATATTTCAGTAAAAATTTTTATTCAGTGTTTTAACTTCGCTTAGTGTTACAGTGGTCGTTTTAATTTTTTGGTTTTAGCTAATAATTTTGTGAAGTTTTGCTGGTATTGGTATCGGCTGTGTTGTAGTAGTATTAATACAAGTAGCTGCTTTCTTAGTAGGCAGAGAATTTCGAGACCATTATTGTTACTTCTTAAACAGTTCTACTGGTGTAACTGAACATTCGTAACGTAGACGTATAGTTTTTTTCAGTAACTGTAAAATTTTACCATGAGTGAAAAGTGTGGGCTCTGTCGTAGGTTTGTGAGTAGTGGATTACGGTGTGGGATTTGTTCAAAGTATTTTCATTGGAGGGAATGCAGTGGGGAAGCCAGTGGTCATTTTAGGGAGATCCTCTCCTGGGAATGTAGAATCTGTAGTAGAAACAAGTTAATAGAGGAGCAGGAGCGTAAGATCTGTGCCCTTCAGGTGCAGTTACAATGCGCTAAGGAGGAACTAGATAGGTTGAGGACGGTGAAGGGTGGTGGGGAATGGGAACTGGCAGTTGGCAAGAAGGTAGCTAGGAAGAGGAGGTATTCAGACAGTTTTACTTTGCATATATGCAATAGATACGACCAACTGTCAGAGTTGAGTGGAGAGGAGCCTTGTGTAGCCGTAGATGTAGGTAACTTGCAGCAGTCCTCAGCAGTTAGGAGGCCTAGGTTAGTTGCAAAGTCTAGCAGAAAGAAGGCTCTGCTGCTAGGTAGTTCCCACGGTAGAGGTGTGGGCCAGCAGTTGCAGGAACTGTTGGGGAGTGAGTACCAGGTAACCAGCATTGTGAAGCCTAGTGCAGGGTTGACTCAGGTCACTGAAAGCATGGGGGAGTTATGTAAGAATTTTACGAAAGAGGATCAGGTAGTGATAGTGGATGGAGCAGGGAACAGTCTCGATAGGTACAGGGAATATGATGTCACTGGGGACTTGGTTTAGATAGCTACTCAAACTGGTGGCACTATTGTGCATTTCGTGCAACTGTTTCAGCGTCGTGATCGGCCTCACCTTAATGCAGCTGTTAGGCGCGTTAATGTGGGGCTGGGGAGGGCACTGATGGCGGAGGGCATGGATCACATCTCAGTGGTGCCAGTTGGGTCTATCAGTAGATGGGGTTTCACTAGGCATGGTCTGCACCTCAATAGGTATGGGAAGGGGAGGCTGACTAAGCTTGTAAGTGAGAGTGTAGTAGGTGGTGGTGGGGGTGGTGGTAGTGGTATCACTCATGGAAAAATTCCTGTAGTAGTTGGTGCTAGAGCTGCACCTTTTTTAGACTGAAGTCAGCTGATAGGTATACCTGCTTAAAGGAAGTGCCTCTAACTAAGGGCTCACCTCTAGAGGATGTAATGTTTCCAAGTAGAGAAGGAATTAGCATATTTCATCAAAATTTAAGAGATATTAGAGATAAAGTTAATGAACTGCTAATAGATGTTAACTCTGAAATTATTGGTATATCAGAGCAGCACTTAAATAATTGGATAATTCAAAGGCTTCCTTTACCAGGCTACAGATTAGCTGGCTGTTTCTCAAGGAGTTCCTTGCAGGGTGGGGGAGTGGCTCTGTACGGAAAAAACAGTATTTCATTTGAGTCCATAGACGTATCACGACACTGCACTGAACAGATATTTGAAAGTTGTGCAGCATTAGTTGAATTTAGTGAAACTAAACTTCTAATTGCTGTTGTTTATAGGTCCCCTAACTCCGACTTCAGAGCATTTTTGCTTAAGCTGGAGAGGGTTCTTGATTCACTTTGTAGGAAGTACCAGAAAGTAGTTATATGTGGTGCCTTCAATATTAATTTTGTACATGATTGTGCAAGAAAAAGGATGTTGGTAGATCTCCTAAATTCATACGATCTGATGCAAATTGTGTTTTTTCCAACTAGGGTGCAGGGGAACAGTAGCACAGTCATAGACAATATTTTTATTCATTCTTCATTACTAGATGGGCATTCTGTTAGTAAAAGGGTGAATGGCCTTTCAGGCTATGATGCACAAATTTTAACACTAAAAGGTTTTTGTATTCAAACCAATGTTGTATTTAATTACAAACTACGTAGGAAAGTTAATCCAACAGCAATAGAGAGTTTTTCAAAACTTGTCAAGGAACAAGAATGGCAAAATGCTTATAGTGCCAATAATATAGATGATAAATACAATGCTTTCCATAACACATTTCTCATTCTCTTTGAGAGTTGCTTTCCATTAGAACATTCTAAACGAGGTACTAGCAGTAACGGACAGCCCGGTTGGCTGAGTAGTGGGATAAGGATATCATGAAGAACAAAGCGGGAATTATATCAAAATGTTAGAAGTAGTCACAATCAAGCTACAGTAGCCCATTACAAACTGTATTGTAAGGTGCTTAAAAATGTTATTAGCAAGGCGAAAAGTATATGGTATGCAAATAGAATAGGTAATTCACAGAATAAAATCAAAGCCATATGGTCAGTTGTGAAGGAAGTGTCTGGTCAGCAGCACAAGGTTGATGATATAAAGTCAGTTTGCAGTAATAATATTTCTGTTACTGATAAATCAGATATATGTACAGTATTTAACAATCATTTTCTGAGCAGTGCTGGTGAATTAAATAAAAATTTAGTTTCTACAGTAAATCATATAAATTTCTTAGCAAATGCCTTTCCGAGATTGACGTCTGAAATACTCCTCTGTGATACAGAAAAGAGGGAGATTGAGTCAATAATTAAATTACTGAAGACCAAGGACTCTCATGGTTATGATGGGTGTCTAGTAGAATATTAAAGTACTGTGCTGCACATGATAGCCCTGTATTTAGCCATATATTGTAATTTTTCCTTTAGGAATGGTCAATTTCCTGAGAGATTAAAGTACTCAGTAGTAAAGCCGCTTTATAAAAAGGGAGAAAGGGATAATGTAGATAATTTTAGACCTATTTCTATGCCATCAGTGTTTGCAAAAGTTGTCGAAAGGCTGTGTATATAAGGTTAATTGATCATATTATATCACACGATTTGCTATCATATGTATATTTCGGCTTTAGAAGTCGTTTGACAACTGAAAATGCTATATTCTCTTTTCTCTGTGAGGTACTGGATGGGCTAAACAAAAAGTTTCGAACGCTTGGCGTATTTTTAGATTTACCAAAGGCATTTGACTGTGTTGATCTCACAATATTGCTCCAGAAGTTGGACCATTACAGAATAAGGGGAGTAGCTCACAATTGGTTCACCTGTTACTTTAGCAACAGGCAGCAAAATGTCATTATTAGCAATGTTGATAACGGCTGTGATGTGGGATCTGAGTGGGGTACTGTCAAGTGGGGGGGTGCCCCAGGGATCAGAGTTGGGGCCGCTCCTGTTCCTTATTTATATAAATGATATGCCCTCTAGTATTATGGGTAACTCTAAAATATTTCTGTTTGCTGATGACACTAGCTTGGTAGTAAAGGATGTTGTGTGCAACATTGACTCGGTTTCAAGTAGTGCAGTACATGACCTCAGTTCATGGCTTATAGAAAATAAACTAACGTTAAATCACAGTAAAACTCAGTTTTTACAGTTTCTACCACACAATTCAACAAAACCTGACGTTTTAATCTCACAGAACGGGCATATGATTAGTGAAACTGAATAGTTCAAATTCCTAGGCGTTCAGACAGATAGTAAGCTGTCATGGAAAGCCCACGTTCAGGATCTTGTTCAAAGACTTAATACTGCCATTTTCACTATTCGAACAGTATCGAAAGTGAGTGATACTTCGACACGTAAATTAGTCTACTTTGCTTATTTTCATTCACTTATGTCATATGGTATTATGTTTTGGGGTAACTCTTCCCATTCTAGAAGGATATTTTTGGCTCAGAAACGGGCGGTTCGGGCAATAAGTGGTGTGAGTTCACAAACCTCTTGTCGACCTCTGTTCACTAGTCTGGGTATTTTGACATTGGCCTCTCAATATGTATATTCCTTATTGTCGTTTCTTGTTACCAATATTAGTTTATTTCCAACAATAAGCAGCTTTCACTCGGTTAATACTCGGCAGAAATCAAACCTCCATTTGGATCGGACTTCCGTAACTCTTGTGCAAATAGGTGTGCAGTATACTGCTGCATCCATTTTCAATAAGCTGCCACCCGAATTCAAAAATCTTAGCAGTAATCCACGCGCTTTCAAATCGAAACTGAAGAGTTTCCTCATGGGTCACTCCTATTCTGTCGAGGAGTTCCTTGAAAAATTAAGCTGATTCTCATTGTATTGCTGATAGCGTTCGCTTAAAGTTATGGACTGATTTTTTTCAGGTTCATGAACATTTATTTTTATCTGTTATTACTTTTATGTTGTAAGTTCATGTACTGACACGTTCCATGACCTTGGAAATTTGCTCCTCAATTTGGTCCTACGGAACTTGACATACAAATAAAATAAATAAATAAATATTATATCGTCAACAGTAACCTTAACTGTGCTTTTCAGATACTTTTGCCACTGTATCCTCGTTCACAACTGACAGTTCCAAATTCCATCACATATTTACGTGAAAAAGGTAAATCTTTGAGAAGTTTCGGGACGTTTGCAAAGATTTTCGTAAATTACGAATGTCTTGATAACCTGTTTCGTAATAAATTGGTGTTTGTGATTTAGAGTTACTGCAAGTAAGTAAATAAATGACAAATCGTATCACATTAGTTCTCTTTTGTAAAAGAAGCGTATATTGTCTGCAATTATCGTAAAATCCTGCCGAATTTTCTTCGCGACAATAGCCTGAAAAACGTTTCAGAGAAACAATAAATGTTGTATCAGTTTTCCTGTTGTCGTAGTAGATATGTCGTTTTCGTCTGTAAATCACTTTAGTTCAAAAAAGGCCACTGGTAAAACTTGTAGCGTATCAGACTCATTAAAAAAGTATCAGCAAGCTCAGTATAAAGTTATTTGTTTACTATTCTGTAAAACACTGCACTAGACATGTTCTTGTTTACTGTTCTGTAAAATATTGCAGTATGCATAATGCTGTCCCTCTATGTTTGCTGTTCTCGGGCAGGGGATGAGTTGGCAGCTGGAAATCGCCCCGACTGCTGTCAAGTGCTTAGAAGCTGCTGTGAATGTGATGTGAGAACTACTAAGGGTTGTGTACCAGAGACACCATATTGTCTCTTCTGCTGGAAATACAGGACACGTCATTTCTCTGCGCTGCGAATTGAGTATATATTCGTAAGCACTTGGCAGGCCTCAAACAATTCGGAGTTTCTCTCCCACTCTTCAGCCAGTTTCATGTTTTAGCCATTGAGATCACCTCGAAGTATACACTTCTCAAAAATTGGTATCTTGACTTACCGTACTATGCTACCCTGAAGAGCCAAAGAACTGGTACACCTGCCTGATATCGTGTAGGGGCCTCGCTAGGATGTAGAAGTGCCGCAACACGACGTCGCATGGACTCGACTCTGAAGTAGTGCTGGAGGAAACTGACACCGTGAATCCTGCAGGACTGTCCACAAATCGGTAACAGTACGAGGAGATGAAGATCTCTTCTAAATAGCGTGTTTCAAGGCATCCCAGATATACTCAATAATATTGATGTTCGGGGAGTTTGGTGGCCAGCGGAAGTTGGTGGAACCACCCTGTAGCAATTCTGGGCGTAGGGTGTCGCATTGTTCTGCTGGAATTGCCCAAGTCCGTCGTAATGCACAATTGACATGGATCGATGCACGTTGCCAGGCAGGACGTTTACGTACGTGTCACCTGTCAAAGTCGTATCTAGACGTATCAGGGATCGCATTTCACTCGAACTGCACACGCCCCACACCATTACAGAGCTTCCACTAGCTTGAACAGTCCCCTGCTGACATACAGGATCCGTGGATTCATGAGGTTGTCTCCATACCCACGTACATCCATCCGCTCGATACAATTTGAAACGAGACTCGTCCGACCAGGCAACATGTTTCCAGTCGTCAACAGTCCAGTATCGGTGATGATGGTCCCAGGTGAGGCATAAAGCTTTGTGTCGTGCAGTCAACATGGGTAAACGAGTGGTCCTTCGGCTCCGAAAGTCTATATCGATGATGTTTCGTTGAATGGTTCGCACACTGACACTTGCTGATAGTGCAGCATTCAAATCTGCAGCAATTTGCGGAAGGGTTGCACTTCTGTCACGCTGAACGATTCCCTTCAGTCGTCGTTGGTCCCGTTCCTGCAGGATCTTTCTCCGGCAGTGCGATGTCGGAGATCTGATGTTTTACCGGATTCCTGGTATGCACGGTACACTCGTGAAATGCTCGTGCGCCAAAATCTCCACTTCATCGTTACTGTGTACCATCGCTCGCGCCGACTATAACAACACGTTCAAACTCACTTAAATCTTGAAAACCCTGCCCATGTAGCAGCAGTAATCGATCTAGCAACTGCGCCAGACACTTGTTGTTGATGTTGCTGACCGCAGCGCCGTACTCCGCCTGTTTACATACCCCTGTATTTGAATATTTGATACAACGAAAGCCGAAAATACCTGGGAGTCACTTTGAACAGAACTTTAACATAGAAAAAACACCTTTCAGACTTGGCCAAGAAGATACAAACACGAGTGAACCTTGTGAGAAAGCTGGCAGGCAGTACATGTGGAGCAACCACATCAGTCCTCCGAGGAGCATCCCTTGCACTGGTATACTCTGCAGCAGAATACTGTGCACCAGTTTGGCTCCGAAGCGCTCACGTAGTGAAAGCAGACGTCCAACTGAACTCACTTATGAGAGTAATTAGTGGTACAGTCCGGCCTACACCTACTTGTGGCTACCAGTACTTTCAAACATCTGTCCACCAGACCTCCGTCCAAAGGCTGCTCTTTACAACCTCTGTCAACAAGTTTCTGAAAACAACTCGATCCCTCTTCATGACGATTTGCTATCACTGCCCAGGAAACGCCTCAAATCTAGAAGACCGGCATATGAAGTGGGAGTCCTAATGCTATCCACAGGATTCGACCAGGACGCAGAGTGGAAACATGAGTGGCGGGCTACGAGAACCCGAAACCGTGAACTTGTAGACAATCCAACAGTTCCAGTTCCACACTTCCACCTACCGAAGGAGGTGTGGGTGCAGTTAAACAGATATGGGACGGGAGAGGGTAGGTGCAAACACAACACGCACAAGTGGGGCTTTTCAAGTGACAGTCTGTGTGACTGTGGTGACACCCAAACAATGAGCCACATTGTGAATGACTGTCCTGTCAGACGCTTCCCTGATGGCACTGAGAAGCTCCATCAAGCATCCCACGAGGCACTCCGCTGGACCGAGTCTATCAACATCCGAGTGTAGTCTGAGCCGTTTTAAAACTTGTGTACTGTATATAATTTCACATGTTCATTTTTATATATATTTCTTTTGCAAAATGTGTATTACTGTAATTGATGCATACGATAATAATAATAATAATTTGAACAGGCATGTCTATACCAGAGTCTTTGGCGCTTCAGTGTATTTGTTTAGGTAAGGAACGTTTTAGGCCAGAGGTCATCCACCTCGCTTAAAGTGGCGGCAGACAGGCGGCCCTGTACTCTATAAAGAGAAAAGAACTTCCGTTCATAAAACAGGTCAGCCACTTCTCATGGAACTCTAAGATGTTTATCTATTGCTGACTTCCTGGCGTACGAGTTTTCGAAGCAAAACAAACTTTCTGTGAAGCCCTCTGAACCCGAAACCTCTGCTTGTAAAAATTACTACTCTCTCCAAGCACTGAAGTTCTTCACGCCATGTCAACTATTTCCTTGAAACTAGGTCTGGACCCACGTAGCGCATAGTGCCAAAGCATTATGTGAAACTGGCAGGAAGTCAGCTGGACACTGCCACCCCTGACAGTACCGGAGTTGTCACCTTACACCTGTTGCAGGTTATGCTGACCTCTGAAATGGGGGCCCGTAGTCCCAAAACGAGCTGTGCGGGCTCCGGAGTCCCGGAAGTGACGTCAAAGTGACGTGTACGTGGCCAACAGCCCATTTTGAGTAAGCTGAGCGTGACACAAATAGCACCTTATTGAGTGATCCTTCGGAAAGCGCAGAAACAGCAGCTAAATATTTCACTCGCAGCAATTTGGTCCAGTTAGGGACGTAAGAAATGCGATAAGTTACATTACACATGGTTTGCACCAGGCCGAAGAGGAGTAAATAAGCACAAGCTTTTATTGCAAAGAAAAAGCACAATAAACTTACGTGAAAGTAAACAAGTGTGAATATGTACTTATTATGCTGACTAAAGTGAAAAAAAATACGAAAGACGTGATCATATCTGTTGTGAACATTCATGTTTTCTACAATAACAAGGCTGACCTATCACTATAACGTCAGAGATTTTTGATGATAAATAAATGTAGTGCACCCAGGATGACACTATCTGGCCACTAACAAACCCTAAGCAGATTTTACCAAATAATCTATGTGACAGGGCGTATGTCTATTCATTATTTCATTCATTTCATTAATCATATTTTACTGATGTTATCTTTCTGATATGTAAGTTACTTTCATAAAATCCGTGAACTGCTTCGCTTATGTCACTGCACACTACCTCATTTATAGCTGTTACTGTAATGCAGAACAGTGACTAACGTAAATGTCTCTGACTGCAAGTAACCAGAGTGTTAATGTTGTTCTTTCTTAAAGTTACGTTGATCGTCAGTAATTAGTGTTCTGCTTTCAAATTTCCTCCTCAGTTGTAAGAAGAAGCCAGCAAAAAGTGTCAACATACATGTGTTGAATGCTAAGCTCTAACTTCAGTTCAGTGCTCACTGCACTAGCTCCACACTTTTCACGTTTATGTACATTTTCTGACTTTTTAGCGGAGCAAACTGTACCGGTACTAAAAAATGCGCGTTTTGGAGACATCTTTAATGAGGTAGTACGCAAGTGTAAATACGGAATACACCAAATACGTCATGTTAGCTTCACACAAGAGCGAATACAGTGTGATTGTTGGTTCCAAAAACTCTTACAAAAGGAGCAAAAGGAAAAAAAAGTTACATTTATGTCGAAGCGTACCTGCGTCTTTCGGTGCACTAGTTCAATGTCTTTATCCACATGGCCACAGTGAGCACTTCGGGTAACCAACATTGTTATTGACCATACAATGTCCTGAAGCATTTTCCTGCCAATGCCTCATTAATTCACATTTGATTACGAGAATTCGATCGAAGGGTGACTGGTTTGGGCATGAATCATCAGTGCTCCATTCCCTTGAAACGGCGTATTGCAAGTTATAATACAACAGAGCAAAACGCCACGATACTAATGTGAGTGTCACACGTCGGTATGACGTCACTTCCCACAGCAGCTTCCAGAAAGGATGAGGTGTGGGGGGAGCCCCACAGGCTTCAATGTTTGTTGTAGTTCATAACATTGTGTCACTGCTCTAGCACATCCAGCTTGACTCATCATATACGAGACTGAGCTACAGAGAAAGTTAACGCAAAACTTCCTCCAGTAAAGAGAAGCAATTGGTATAGAGGAATACGGCTTACTTTTAGCAATCACTTAGGGGACATTGCACATGAAATTCCTTGAAATTTGGCATTTTCTATTTTCTACTCCATACTGTATTTTGGACTTTCCTGAACACTTTGGTATATAATACATTAAAATCAGACAATTGTGAGACCTTCAAATAATATTTTGAATGTTAACGTGCGACAGTCAAATTTTGCGGCTACGCATATACTACCACAGTTGAGCAGTCATATCTTGGGAACAATACAGTCTGGAAGGCTGTGAATTACTTTGTTTTATGCCTACTGCTACGACTCAGAAGTTGGCAGCACGAATAAACAAATCAGTCCTTCGCTTCTGATACTCGTTTTCGTTGAAAGCAGAGTGGTTTTCGGCTATTTTTGTAGTAAGCTAACTTCTATTGCTTTTTATACGTAAATAAAATGACTAAGCGTAAAAGTAACTTCAAGAAACGCAAATTTGCGGCTAACAGATAAGTGAGATCTGCATTTTCTTCTGAAGTACTTGAAAAAACGTGTGCTAGCAGTGAAAGAAACCACGATAATGTTTCTGAAGTAATGCACTAGGGGGTGTGGTCACTTCTGAATTTTGTGGCACTCTGCACGAATTTACACATAAACACTCTCTTACTTTGGCAGTAATGGAGGCAATCAAACCTATTTCCAGAGATTTGGCAAATCCTGAGCTACTAAAGAAGTGTTTACATGGGTAGACCCAGAATGTGAATGAGCCCTTCAATAATGAAATGTATTTGTTGGCCTTATGACTCTAAAGTTAGCGGTGTCTGATGCTGTAATAACTTTTAATGGAGGGAACTATGAAAGACTTAAGGTTCTGGAGAAGTTAGGGGTAAGATTTGGACAGAACACAGCTAAAAGACTGCGAGTACTGGATGAAATTCATGTACATGAAGCAGAGTTAGCTCCTCAGCAAATGACAAAAGAAGCAAGAAAGAAAAGGAAGAGGCAAGCACTGGATTGTTGTGACACTGAAGTAGACACAGACTATGCAATTCTATTGCATAAAAGACGTAGAAATGTAAGTCTGTATAAGAATCTGTAACAAAAAAGTTTTCAACCTCAATGTCTTTGGACTACATTTTTTGCAATAAATGACCCATTTTCTAAAAAAAAGTACTGACTGTAGGGATATGAAATTTTCACATCATGCCAAACGTGAGATTCAACACATATGGAACTGGAACAATTAAAATATCCTGAGTTTTTTTGTTTTTATGTTCATTTATTTACAAAATTATGTCAAAAAATTGAGTGTTTGAAAAAAAAGATAACATGCCACACAATACAATTTTAGTAATAATTCTAGTTCAGTGTATATACAAATTACAATAATTATGGGATATTGTAAGTTGGTGTCTTAAAAAGTTTCCATGCTAATGGGTCACAAAATTCGATAATTTAACATTGGCGGCATATGACATACAAAGTCCCCTTAAGTTTTTCATTACATCGTTACCTGTTTTATAAAGCAATGGGAATGAAGCACGGACATTTATGACTATAAATTCGATTATGATTGGTACATGAGATGTCCCAGTAGCCGGCCAAAGTGGTCATGCGGTTCTAGGCGCTACAGTCTGGAACCGAGCGACCGCTACGGTCGCAGGTTCGAATCCTGCCTCGGGCGTGGATGTGTGTGATGTCCTTAGGTTAGCTAGGTTTAAGTAGTTCTAAGTTCTAGGGGACTGATGACCTCAGATGTTAAGTCCCATAGTGGTTAGAGCCATTTGAACCATTTTTTTTTTGTCCCAGTAGGGCAATAGTCTGCCAGATATCTTCACTCCTACAGCTGGTGAAAAATTTGTGTAGACATTGTTGCACTGGTTTATAAATTATAGAGTGCAGCAATCAGTCATCCATTTTTTTTTATTTTGCAGGTTTTATTTGGCAAATCCATATTTCGGCTAGTGCCTAGCCATTATCGATGCACTATTTTCTTGTCTCGATGCATGTCAGTTCTCTGTTGTTTCCTAATGGAAGGTGACCTGATGATAGTTACACTGGGACTCTTTATAGTGTGACTACAGGCAGAAAAATTTTTTCATAGTGATCTCCCGTTCTCAATGGAACTAGATGGTCGGGATGAGCGGAAAAGGATTATTTGTCAGGGGAACAGCTTAATACTCACAACATTCACTCATTCTGAAAACCACCATATTCATTCACTCCAAATGATGAAGTAAGGGGGCTGAAAACTTCATTTTAGGGAGAACCAGCTTACAAACTTCATTCATCCAATTTATGAAACTTTGCAACGGTTATAATCTAGACATTTCCCACATTTATTCTTAGATACTCTTACAAATGTGCACATCTTGCTGACTCTGACTCGTAATCCCTCTCCCACCAGTGATGGCGGCTTGAGTACTCACATTCACCTTTATTAGAGGAATTATTAACAAGTCACATTCACTCCTTAATTAGACAATTTACTCTCTCTACAAATATTCACGCACATCCCCGCTCCACATGACAGCACAAATAATGAGAACATCTATGGAAACACAGAGCTTTAAAAATTCAGTTACAAATCAAGAATTGTCAATACACCACTTCGTCATAAGGATTTGGTAATTTAGTCTGAGTGTCATTTGCTCCACGAAACAGATGATAATTACAAAAGAATGAGTCATAGTCAACATCACGATTACACATAAAAAACTATCATAAAAAAGAAGAATTTTAAACATAAAGTTAATTAAGTGGCTTACCAAACTATCTTCATGAAATCAAAGCATTTAGGTATGCGTCTGGCGTGCCCAAAAAGTAATAGTACATATACGTAAATCAAATTAAGAATGGTAAGTAAAAACCTGTGACAACAAACATAAAACATTTTAAAGTTATGTAACATGATTTCCAGTCTCTCTACCAGAAGACCTGGCATTTCATAAAATACACAACAAAAATACACCAAACTTTACAGTCTAATGACATGGCTTATACCAGGATAAAATAACGACCTCTAAAGTCACATCACTGGCGATGTTGCCAAGAATGTCTGCCAGACTGGTAGTCATACCAATGTCTACAATCGCAAAGTAAATCGTGTACGTATATTAATTATCAAGATGTAAAAGTATTCACACACATCCCCGCTCCACATGACAGCACAAATAACGAGAACATCTATGGAAACACAGAGCTTTAAAAATTCAGTTACAAATCAAGAATTGTCAATACACCACTTCGTCATACGGATCGGAACGTGGAATGTCAGATCCTTTAATCGCGCAGGTAGGTTAGAAAATTTAAAAAGGGAAATGGATAGGTTGAAATTAGATATAGTGGGAATTAGTGAAGTTCGGTGGCAGGAGGAACAAGACTTCTGGTCAGGTGACTACAGGGTTATAAACACAAAGTCAAATAGGGGTAATGCAGGAGTAGGTTTAATAATGAATAGGAAAATAGGAATGCGGGTAAGCCACTATAAACAGCATAGTGAACCCATTATTGTGGCCAAGATAGATACGAAGCCCACACCTACCACAGTAGTACAAGTTTATATGCCAACTAGCTCTGCAGATGACGAGGAAATTGAAGAAATGTATGATGAAATAAAAGAAATTATTCAGATAGTGAAGGGAGACGAAAATTTAATAGTCATGGGTGACTGGAATTCGAGTGTAGGAAAAGGGAGAGAAGGAAACATAGTAGGTGAATATGGTTTGGGACTAAGAAATGAAAGAGGAAGCCGCCTGGTAGAATTTTGCACAGAGCACAACATAATCATAACTAACACTTGGTTTAAGAATCATGAAAGAAGGTTGTATACATGGAAGAACCCTGGAGATACTAAAAGGTATCAGATAGATTATATAATGGTAAGACAGAGATTTAGGAACCAGGTTTTAAATTGTGAGACATTTCCAGGGGCAGATGTGGGCTCTGACCACAATCTATTGATTATGAACTGTAGATTAAAACTGAAGAAACTGCAAAAAGGTGGGAATTTAAGGAGATGGGACCTGGATAAACTGACTAACCCAGAGGTTGTACAAGGTTTCAGGGAGAGAATAAGAGAACAATTGACAGTAATGGGGGAAAGAAATACAGTAGAAGAAGAATGGGTAGCTTTGAGGGATGAAGTAGCGAAGGCAGCAGAGGATCAAGTAGGTAAAAAGACGAGGGCTAGTAGAAATCCTTGGGTTACAGAAGAAATATTGAATTTAATTGATGAAAGGAGAAAATATAAAAATGCAGTAAATGAAGCAGGCAAAAAGGAATACAAACGTCTCAAATACGAGATCGACAGGAAGTGCAAAATGGCTAAGCAGGGATGGCTAGAGGACAAATGTAAGGATGTAGAGGCCTATCTCACTAGGGGTAAGATAGATACTGCCTACAGGAAAATTAAAGAGACCTTTCGAGATAAGAGAACGACTTGTATGAATATCAAGAGCGCAGATGGAAACCCAGTTCTAAGCAAAGAAGAGAAAGCAGAAAGGTGGAAGGAGTATATAGAGGATCTATACAAGGGCGACGTACTTGAGGACAATATTATGGAAATGGAAGAGGATGTAGATGAAGATGAAATGGGAGATATGATACTGCATGAAGAGTTTGACAGAGCACTGTAAGACCTGAGTCGAAACAAGGCCCCCGGAGTAGACAACATTCCATTGGAACTACTGACGGCCTTGGGAGAGCCAGTCCTGACAAAACTCTACCATCTGGTGAGCAAGATGCATGAAACAAGCGAAATACCCTCAGACTTCAAGAAGAATATAATAATTCCAATCCCAAAGAAAGCAGGTGTTGACAGATGTGAAAATTACCGAACTATCAGTTTAATAAGTCACAGCTGCAAAATACTAACACGAATTCTTTACAGACGAATGGAAAAACTAGTAGAAGCCAACCTTGGGGAAGATCAGTTTGGATTCCGTAGAAACACTGGAACACATACGGCAATACTGACCCTACGACTTAGCTTAGAAGAAAGATTAAGGAAAGGCAAACCTACGTTTCTAGCATTTGTAGACTTAGAGAAAGCTTTTGACAATGTTGACTGGAATACTCTCTTTCAAATTCTGAAGGTGGCAGGGGTAAAATACAGGGAGCGAAAGGCTATTTACAATTTGTACAGAAACCAGATGGCAGTTATAAGAGTCAAGGGACATGAAAGGGAAGCAGTGGTTGGGAAGGGAGTAAGACAGGGTTGTAGCCTCTCCCCGATGTTGTTCAATCTGTATATTGAGCAAGCAGTAAAGGAAACAAAAGAAAAATTCGGAGTAGGTATTAAAATTCATGGAGAAGAAATAAAAACTTTGAGGTTCGCCGATGACATTGTAAGTCTGTCAGAGACAGCAAAGGACTTGGAAGAGCAGTTGAATGGAATGGACAGTGTCTTGAAAGGAGGATATAAGATGAACATCAACAAAAGCAAAACAAGGAAATGGAATGTAGTCTAATTAAGTCGGGTGATGCTGAGGGAATTAGATTCGGAAATGAGACACTTAAAGTAATAAAGGAGATTTGCTATTTGGGGAGCAAAATAACTGATGACGGTCGAAGTAGAGAGGATATAAAATGTAGACTGGCAATGGCAAGGAAAGCGTTTCTGAAGAAGAAAAATTTGTTAACATCGAGTATAGATTTAAGTGTCAGGAAGTCATTTCTGAAAGCATTTGTATGGAGTGTAGCCATGTATGGAAGTGAAACATGGACGATAAATAGTTTGGACAAGAAGAGAATAGAAGCTTTCGAAATGTGGTGCTTCAGAAGAATGCTGAAGATTAGATGGGTAGATCACATAACTAATGAGGAAGTATTGAATAGGATTGGGGAGAAGAGAAGTTTGTGGCACAACTTGACCAGAAGAAGGGATCGGTTGGTAGGACATGTTCTGAGGCATCAAGGGATCACCAATTTAGTATTGGAGGGCAGCGTGGAGGGTAAAAATCGTAGAGGGAGACCAAGAGATGAATACACTAAGCAGATTCAGAAGGATGTAGGTTGCAGTAGGTACTGGGAGATGAAAAAGCTTGCACAGGATAGAGTAGCATGGAGAGCTGCATCAAACCAGTCTCAAGACTGAAGACCACAACAACAACAAAAGTCAGGCTTAGAAATATAAGACAACTACATACATTGTGAAACATCAATTCGAGGTTGTGTTTTCATTTATATTCGATGTTTCTCTTAGTTTGTCATGCAAGTGCAGTTCATTACATTTGACTTTGTATGAGACAAAGACACACAGTTAGTGATCACTGTAGATGGGGAGAATGTCACTTTCAGTGTCTAACGGATGAATTTTGTTCAAAATGAGCTTGTAAGGACTCAGTTCAGTTCAAAGTTTGTCTAGCGTACTCCCACTGGAGAGCAACAGCAAGTCGTTCAGCACGTAGTCTTCTCTCTATATAGGGTTATTCAGAATGATTAAGATATATTTTGAGGTAAAGTATTATATTATGTATATGGTAACAGCAACTCTAGAGGTCTTCCATCAACACGACCACTAGACCAGTGGTCAAGGCATTTTGTGTGATGGAGCTCTGCAAGAGCGAGTCCACCATTAGAGTCCATCGAAATTTCTGGACCTCATTTAACAAGGCCTCATCTACCAGACAATCCATTTACGAGTGGAAATTGAAGTTTAAGAGAACAGGAAAACTTTGTAAATAAAAAAGCAGAGGCCGGGGCAAGGAAACATTCCTCAGGAGTCCACAAAAGTCAATGTCTAGTGTAGGTCAGCTGTTTGGAGAGTGCTGGGAAAATGTTTGCAACTGAAACTGCATCATATTTATCTGCTCCAAGCCATTACACCTGGCGAGAAACATTTGCGGAAACGGTTTTGCATTCACAAGCAGTTGTGGACTCACTCTTACTGAACGTCAACACTCAAAATGCCTCCTTCGTTGGACTAGCAGCCTTGTTACTAGATATCACAGTAAAAAATAAATAAATAAATAAAAACGTGAAATGTCCTCTCAAGTAGTAGATCTCAACAGCTTGGTTTCCAAATGTCAGTGATCCCTATTCACAGATGCCTTCTCACTGGGTAACAATTGTCTTGTAATCCTCCTTTCCTTAGCCCATGAAGTGCATTATGTTTGTCCAGCATTACGTGTAGAGGAGGAAGATACATTCGGTTTACTGAGTCACATTGACAGATATATATATATATATATATATCACAAGATTAACATCAAACGACAAAATTAGGAACAACAAATTAATTGTCCCAGTGTGTGTATTTTTTTGTGTGTGCACTACTTTTTTCCTGTTTGTATATCGATTTTACAGTCGCCTCCTTTTTATCTGTTCTCTTTCGTACTGTTCCCCATTTTTTATATCCAACTAGACCATATTTTCTCCATTCTGTTATTTTAAATGTCTTCTTTGTATAATTACTGTCTTTCGTCTGAAGAGCAGCGCATATGCTGCTGCAAGCCGCCAAAGACGGGGCGCTGAAACACAATAAAGGAAAAAAAAATGCTTGTCCAGTCCAAAAAATTACGTGCAAGACATAATCTTCTTGAAATGTAACGTTTAACTGTCGCAGAAAAGGTAGATATGGTGTTTATTTATGGCTATTGTGTCCAAAATACGAAACAAGCTTGTGCTATGTGTTAAGCACGTTGATCATTATGCTGACAGACAGCATCCAAGTGTCCAGACCTTTCATCGGATTGTTAATGTATTTAAAGAAACCGGAAATGTTCAGCCAAAGAAGAAAACGGAACCAAGAACTGCAAGAAATGAAGATGCCCAAATAAGTGTTTTAGTTGTAGTTGAAGCTAGTCCGCACATCAATAGCAGAAAAATTGAGGGGGAATCGGGAATTTAAAAAATGTCGGTTTTTAGAATTTTACGTCATCATACATTTCACCCTTACCATATTTCTATGCACCAGGAATTTCATGGCGATGATTTTGAACGTTGCGCAAATTTTTACCACTGGTCACAAAATAAATTACGAGACGATAACATTTTTTTTTCAAGAGTCCTATTTAGTGACAATGCGTCATTCAGAAACAGAGGTATCGTAAACCGGTGTAATATGCACTACTGGGCAACGGAGAATCCACGATGGCTGCGACAAGTGGAATATCAGCGACCCTGGCGGGTTAATGTATGGTGTGTAATTATGGGCGGACCTCTAATTAGCCCTTATTTTATCGATGGCAATCAAAATGGTGCAATGTATGCCGATTTCTCAATTAATGTATTACCGACTCTACTACAAGATGTTTCACTTCATGAGAGTATGGCGATGTATTTTCAACATGATGGGTGCCCGGCACATAGCTCGCATGCAGTTGAAGTGGTATTAAATAGAATATTTAATGACAGGTGGATTGGTCGTAGAAGCGCCATACCATGGCCTGTACGTTCACCGGACCATACATCTCTGGACTTCTTTTTTTGTGTAAAATTGAAGGATATTTGCTACCGTGATCCATCGAAACGCATGTAAACATGCGTCAGCGTATTGTCAATGCATGTGCGACAATTACTGAAGGCGATTTACTCGCTGTTGAGAGGAATTTCGTTACGCGTATTGTCAAATGCATTTAAGTTGAAGGACATAATTTTGAGCATTTATTACGTTAGTGAGGTTATTACAGTTGCTCATGCAGAAACAGCATGCGTTCCCATAATTTATGATAAGATCACAAAAGTAAACGTATCATATTGGAACAACAGAAATAAAATCCAAACGTAACTACGTTTTGTATTTTAATTAAAAAAAAAAAAAAAAAAAAACAGTGTTACCAACTGTTCATCTGAGTGGGTGAGGCACATTGTATGTGTTGGAGTTCTACAGCGCAATCCATCACAAAGCGAAACACATGTTCCAAATCAAACATTCCTATTTATTTGCGTACTATACGAATTCGTAAAAAAAGGGGGGACCTATTTCTAAAAAAGTTGTTTCTCTAAGTCTGATCTAGTTCGCCATCCATAGCGCCATCTGTTTTCCCCCGCCACGCTCGAACAGATTTGTTGTTCTTGTTTGCTTTTTTTTGTTTGATGTAATTTCGTGAGATATTTGGCCCAGTCACTACCAGTGGACGCTTTTTTCTCGGAAGCCTCAGTGATGCCCACGAGAAAGACAGGCCGGGCGTAGGTCACATTTCAAAATTTTGCTTTCAAAATGGCTCTGAGCACTATGGCACTTAACTTCTGAGGTCATCAGTCCCCTAGAACTTAGAACTACTTAAACCTAACCAACCTAAGGACATCACACATATCCATGCCCGAGGCAGGATTCGAACCTGCGACAGCGCACAGTACGTGACACTCCAGGTCATACGAGCTGCAGCGACAGTCTCCGGCAGGAAACGAGTTACTATTTGAAACCACTGTAATACTTCGTAGTTGCGCGTTTAAACACATTCATGCTCTCGATCATAGGTGACAAAGCCGTCGACACACAAACCATCCATCCGAACGTGGAGCTCTGAATGTACCGAGTTTCTGTGGCCACAGAGTGTAATACCACGCTTTCCGATCGGGCAGTGCGACATCTAGCATGTCAGATATCCTGAACGTGAGTTTGAGCGTTGACTAATGAGGTGGCAGAACTGCACCTTCCTTACATGACACGCCATTTCTCTTCAGTAATGAGTTGTGAGGCGCAGTATTGACTTTCAGTTGAAGCCCATATGCATATCAGCCGTTTCTGAGCACCAGCAAATTGAGGATCTATCGAAAACCTGTCATTAGTTGTATGATATGTTGTAATAAAATGACGAGAAACGTCAAGTTTGTGGTTAGAGAATTATTGTTACTTGCATATTATGAGAGTATGTCGTTGAGGAACCATCAAAATCGCATTGTTATTGGTAAAATTTGTTATAGTTAAATTTCAGTTAGTAATGTAGCTACGATGAATACTTTCGGGAGATGATAAGGTAGTAAGTATGATCATCAAACACTGGTGGTTGTTTTAGCGAAATGAGTTGCGTTACTGATTCGTAACAAAAAGTGTGATGTGTTGGAGGTTTGCTTTCCACTACACCCAAATACTGTTTTTTACTAATCTTCGCGTTTTTAATAGGTTCTAATACTTGCTTTCGATGTTATGTTATTATAATTGCGCTCCTTTTGTGGAGTGAGTCTGTTTGATTGGTTTTATCTACAGGACAGCTTGAATTATGTGGGGCGGCGGGATTATGACAATAATAAATCATAGGAAATATTAGAATATTGTTCGCCGTCTTTTATGAGAGGCTGGAAACTATTTCTGTGGTCAGCCAGAAAGAGATGGAGAACTTACTGACCATAGTTCCCAGTCTGCAAGGCCACATTCTTGTCCAGCCCACTGAAAGAAATGTTTCTATTCTCTGTTTCCTCCAGCGGGATCAGAACTATGATTATAAATGAAGATTTTGAGTTCTAATTGATAGATATATTTGGTAAATTTTCGCACGCACGACATCGTAATATTCATTGTGTTAATACTAATAATAAATCTCTCTATCCTAGACAGCACTATGAGCAGTTCAGAGGCGACCTCTACGGTAAGTTCACATTAAATGATCTTTCGCCCTGACTTCTGATAATCAAAATAGTCGCATGCCGCAAAAGCGGAGAATAATTATCACCACTTGCCACACGCATTTGTTAACATTACAAATTTTTTAAGGTTACAGTTGCTTCCGCGAAATCTAAGCGATGCAGGATGGCGTACAGTCCTCGCGATTCCACTTCCAATTTGTACCGAAAACATGAGTTTATTTGCGGTCGGGCTGTGACGTCTTCAGAGGCATCGTATGGTAGCTGGGCGCGAAGTGAAATCAAGTTCTGCCTCTCAGGCCGTATTTATACACGTACGCAGCGGACGGTCAAGGGAACATCTGCTGTTATGCAATCCATGCCCAGGGTAGCATCCTCTAAACGGCTCTAAAGTTAAGTTGGTTAAAATCACAGAAAAACTTTTAACTCGCCTGCATTAAAACTTTGCCGTCTAGAATTCTTATAACGGAACTGACAGTAGAACACGACCTCTGAACTACAACTTTAAGAAACCTTGTATTGGTTGTCATTAACATCAAGGTCTTGAAAGTTGTTATAGCTCTATTATTTAATAGGTCTCATCACGATAAGAACTTTGTAGATTAATAAAACAGATATCAACATGGGTTCGGTGTAGGGTGGCGGAAGGGTGTGTGGACTGCTGTGGCCTATTTTGGGGTTGTGAACCACTGGGGAATACGGTGGGACGATGCCTATCCATCGTTTCTAGGTCCCCAGTTCAATACACAATATAACAGATACTTATACTACTACAAATCAGGACATTTTTGGTCCAAATTTAGTTTTCAGTAAATTACTCGGAAACTACTAGAGATAGATTAGTGGGGCCACGTAGTTACTATTTTTATGTTGAACTGAACCTCATACAGATTTTCATATTTCTAAATCTAATATTTAGTGCCTTAAATTTTTCTTAAAAATTTGGATTCTGACCAAAATTTTGCTCTAATCAAACCGAAATTTGTAACAGCTAATTTTGACACACATTTGCATGCTCTCACCAATTTTTGGGCTCCTAGCTTTATTATCTAGCGCCACTTATTTTTGTCTTAAAATGATGTATTTAGGGAAAGATGTTCGTCTGATCAGTCAGATTTGACACTAAACATTAATGCACTATAACACATGCTGACAAAATTAGGAAAAGCAACTTTAATTTGTGGTGCAATACTTGTAAGCCACTCACAGACGCGTTAAGGTGACGTGGCGCTGCTAGCAGTGAACTGGGGTGAGTCCCAGCATATTGGCTCACCTCTGTATCTCTCAAACGATACGGCGCTTGTTTCATCACAACTACTGGCAGTAACATATTTAGCACATCTTTCTTTAAAGTTTTGTATTTCATATGTTGTAAGGATTCTGCTACTGAATAGGAACAGTGATAAAGTAAGAATGACCTCTCAGTTTTACTAAAAGACGAGAATGATGAAATAATTTTTATCTTCTGTGAAGAACTACAGTCAGTTTGTATCCCACTATTTGAAATGCCTCTCTAGTTCCTTTTCTGGATCTGAAATCAAATTGGTCTTCTCCTAGGTCTGCCTCAATTTTCTTTTTTATTCGATTTTTTATTGTGTTTAACATTATTTTGGAAGTGTGGGATAGTAAGGAGATAGTTCTACAGTTCTCACAGTGCAGAGCATTTCCTTTTTTTGAGGATTATTACTATTTTGCTGTTAAGCAAATCTGTAGGTCGTTCTTTTCCATCTTCATAGTACTCTTTAATAAGTTTATATAAGTACTCTTTTGTTGAGTCTCCAATTTCCTTCAGTATTTCTGCTGGGATGTTATCTGTGCCTGTCGCTTTGCCATTACTTAGATCATTCAAAGCACTGTTGAATTCCTCTTTCGATGTAGGTGGCGCTATCATGTCGATATTCACACTGCTCTCTTCTTCCAGAATTTCCCCCTCATTAGCAATATCTTCTCCTTCATATAGTTCCTCAATATACTCTTCCCATCTTTCGCATACATCCTCTAATTCGAAAAGTAGCTCACCGTTTTTATTCTTGACCATGTTTGTTATTGTTCTTGACTTTATCTGCATTGATTCCATTTTAGAGTGGGCTCTATCAATTTGACCTCCACTTAGATCTTGTTATATTTCCTTAAGTTTGTTGTGCATCCACTTTTCTTTTTCAAATCTACATTTCTGTGTAATTGCTCTGAGGATGGTATTAGAAAGACGAATTGAGTTAATAGGAAAACCTATTTGACCTTTATAGAGTTACAAAAAGCATTTGACTTGGTTAATTGGAAATTGTTATTCCGAACAATGAAGGAAATAAATCTTGATTGGAGGGACAGAATATTAATTTGGAACCTTTATAAAAGGCAGGAAGCAGAGATAGAAGTGAATGGTGTGAAAAAGAAAGCAAAAATAAGGAGGGGAGTAAGGTAAGGATGCCCATTATCACCATATTTGTTCAAATTATTTATTGAAAAAACCATAGAAAAATTGGAAAGAATAACCAAAGGAATTAAAATTAACAGGGAATGAATACATTGTATCCGTTTTGCAGATGATAGAGTAGTACTTGCTGACTCAGTAAAGGAAATGGAGTTTATAATGCTAAAATTTGCCAAAATCCTAAGAGAATTTAATCTAAAAATAAATAAGAAATCAAAAAATATGGTAGTGGGGAAGACAAATGAGAATAGTAAAGTTAATATTAAACTAGAAGATGATGTTCTAGAGCAGGTTGCGAACTTCTGTTATTGGAGCACAATCACTGATGACAATAAATGTATTACATATATAAAGAGAAGAATATCCTTGGCAAAGCAAGCTTTCCAAAATAAAAGGAATTTACTAACTGACAATCATATAAGCCTAGAAAGTAGGAAAAAGTTTGCCAAAACTTTTGTCTGGAGCGTCTTAACATACGGATGTGAAGCGTGGACTCTGGGTAGGCAGAGAAAAAGAGGATGGAAACAATGTAAATGTGGATACACAGAAGAATGACGAAAACAAGCTGGGTAGATAGAAAAAGTAATGAACAGGTCTTAAGAGAAGTGAATGAGAACAGAACGCTGCTAAATTATATAGGAAGAAGAAAATCAAAAATGCTAGGGCACATAATGAGACACAACCAGTTTCTGAACAATGTATTTCAAGGAAAAGTTTTAGGGAAAAAACCAAGAGGCAGGGCTAGAGCAACGCATTTTAATAACGTCAAAGAAGATATGGGGATAAAATCCTATGAAGAATTGCAGAGGATGACAATGGAGAGAGGGACGTGGCTAAATCGACGAGACATAACCTTTAGTTTATGACGATGATGATATTTGAAATGGAATTCTTTTAAGCCAAAGTCCTTATTATTTGGACACCATACTTTCCTTTTTGCTTTAAAACATATCCATGGATATTGACTTTTTTATTTATGTATACTAAAGACAATAGTTGTTTCTAACATGCACTGTAATCAGTAACACCTGCTGTGTATACATGAATTTAAATTACATTCCTATCACTTTTAGTTTGGGAGCTACAACCCTTCAAAGTTTCAGGGGCAGACACCACACGCTGTATATAACACATGGCTGTGTGGTGGGTGATGGATATTCTGGCGGTGGGAAGTTGATTTAAATGAGATGTTCAAATGTGTGTCCATGTTCCTGAATGCACAATGCAGTACGCCTTCTAAAGGATCTGCAGACGAGATGTAACATCGCCGGTGTCACAAAGCAACATGCGTCCTCGATGCACCGTATTAGACCATCTGGGGATGTGGGCTCAGTGATATAAACAGGATCCTTTAGATATCCCCACAAAAAGAAATATAATGGTGCTAAATCGGGCAATCTTGCGAGCCATGAATGAGGACAATGGCGCCCCAGCCACCTTCCTGCAAACCTGTTGTTTAGTTCTTCCACAACAGTACACGCAGAATGGGCTGGGTGACCATCGTGCTGCATCCACATATGGACTCCCGTGTGTAAACACACATTTTCAAGGAGACCATCCAAACTAAATGGTTCAAATGGCTCTGAGCACTATGGGACTTAACATCTATGGTCATCAGTCCCCTAGGACTTAGAACTACTTAAACCTAACTAACCTAAGGACACCACACAACACCCAGTCATCACGAGGCAGAGAAAATCCCTGACCCCGCCGGGAATCGAACCTGGGAACCCTGGCGCGGGAAGCGAGAACGCTACTGCACGACCACGAGCTGCGGACCCACCCAAACTGTCGACTATAAATGCGTGATATAACTCACCTGTCAGCCTGCCTGGGAAATAGTGTGGACCGATGATTTCATCCCCAAGGATTCAACACCACACATTAATAGACCACCTACGTAGACAGTCAACAGGTCGCACCCACCGAGGATTGTCTGCGGCCCAGTAGTACACGCTATGGCGACTCACTGCACCATAATTTGTAAACATAGACTCATCAGAGAACATAACTCCTTGTAAAGACTCCAGCGCAAAATTACGCATGGCCCATTCACAGAATGTAACTCTCGCACGGAAACTGTTCCCATGCAGCTCCCGGGTCAGTGACAGGCGGTACGGGTGTAACCTGTGACTGTGTACAATGCGCCACACAGATGTGAGACTGACACCAGCGACTGCAGCAACGGCTCGTAAGCTAACATGAGGATCTTTAGTGTACTGCAGCTAAAACAAACACTTCTGTCTCCTCACTTCTTGCAGTTCTTCCAGTTCTTCGTCTGTTACTGCGGCGCATTACCAAGCTGCCTGTTTCCCGAAGTCGTCGTTCGGCACGTAAGAACATAATGACTGCCAGTGCTCATCACCCAGGATATCTTACAGCGTACGCCATGGCTGGTTCAGTGGCATCGCGTTGGCTCTCGCCGAAGATCAGCAACATGTCAACGTACTCGTTCTTTGTGTGTGCCATCTTCACCCCATGTCAGTAACTGTGGTGTGTTGAGCCCCGTTTGTTTGTGTGGCTCGAACTGTCGGTTATACAGCCGTGTGCGGTGGCAGTCGGCAGTCTAACAGCACATCGAGGAAGCTTCTTGCCCTGTGACACCGGCGACGTTACAACTCGGCCGCACCACATTTAGAAGGTGCATTGCATTATGTGCAGCGTGTATGGTATCTGCCCCTGAAACTTTGAAGGGTTGCAGTTCCCGAACTAAAAGTAATAGGAATGTAATTTAAACTGATGTATACACAGCATGATAGAAACAACTTTTGTTCCACTTAAAAAATTGTATCTTTTTGCTGTAACTCTTTGGATAATAGCACAGTAAACTATGTTCATAGCTCCGCAGACAGTGTAACGTTTCTTATGGTGACGTACTGCAATAAATATTTCCGTCGTCTATTACTTCGTAACTTACGAGTACAGAGGCAAACACATTTAGTGAAACGTCCTGTATGTAAGTACAATCTAACTTCTGCGTCATTTCAGTGCAGTAATGTGTTCATTGTAAATACGTATTGTAGCAGTTCTATTATATGAAGGGCTCGGAGAGATATAGTCATAAGCCACAACTTTCACGAAATTGAGTTTTTCATGTTGCGGCATTCTTAACAATGTCTTCTTCACAATGTGTTGAAAAAGTTCCGTGTTACTGCAACAGACGGCAGGCTATGACGGAGTGCAGTTCTATGCTGTGCCATCTGGTGGTAGTTTCAGAAGATACGTAGTCACAAGCCACAGCAAAATGGCTCGTGGGTCAGGAACGTTTGAAGTGTCTTCGGGGCTTCAACACATATTTGACACAGACATTAGTGGAAGTGAAGAGCTTTACCCGTTGGATCCTGACAGTGATGAATCTTGGCATCCATCGACCACCAGTTCCAACTCAGATGATATTTCGGTAAGTATATAAAACGGTTTATTTCTGGTGATTAATTTCCTGTGGCTTGTGACTTTGTTTCTCTCAACATTGCCAACGCATTTGACAGCCATCCTGTGTGTTAATGATTAAACTCGATGGGCACATTTATATTACTGCTTAATGGTGCAATAATGTAGTTTCAAAGGCAATAGATGTGTAAAAAATATTTTCTCATAAATGCGATTTTGGCGAAATTTAATGTTTTGTGTGGCTTATGACTATATCTCACGCAAATTCTTAGACTATTTTGCTCTTCATATTATAGCTTGAAATAAGTAGAATAAATGAAGAATCACCCGAGAAACCAAAATCTTCACGGAAAATAAAGCGAAATATTGATCAGTGGAAGAAAATAAAGGAAAACGTCGACGAAATGCTGGTCAGCAGTATAAGTCTTTAGAAGCCCACAAGACTGTTCAGGCTGCTACTATAGGAAGTCCCTGTACTTGTTTAAATAAATACTTCACGAAACCGCTTGGAGAGGAAGAAAACATTTTTAATTTTGGGATATAGGAAACTTTAATGCCCAGAATACTTACCTGATGAGCTGTATGAAAATGGAACCGAAAAAGCGGAGGTTTGTTCACTATTTAAACACAAATGGTTTAATATTTTGTATATTTATTTCATTTTGTTATATTTGTCATAATTTCTTTCAAAGCTATCCAAAAAAGACTTCCAAGAAAATATCATCCTGGGATGCTACATTTTCTTATAATGTGAGGGTATGCGGAATAGAAGTCATGATCTGCAAGGAAACTTTATTAAGGGTTCATGGCTAACAGATACATGCACGAAGAGTGAGGAATTTACAACATCAAATGAAGCCTGGATTTGCAGTGCCAAAAGAAGATGGAAGAGGTTTGTATGTTACTCTGTGCTATAAGTTAGGGATGTACTCAAACTGAGTACTATACAAATATTTCTATTAGGAAGAGGATATAAGCTCATCTTTTTTTACTTTCAGGAAAACATGGAAACTACCCACATAAATTTCAAGATGAAGCTGTACAAAGTGTTAGAGAATTTCTCAACACCATACCGAAGTATAACAGTCATTACAGTAGGCAACAGAACCCCAATAAAGTGTATTTAGATTGTGAGCTCGCAATTGCTTCCTTATTTCGAGATAAATACTCAGAATACTGCAAGGAAAACCAGGTTCCTGCAGTATCTGAAAGTAAATTCAGAGAAATTTTCGTATCTGAATGTAACATAGGCATCAAACTACCAAAAAGTGACACCTATTCAAAATGTGATGGATTTCTAATTGCAATAAATAACCCAGAATTATGTGCAGAAGAAGTCACAGAAAAGAAACAACAATATGATCTGCATCTCAAAAAGGCAGACAGGTGACAAAATATGATTGCGTCTTTAACTGCTGTGGCTAAAGAAAATTCGAAACAGCATCATGTGATAGCAATGGACATGCAGCAAACGTTCCCCACACCTAAACTGACAGTTCGCCCAGCATTTTACAAGAGGAAAATATCGACATACAACTATGGTATCCACGACTGTGAGTCAAATAAGGTTTATGTGTTTCTGTGGAGCGAGAAAGATGGAGGACTGGGTTCAGATAAGGTTGGGAGCTGCTTATTGAAGTACTTGGAGATAACTAATCCTCAGAAAAAACATCTCCACATAATCACAGACGACTGCAAGGGTCAGGCAAAGAATTGGACTGTTATTGCTTGGGAAAGGTCCCTTGTTGCTACCAAAAGATTTGATTCTGTCCAGCATTACTTCCCTGTGGTAGGTCACACCATGCTACCTTGCTATCGTGATTTTGGTCGCATTGAACGGTATGCAAGAAACAGACGTCCAATATTGTACACTCCAGATGAATGGGCAGAAGTTATAAAATCTGCGAGACCAAAACATTTCATTATAACTTAAATAGAAAGAGAAGACTTCAGAAGTTTGGAAAGCCTGAAGACGTTAATCTCAAAACGTATAGAATCCACGTCTGGAGATCCCCATCATTTCAGTGAAGCTACTCAATTTAAGTTAGTCTGAAGATCCCTTCAAGCTAAGAGTAAAGCACTCTTATTCAGACGTAGGAGCTTTCATGTCAGTGGACATTCGTGTCAAAAAGAAAGGAAGGCTAGTTGAACCAGATCCATATCAGCTGCCAATAAAATACAGAAAGCCACTACCATTTAACGAGAAAAAAAATGATGATGTACTGTCTCTTAAGCTGTCTCTTAAGCTTTTGACAATGTTGACTGGAATACTCTCTTTCAAATTCTAAAGGTGGCAGGGGTAAAATACAGGGAGCGAAAGGCTATTTACAATTTGTACAGAAACCAGATGGCAGTTATAAGAGTCGAGGGACATGAAAGGGAAGCAGTGGTTGGGAAGGGAGTAAGACAGGGTTGTAGCCTCTCCCCGATGTTGTTCAATCTGTATATTGAGCAAGCAGTAAAGGAAACAAAAGAAAAATTCGGAGTAGGTATTAAAATTCAGGGAGAAGAAATAAAAACTTTGAGGTTCGCCGATGACATTGTAATTCTGTCAGAGACAGCAAAGGACTTGGAAGAGCAGTTGAATGGAATGGACAGTGTCTTGAAAGGAGGATATAAGATGAACATCAACAAAAGCAAAACAAGGATAATGGAATGTAGTCTAATTAAGTCGGGTGATGCTGAGGGAATTAGATTAGGAAATGAGGCACTTAAAGTAGTAAAGGAGTTTTGCTATTTGGGGAGCAAAATAACTGATGATGGTCGAAGTAGAGAGGATATAAAATGTAGGCTGGCAATGGCAAGGAAATCGTTTCTGAAGAAGAGAAATTTGTTAACATCCAGTATTGATTTAAGTGTCAGGAAGTCATTTCTGAAAGTATTCGTATGGAGTGTAGCCATGTATGGAAGTGAAACATGGACGATAAATAGTTTGGACAAGAAGAGAATAGAAGCTTTCGAAATGTGGTGCTACAGAAGAATGCTGAAGATTAGATGGGTAGATCACATAACTAATGAGGAAGTATTGAATAGGATTGGGGAGAAGAGAAGTTTGTGGCACAACTTGACCAGAAGAAGGGATCGGTTGGTAGGACATGTTCTGAGGCATCAAGGGATCACCAATTTAGTATTGGAGGGCAGTGTGGAGGGTAAAAATCGTAGAGGGAGACCAAGAGATGAATACACTAAGCAGATTCAGAAGGATGTAGGTTGCAGTAGGTACTGGGAGATGAAAAAGCTTGCACAGGATAGAGTAGCATGGAGAGCTGCATCAAACCAGTCTCAGGACTGAAGACCACAACAACAACAACTGTCTCTTATGCCATACATACCTGCAGCAAATCAAGACTTCTTTCTCTCATGTACTGGAAATAACGTGAACAATGATGAGGTAGAGGAACTTCCTTGATGTAACTGTATCAATGAAAAAGTAATTTATATATCTCAGATACCTGATACGTATATCTTAATGTGTAAAAATTATATAGTCTGCTTGCTGTGTAAGAGTAGTTAAAATAAATCCTTACAAACTCATACTTTATGTTTTAAACAATTTTTTGGGAGATATAGTCGTAAGCCACCGTTGACTACATCTTAATTAGAATCATTCTAAAATTAATATTTTATAGCATGCAGAGAGTTGACTATTTAACAACATGCTTTGCAAGTATTAAGCAAGTGTTTGCAGTAGAAATAAGGTTCCTATCTTGTATTACACATTTTCAGACCTTTGTGGAACTTTAAACTCGCTGTATCTCAAAACTAGTTCGATGTGGCTTATGACTATATCTCTCCGACCCCTTCATATGTTTCTTACCTTATAAATAAAAAACATTTTTTTAATTTTAAATTCAGTGCATTAATATGATCTTAGTAAATGAGTGCTTACAAAATGATTCTTTCATGTAGTATTTGTAGTGTTGGCAGAAGAGCCAACACTGTGTTTCTAGAGGAGGCCGAAATGCACGCGTTTAATTACACGCTGACTGGCGTGAGGTCTGGAACAGGACAATATCTTGAGAATTGCAAATAAAGTACGTAGTTGATATAATACTTAGCTTTAATCCACAATTGTAGAACATCTCTCGTTACGGTACATGCTTCATAATATTAATTATCAATTGAATACGGCGCCTTGCTAGGTCGTAGCAAATGTAGCTGAAGGCTATGCTAACTATCGTCTCGGCAAATGAGAGCGTATCGGTCAGTGTAGCTTCGCTAGCAAAGTCGGCTGTACAACTGGGGCGAGTGCTAGTACGTCTCTCTAGACCTGCCGTGTGGTGGCGCTCGGTCTGCTATCACTGACAGTGGCGACACGCGGGTCCGCCGTATACTAACGGACCGCGGCCGATTTTAAGGCTACCACCTAGCAAGTGTGGTGTCTGGCGGTGACACCACAGTATTCATTAAAAAAATGACGATCATTCCACTTGGAATCTGTGGAAGGTACATTAGCTTATTTGTTTCAGTTGTAAATTTTGTCATGTATTATTGTTTTTCTGACATGTTCTACATCCTGCAGGACCTCTTCACTATGGATCAGTTGAAATGAAAATAAATCTAATCTAATCTATCCATGATTTGGAAATTAATAAATCTAAGTGAATTTTCTACTCGAAGGGGTTGTCTTGGTTGTCGAAGACTGACATTATGTGAACAAGGTTCTGTTTGGACAAACATGTCTTCATAGGTTATCGTGCCATTCACTTGCCAGATAGCTAGACAAGCGCCACCTTCGTTTGCTTGTTACTCCAAGACTCAATAAAATGAGAATTATGTTACAGTGCCGTCTTACAAACACCAGTGCGGAATGTTTGTCCCATTTCATGTGGCGTCAACAGACACAAGACTGACGATTAGTTAGTGATACGAGGCTTCAGTCTCCTGTGCCACAGGCCTCTCCATTTCGGAAGTGAGCAGTTGTGTGAGTGTTGACTATAGCATTCTCTCTGTAGGGATGGAGAAAGACTGTCACAACAGCGAAATGCAAACACTAAAGGTACATACAATGTTCTTATCGCTTATTGTGAGTGGCGTGGGTGCTATTCTGTCATTCTGCACAACGTATTAATCTGAGATGTACCTTTTACCCTGTGGCTCCTGCAAGATGCAATTTCCACCCCCACACTACTACAGAAGTCAGACAGACGCTCCTAACGTTCTAAAGAGAAATGCCTGAAAAACTTTCAGCAATAAATATCTTCTGGAGTCGTCCGCTGTAAGGAAATTACACAAAAATTCACAAAATTTCTTATGTAACTAGTGAGATACTTGGGTACTGGAGTAGTGCTAGTTAGTGTAAGAAAAACATGAAACTAACGAAAATTATTATTTATTTTGCAAAAATTCTGAGAAATCACAATGTCACTTTTAGTTATGAACTGAACAAATTATTTCCGGGTTCTTTTCGGAACGTGAAGTTACCTCTTAAGGATAGGATTCGCTAATGAAATTTCTATACAAAGTTTAAGATTGTTATTGACTTGGCAGAATAGCTAGGAGCCGCACCTACTCAACTTGAGTAATTATCCGTTAGAATGTTGCTAGGTACGATCGAGGCTGTTGCGTGTGAAATGCAGTGAAGTGTACTGTTGTGGAGGAAATATGGGGCTCACAAGAGCTGTAGCGCACAATACCGTAAGCTGCGATGATTGCTGTCTGGGCCGCTCGCTGCTGACAAATAAGATAACTCTCGTTCTATCTGGATTGACCTTCGCCAATCAAACTCTCCCTACGCCTAGATGAAGTCAAGGACTCCTGTTCGCCCCTAGTCTAACTATTGGCGTGGTACACCAGCCAGATAACCACTCCACCGCGATGCCACTCAAAAATTCAAAAATGGTTCAAATGGCTCTGAGCACTATGGGACTCAACTGCTGAGGTCATTAGTCCCCTAGAACTTAGAACTAGTTAAACCTAACTAACCTAAGGACATCACAAACATCCATGCCCGAGGCAGGATTCGAACCTGCGACCGTAGCGGTCTTGCGGTTCCAGACTGCAGCGCCTTTAACCGCACGGCCACTTCGGCCGGCCTCAAAAATTCGCTCACAGGCGTTTAGCTATAACTCTGTCCGGTCACACCACGCAATAAGTGTGGTGGCCAACACAGTGAACAATGCTTAATTGCAAGGACTCAATATAGAGTCGCACTCTGATTCGGTCTCAACAGAGGTGCTCTCCCAGTTAAGTACTGAGGAGAGATTTGTTCCTCGCTCTTTGAGTACACGTACGAGCGCGCACGCTCTCGTTACATGTTCTCACTGCAAGAGCGACAACGGAACGGCCCCTCTCCACGCCAGATGTGAAGGGGTATATCTTTCAGTCTCTTCCATTACTCCTTCAGCTGAAGGCGTCAGAAATATGTCTGACAATCAGCATTGCTCTTCTAAAATGGGAGAATGACATTTAGTTTAAGGCGACCAATCCGGAAATCTGTATCATCGGCATTTGGTGTTTGCTGTCTCCCTGTGAAAATCTCTGAAACTGTGTGCTATGTTGTAAAGAATGCGTAGGCTGGGTGCTCCCACACAATGCAGCGGAATTTGCTATTAAGCCGAACACGGGGTCGTTCTTCCTTTCACTTGGGCAAATGCTGTCTGCTCTATGGGCGGTCACTGGCCGACATAGATAGGCTAAGTCGTCCTCTGAAGGGACCAGCCCCCCGGCATGCAGTTTGCGTCTCCCGAACTAAAAGTCCCTGCGACCATCGTTTCTTGAATGTGTGTGTACGCCAGCCTCAAGTATTTCAAACAAAAAACCCCTGTGACCGTCTTGTCTTGAATGTGTGTGTGTATGCCAGCCTCGAGTATTTCAATTTCGGAGCGCATTTGCGATTTATTAGTTATTTGCATATCGTTTTCATGAGTTCATACATTGACTTTATCTTATCGAGTTTGGGTTCGAATGAAGCATCTTGATGTGCGGAATATGATTGTGAGGGCGGAATATGTAAGCAATGAAGGTCAGGAGACCACGACGTCTTACATTATGTCTAAAAGCGCACTTCCATTTTACAAGCGCTTTTGCAAATTCTGCACGTGTGACGAGTTAGCCACCTGAAGCGGATGTGCATTAGTTGTACTCTACGTTTCACATCGTTTTCGTGAGATATTCTGAAGCTGCAGTGCTCATCTTTGGCACGTTCGTGGAAAAAGGAACGAAAAACCAGCTAAGTAGCAAAATCTGTGGAATTCGCATGGCTGTTTAAATGTACTTACCTTTATACGCTGACTCCGGGAATTTCCTTTCCCTTAATCACTTGCGTCACATAAATTGATTTCGAAAACTTGGGTACAAAAACTTGATGTAAAATTTAAACGTGTTTTCCATGTTGATTATAGCAAAACTCGTGTGGGTATCGTGATATGACGAGTAGTATTTGTACGTCGATTGTGAACTTAACCTGTTCTTTTCAGGAACGTGATATATTGTGTAGTACTATATCGCCCACTGTAACTTCAGCTGTTCTCTTCATGCACTCTGGCCACAGTATCCTCGTTCACAATTAATAGTTTCCAAATTCCATCACATATTTACGTGAAAAAGACATATTTTTGAGAAGTTCTGGGATGCTTGCAAAGATTTTCCTAATTTACGAGTGTGCTGCTTAACCTGTTCCACAATGAATCGGTGTCTGTGATTTAGAGTTACTGCAAATAAGTAACAAATGGTCTCACATTGTTCTCTATTTTAATAGGAGTGTATATTGCCCGCATTTATCGTACATTGCTGCCGTATTATCTCAGCGTCCATAACGCGAAAAACGTTGAAGAGAAACAATAAAACTTGTACCAATTTTTCAGTTGTTGAAGAGAAACAATAAAACTTGTACCCATTTCAGTTGTGGAAGATATCTCGTTTTTGGCTATAAATCACTTTAGTTCCAAAACGCCACTGGGAAAACTTGTAGCATATCAGACGCACAAATTAAGAGAGAATCGGCAATCCTAGTATAAAGTTATTTGTTTATTATTCTGCAAAACACTGCACCAGGCATAAGTTATTTGTTTACTGTTCCTTAAGATATTGCAGCAGGTATAATACAGCCCCACTGTGTTTGCTGAGTTGACGGCTGGAAATCGCCCTGACTAACTGCCAGGTGTTCACAGGCTACTTTGGATGGGTGTGTTGGGAGGGCTGCCAAGGGTTGTGTATCAGAAACACCAAAGGTATCTGAAGTACCTCTGGTGTGCATAGTCTCTCCTGGTGTAAATACAGCACGCATCGCTAAGCGGCTCTGCGAATTGAGTCTTATGATATACTTATAAGCAGTTGGTAGTCCTTAAACAATTCCGAATTTCTCTCCCACTCTTCACCCAGTTTGATGTTTTAGCCGTTGCGTCTTCAATTACTTGACTCTGTTACTTGCTTATATTAGGAACGTTTTAGGTCAGAGGTCCTCCACCTCGCTGAAGGTTGTGACAAAAGAGGCGGCCCTGTACTCTAAAAATATAAAAGAATTTCTTTTCAGAAAAGAGGTCAGCCACTTCTCACGAAACTCTAAGTTGTTTATATATTGCTGACTTCTTGGAGTGCGAGGTTTCGGCCCAAAACAAACTTCCTGTGAAGCCTGCTTGAACCCGATACCACGATACCTCTTCTTGTAAGAATTACTACGCTCTCCAAGCGATCTTTCCGACACGAACTTCAAGCCTGTACAGCTTCGGTGACTCTGTAAGTGTCCAGCAGCGCAAGTCCAGTAACCTGAGAGTGACAGTGATACGACGCTGTTGACTGATACCTCAGAAATCGCAGAAACAACAGCTGAACACTTCACTAGCAGCAATTTGATCCAATCAGGGACGTAAGAAATGCCATAAATTTCATTATAGAGGCTTGCATCAGGCAGAAACGGAGTAAATAAGCACAAGCTGTTATTAAAAAGGAAAAGCACAATAAATTTCCGTGAATGTAAACAAGTGCGAATATGTATTTATTATGCTGATTAAAATTAAAAATATACGAAAATCTGATCATCCTCATTGCATACATTCGTGCTGTCTGCAAATACAAGGCCTGATGTATCACTGTTATGTTAGAGATTTTTGATGATAAATAAAAATCGTTTACACAGGATCACGCTATCTGGCCCCTAACAAACCATATAGCAGGTTATATCAAATAAATTATATGACAGGTCGCATGTCTATTTCACAATTTATTAGTCATTTTTTGTTTGTATTATCTCGTTGATAAGCAAGTTACTTTAATAAAATCTTTAAACTGCTTCGCATACGTCACTGCAGACTTTAAAAACTACTTCATTTGAAGCGGGTACTGAAATGCAAAACAATGACTATCGTAAATGTCTGCTGTTGCTAATAACCAGAGTATTAATGCTAGTCGTTTTAAGGTTATGTCACTCGCCAGTAATTACTGTTCTGCTTTTAAATTTCCTTCTCAGTTGTAATTAGAACCCAGCAAAAAGTGTCAACATACTTGTGTTGAATGCTAAGCTCTAACTTCAGTTCAGTGCTCAGTGTGTTACCTGCACATTTTTCACCTTTAGTACATTTCCCGACGTTTTAGCAGAACAAACCGTACCGATACTACAGAATGAAGCGTTTTCCAGTGATCTTTAATGAGGTGTATCACTAAAACGGCGTATTTTGGTAATTCGTAAGCGTAAATACGGAAACCTCCAAATATGGCACATTAGCTTCGCACAAGTACGAATACATTGTGAATGTTAGTCCAGTTTCAGAGGCAGAATTCTTGGAACCCAAAATATCTTGGTGTCAGCATGGAGCGTACACTATGCTTCAAACAACACCTTCTTAAGTTAGCTCAAAAGTTGAGGACTCGAAACAACATCATCCATAAGCTATGACGAACTACCTGGGCATCTTCAGCAACCACACTGCGATTTTCAGCTCTGGGTTTGGTGCACTCAAGTGCTGAGTATTTTGCACCTGTTTGGACGAACAGTCATCATACAAGGCTTGTTGACACCCAGCTGAAAACGACAATGCGCATAATATCTGGCGCAATCAGATCTACTCCAGTTTATTGGCAACTGTACTGTCCTTACGAGGGAACTCCACATGATCTCCAGGAATTCTAACCTACCCGTGCATAGCGATCTGCCAGTTTTAAATCGTAAGAGACTGAAATCACGCCATCCAACTCTGTGCGATGCTGCTGACATGGTTGCTAAGGATTTCAAACTCCTTAAAGAATGGAAAGTTTGGTGGGAAGCAGTGACAGATGCTAAACTTCCAAGCGGATTCGACCTACCACGCAAGACCTGGACTACTCTCAACAGAATCCGTACCGGCCATGGCTGATGCAGGGATGCTCTCTTTAAGTGGAAGAAGCTGCCTGATCCAGCCTGTGACTGCGGGGCTCCATACCAGACTGTCCACCACATTGTCAGTGAATGTAGGATTCGATCTACCACGGAGCCGAAGACGACTTCCTGCTAGCAACTCCAGATGCAATGCGCTGGATTGAAGGACTGGATATTCAGTTGCAAAGCCAACCTTAAGTTTCTTGTGTGTAAATCTGTACATATGTATACGTAATCTAATTTTATGATACGTCTGTTTTAGCCATACGCTAAATAAGAAAGTCCCAGGATCTGTTATAAAAGGTGAAGATGAAAAAAAAAAAAAAATTACATACAGACTGTTCGGAAATTCCCGTGGCAAACTTCTAGGACTTGCAGAGGGGAGTTAGTACATAATATTTTGAATAAGAACCCATGTCCGGAAAAGTCATCCAACGACGCTGCAGAGCATCAAAGTTACAGCCGCCGGCGCCTGTAAATGAATATGTTTACAGGGTGATTGCGTCATGATGTTACAGACTCATAAAGATGATGGAGACGGATAAATGTATTAATTTGTTGTAAGGGTTCCTGATGTGGAAACGAACGAGTAGGAAGTTACAAGCGAAAATCATCTTGTTACCTCTGTCAGCGGAATACGTGTACCGGTACTATTGTTGCTAATAATGTATGGTAGGCAACTTTCAGATGTGGTGGTACGGAACGAAACAAGAAAAAATGTCCAGCAAACATGGGATCTAAAATGCATCCTTTAGGACCTATGAGAACTTGCTCATCTCCAATAGTGTGAAACACCATCTCCTCGATTGAACAGGCGCTCATAGCTCGAAAAGCATTACCATTCGTGAAAGCTGCCAACCGTACAATCTTAGCAGCAACAGTACTGGTACATGTATTCCACTATCAGAGGTAGCAGAACGGTTTTCGCTCGCAACTTTCGACTCATTCGTTTCTGGTACAAGGAATCTTATCACAAATTCATAAATTTATTCTTCTGCATCAGCTCTGAAAGTTTGTAGCGTCATGACGGAATCACCCTCTACATGCATTTACAAGCGCTAACGCCTGTAACTTCATCTACATCTATATGATCACTCTGCAATTCACATTTAAGTGCTTGGCAGAGGGTTCATCGAACCACAATCATACTATCTCTTTACCATTCCACTCCCGAACAGCGCGCGGGAAAAACGAACACCTAAACCTTTCTGTTCGAGCTCTGATTTCTCTTATTTTACTTTGATGATCATTCCTACCTATGTAGGTTGGGCTCAATAAAATATTTTCGCATTCGGAAGAGAAAGTTGGTGACTGAAATTTCGTAAACTTCGAGGTTTTGTAGCTCGTTGGATGACGTTCCCACACATGGGATCATATTCAAACTATCATGTATTCTCTCTCCTCTATAAGTCCTAGAAGTTTGTAACGGGAATTACCGAGCATACAGTATAGCTGGACGCGTAGCTACGTCTTTCGATACAATATCTCAACGTCCTTAGTCACATGGCCACTGTGAGCACTTTGGATATCCAACATTATTGTTTATCTTAAGATGTCCTGAAGCCTTTTACTGCCAATGCGTCATTAATTGACATTTTATTACGAGAAGTTGGTTCATGGGTGATGGGCCTGAGTATAAATCTTCAATGGGCTATTCCCCTGAAACGGCATACTGCAAGTTATAATACAAAACAGCAAAACGCCGTGAAACTAGTATGGCGAATGTCGCATCGAGTATCACGCTGGTATGACGTCACTTTCCATAGCAGCGTGGCGTACGATAAATACAGGCCTAAACGCGCGTGTGTGTGGCGTCAGTAATGTAGTGTTAACAGCTGGCCGATGCAAATGCACGCTTTGTCAAAGATTTCGTGAAACTTCTTTGATAGAACTAATTCAGTGGAGCTATTACACGATCGTAAAATATTTCGTCATAGTTGTTCTGGAACGGATGCCAAACATTTAACAACGCCATAATCTGATGGCGAGCACGTTGCTGGAAAAGAGAGAAATGGAAACGATTGTGGGCGAAACCGTGGATAGGGAGTGTAGGAACTCGAAGTGTTCAGAAGAATTTGCTTCGTGAGCTACAGTGTGAGGACGTAAGCAATAGCGAAACTTATTTGACAATGGGCGAACATACATTTCAATTTGCCTTCATGAAAGTGGCCCCTCATGTTTCTGTACACGATATTAGTTTAAGAAATGCCATTCCTCAATTTCATTCATCATAATCGATGTTTTTGGATAGCCTGGAACAATGTCATTCACATTTTAAATAACGAAACACAGCACTAGTTCCGCATTTTCTCACGCTTCATATCATGCTTTTCGAGAATTTATTCTCGTTATCAAAAGGAAATTTTCACTCAGGCATTTTATCTGGCGTTCGTATGTGTGATGTTCTGCCTTTCTGGCAGTGCAGTTATTTGATTATGATCAACAGCAATCGGACCGATTTGTTTTCAACGAGTTTCCGAAATATCGCATAAAATACCTATGCAAATATTTGTATTTTATCGTGAGAACGAACTCTCGCAAACCATAATGCAAATTGTGAAAAACTATATATATGATGTTGTGTTTCATTCTTTAACACATTGACTGCCATGGTGAAATTCGGATCATGCATTGCTATACACATTGAAATCTCGAATATTACTTCTGAAGCCAAATTGATTTTTTGCATCAGATGTCTTCTTTAGAACATGTAGGATTAAGTTACTTGATAAAATGTCAATTTATGACTGATCTGGACTGATAACAGATGTGAGCCATATATGGCTCACGTGGCCAAACAACTACATTTTAACACAATTATAACCTAAGTCCTTTGTTTGACAAGTTGTACAGCGCTAGAGTATTTACAACAGATGTTCCAAAAACGATTTCAGAAACGATCTTTGTGTACCATTAACCATACGCCCTAGTTAGGCATCACCATGGCTACCAATTGTAAAAATATAGAGTGCTGTGAACATGAGAGTGTTCAGTGGAGCCACAACTCTTAAACCCATAGTTGAAACGCATTATATGTGAGCCCTATGAGGCTCACGAGGCCTCTAACACAACTCTGCATGAGAGCCAGTTATGGATCACGCAGCCCACAGTACAATGTATACGTAAACAAATATGGCTCACGTGGAGTCACAACCTGTGTAACTGGGGCCAACATTGGCTCACGTGGCAGTCAGTGTGTTAAACCATGAATGCTATTACTGCTAATGAATGTCCCATGGCTAATTTAAGATTTTTAGCTATATGTGAAAGCTATTCCAGCTTTCAACATAGTACTCGAATCGCACAATGTACCATTTTACGTTTTGTTCCAGAAACATGTGAACCAATATATCTAAATCACTTAATGAGGAATTTATGAAGATTATGTCAGGTCATTTGGAGTACAAATAAAGACATTTATTTCCCTTAAGTATACTCTGAACACACTTCACATCTCCATCTCCTTCCACATCCTTTCTTTTTATATGTAAGCTTAACGTCACTGGCAGTAAAGCAAATTCGAATGCAGCTGATTGCTGCAACTATTTCTTTGTAAGGCCGCAACAGCTTATTACGGTTTTTGTAGTCAGCGTCCTTTGTGGTATGAAGACTTTCGTATTTTTCATACTTCGCAACGATCACCGTGGTGGTCGCCATGCACCAAATATACTTCGTCATTTTATAGATTAAATGCACCAACGCAGGCGAAGTGACGTATAAACAATGGCCTCACTTTAACTTTTATCAAAGATCTTTGCTAAAAGCTTCTCTACTACATTGTCAAAAGATTTGATCAAAGGGCTTTGACACAGACATACATATGTCTGTGGACTTTGAATGAGTGTTTATCATGGGCTACGAACACAACATTGCTGACGTGACACAGGCCTGTATTTATCGTTGGCCACACCAAAGCAGCTGTTGGAAGGTGTGAGGAGTGGGGAGAGCCGCACAGGCTTCAGTGTTTGCTGTCGTTTCTCACATTGTGTCACTGGCGTAGCACATCCAGCTTGACTCAGTATACACTCAGCTGAGCTGCAGAGAAAGCTGCATGCGGAACCTCCTATAGTAAAGAGAAGGAATCGGTATAGAGGAAGACCTCTTACTTCTGGCAATCACTGACTATTCGTTACCCATTTTATAAAGCGATGGGAACTATGCACGGACAGTTATGACTATGAATCCAATTATGATAAGTCTATGAGACGTGGCAGTCGGGAAACAGACTCCCATGTACCTTCACAGCTATCTCTAGTGAAAAATTTGTGTAGACGTAGTTGCAATGGGACTAATCATTGTGACTACATCCAGGAAATTTTTGTCACACAGATCTCCTATTCTCAAGGAAACAGCTTAACACTCATAGCATCCACTCTTTATGAAAGCCACCACATCCATTCACTCCAAATGTTGATGTAAGGGGGCTGAAAACTTGATTTTAGGGAGAACCAGCTTACAAACTTCATTCATCCCATTTACGAAACTTTACAACGTTTATAATATAGACATCTCCCACACTCATTCTTAGATACTCTTACTAATGTGCGTATCTTACTGTGTCTGACTCGTTCCCCCTCTCACTCCAGTGACAGATACTTGACTATTCCCATTCACTCTTTATTAGAGCAATTATTAACAAATCACTTTCACTCCTTACTTAAAAAGTTTACTCTCTCTACGAAGATTCACGCACATTCCCACTGCACAAGATAAGGCAAATAACATAAACAGCTATTGGAACTGAGACCTTTAAAAATTCAATTACAGATCATGAACTGTCAATACATAGTTTCGTCACAAGAAACTGGAAATACAGTCTGAGCTTCATTTTCTCGATGAAACAGAAAACAATTACAAAAGAATGAAACATGCTCAACATCAGGATTACATATTGAAAAAATCGTAAAAAATAGATAATTTTAAACATAATGTCAATTAAGTGGCATATCAAACCATCTACATGAAATAAAGGCATTTAGCTAATTGTTTGGTGTGCCCAAAAAGTAAAAATACATAGTTGTAAATCAAATTACGAATGGGAAGTAAAAACATGTGAGAATGAACATAAAAGATTTTAAAGTTATGGAACATGAATTACATTCTCACCATCGGAAGACTTGACATAAAATACACAACAAAGATACCAGACTATACAGTCATTACACGGCTTACACAGGAATAAAATAATGACTAAAATCACACCACAGCGATGTTGGCAAGAATGTCTTACCAGACTGGTAGTCATAATAGTGTCTACAATCACATAGTAAATCATATACATATACATGTGTCAATGTTAATTACCAAGATGTAGATGTCAGCTCTAGAAATATAAGCAACACACATTATGAATCACCTATTCTAGGTGGCGTTTTCATTATATTCAAGGCCTCTCTTAGTTTGTCACACAAGAGTAGTTCATCGTATTTCACTTTGCATGAGACGACGACACGCAGTTAGTGATCACTTAGTTGGGGAGAATTTCACTTTCAGTGTCTAACAGATGAAATTTAGTTCAAATTGATTTTCCCAAGGCTCAGTTCCGTTCAATGTTTGTCTAGCTTACTCCCACTGGAGAACAACACCAAGTCATTCAGCACATAGTCATCACTCTGTATATGGTTATTCAGAATGATCAAGATACATTTAAGTGCCTGTAAAAAATTTTGGTATGGAGGTAAGGTATTATCAGATTATGTGTGCGGGAACAGCAACTCAACACGTCTTTCTATGTTACAGTGACTTCCATCAACGTGACTCCTAGACCACTGGCGAAGGCATTTAACAAGGTTCCATCTACCAGACAATCCATTTACGAATGGGAAAGACGAAAGCAGAGGGCGGATAGAGGTTCCTCAGAAGTCCACAAAAGTCCAAATCAATGTCTCGTGCCAGTCGCAAACTAGGAATACCATAGTCAGCTGTTTGGAGAGTGCTGAGAAAATTCCTGCAAACGAAACCGTGTCAGATTCAGTTCCAAGCCACTACAAGTCGCGAGGCACATTTACAGAAACAGTTTTGCATTTTTATACTGTTATTGGCTCACTCTTACAGAACTTGATGGCAAAAAATGCCTTCTCCATTGGCCTAGCAACCCTGTTGCTGGATATTACAGCAACAAAAAAATTTTTAATTTCTGTTTGAATTTTTTAATTTCTGTTTCCATAGATATAATCATCCAGTACCCTACCTAAATGGAAACTGTTTTTTCAATAACTTGTATATGTCTAGATCATTTTGAATAACCTTGAAGAATACCACAACACCATATGAATGTTATGAAGTTACAGACAATTTCTGGTATCACTCATCTTTAATACATATACAAACGTGTGTACATGTGAACAGCACCACAAGGTTTATGAACAGCTCAAGCGAGACTTAGTCTTTTCACTTTCTTGAGTAGTACAGCTCAAATTACTACCTCATCTTGAAATGCCTAGTATTGTGTACATGAAATGTTCTCTTAAGTGACAGACCTCAATAGCCTGGTTTCTTAATGTCACTAATACTATTCACATATGCCTTCTTATTGGGTAACAATTGCCTTAAAATGCTCCCCTCGTTATCCCACGAAGTGAACTAGCTTTATCCAGGATTTCCTGTGCAGGAGCAAGATACATTCAATTTACTGAGTCACTGAACAACAAAAAAAATGCCAATTGTCCAGATGCAAGCTGGCATGTAGACATCATAGTTCGAATGAACGTGTCTGGCATTGTCCGTTGTTACTTTCACTTTAGTGCATAGCTGAGTGCGCGGAATGTGATACTCTGTGGTCAACTTCTCGCTGGCGACGTGCAGTCTGCTAGTGATGCCCAAGAGAAAGACACGCTGTGGCACGTACGTCACAGCACATGATACTCCAGGTCTTATGAGCTGCAGGGACAGTCTCCAACAGCAAACGCGTTGCTATTTGAGACCATTGTAATACTTCGTAGTTGGGCGTTTAAACAGACTCACGTTCTCGATCGTATATGACAAATTTAAACCCGTCGACAAGCGGACCGTGCATCCGAACGTTGAGCGCATCGAGTTTCTGCAGTCACAGCGTGGAATACCACGTAGGGGAGTCTTTCAGCATGGCGCATCCATACCACAGCATATCACCGGCAAAGTAACGGGCTAGTTGAGCGCTGGCACCGCACTTTCAAGGCGGCTCTTCGATGCCACGACTCTCTTTGGACGGAGGCCCTTCCCCTTGTGCTACTCGGCACTCGTGCGATCTATAAGGAAGACCTCAAAGGCACAATAGCCGAGTTCATATATGGCCAGAACATTGTTCTCCCTGGCGAACTTGTGAGCCCTTCCGCTTCTCTCCCTCAGTCTGACTTACCATCCTTCATGGACCGCGTCAGACGCCACTTCATCAACCTCCAGTCCCTCCGCCCGCCAGCCACTCCCGCCCTAAGGCTCACGTCCCGAAATCTCTGAACAATTGCGAGTTCGTCATGCTCCAAGATGACAATGTACGTGCTCCCCTGCAACCCCCATATACCGGCCCGTACCGTGTTCTCAGGCGCTCAGCCATCACCCATGACATCCAGATAAAAGATTCAGCTGTTACAGTCTCTCTCAATAGACTTAAGCCTGCTCATGTCGAGCCCGGTTCTACCCCACTTCACACTCCGACCACTCCTTCCACGTCGGACTTACACACTCGATGGAGTGACTTCCAGCTCCAATCGTCAAGCTCTTCTCCGACCTCGCCCTCTACTCCAGTCTCACGCACTCCGTCGAGTGAGCACATGCTCCCCATGTCGAGCTTACCTAGTTCTGTGTGCGTGAAGAAGTGGTAATGTTATTTATTTGACTTCTAAATGCTATGGTATTCTCCAACAATACATGAGAGTTGCAAGTCATTGTAATTTGAATTGTACAATATTTGGATGCAGTTTAGAGTGGCATGATTCAATAAACAAAAAGCATTACACATGTATCATTTATTGATACTAGTACAGTTGAGATAATGAGAAGTTTGCTGATCACAGATTGCATACATTTTATCAGAATGACTTATATTAGCACCTAACACTATTGCTTGGCAAATATCTAATTTTTTAAACCATGTATCTTACTTTTAACCATTTTTTGATTATTCTCTCTGGCAGTATCAGCTGTGCGAAATGTACTGCTTCTGACACATATACAACTGACTGTTTTGGAGAAGAGTTAACACACCCTGAAGAGAGAGGAGTCTGGAGATTCTGTCTGCTCGATTGCTGCTCATATCTCATTGCTGTGGCGTGGAAGACAAGGTCTACCTACGCTGATTCATCGGGCTAGCCCACTATCGATATCTGCCAACTGTGAGCTTCTGTCATAGTTCTACGGCTTAATGTTTTACATTTTACCATCACACATTTATTATTATTATTACTATTATTATTGTAAATAAACAAATACACTCTTGCTATAAAGTGCAATTGGGTGACATTAAAATTTATTTTCGTCCATTAGTACACATACTGGTGCGTTGAGGAATGCTATGCAACAAGAAAAATCGTGCCAACCCTACCCCTGGTCCTAGGGTACCCACGTCATGGCATACAGTCAGACAAAATCGTGTAACTGTAATACAATTAAATCTGCACTTAGAGGATATGACTGAAAATGCTGCCATCTTGTGCCTGTACTCACAGTTTTTACTACCCATACAAATAATCGACTAAATTGTGTTTACTGGTGGTGGCCTAATGCAACATATTATCTATCTACTTATAATTTTAACTATTTAACTTGAAACGTATGGTGTTGGTGTACTTGTATAAAATACCATAGAATGATTTATAAACACTCCTTGCAGAGTGCTGTTAGTCAACAAACATTCAAGTTTTTATCATGTTCTTAACACATGCCAGAGGCTAGTGATGTCTTGATAACAGCTGAGCGCCTCTACCTCCAGACAGCGAGCCAGGCAAGTGCACTACTGGATGCTGCACAGTTCTAAGGTGTCATCTTGCTGACAGTGCGAAAAATTGTTCTGGCTACCTTTTGTTACTACTATTGCAGACTCAGTGCACAATGTGATAGGTACTGGACTCTGGGCGTCACCAGATGCTTAAAAATGATACTGGTGGCTTCTGAGCTAGTAATCACCTGCAACAGGCGCGTTTTTAAAATACGTTTGGCATTCTTTGAACAGAGCCAAGGCGGCGTGTGGTGTGTGGATAGTAATCTGCAGATAATTGTCATTGTGTGCTGCAATTCTCAAAGCATCAGAAAATTGTTCTTCTATTTTGTAACTGAGTATGTTGCATTCCACCACTATCCATATGATGTGCTAGCACATGCTACTGCACTGAAATTAATGTATTGTAACTCCGGGTCAACTGTGGTAAAATAGTACTGTCTACACACAGCTGGGAGCCTGTGCTATCTAGTCTAATACCATGTGAGTAGAGATAAGCGTATTCTTATTGGTTTAAGTAGAAAAAGTAATGTACTTTTCAGCCATAAATATGAGTCATTTCAACAAGAAAAGTCATTCTGGTCTAAGATCTGCCAGCAGCAACTTCAACAGTGTCGACAGAATCAGGAGAAATGAAGCATCATAATGGAAATTTTATGATTATGGTTCATCAAAGCTAATAAACGACACCAATTTGACTCTAGTGACCCTACAGGTATTATTAAGGTGGGGTTTTTCGATATTTGTATGTGTGTGTTCACTGCAGCTCGGATCTGATGACTAAATTCTTCCTCTGTTGCAGACAGCCTGGTTTGTCAATGATGTATTTGCTGTAGCTGTTAGCATCATAAATGTGGTAAATGCTGATGACACCAGCCCATCTGTTAATGCAGTCATGCTTTCTATCACCTGGATCATTTCACAACCATCATGGATGTTCACAGCATCAGGCATCGTTTCAACATCACTATGTACCTAGCAGCATCAGCCCCACAGCCCACTCTATTAGAGATCTTCTGGTAAATCACACAGCTGCACTGAACTACCGTGTGTTTGCTGGCGTTTTGGGGACAGGACCTCAAAGGGCTGTGTTAACGACATGAATGTGGACAACCGAGATCCTGCAACTTTTCTCAATGCATGCCCAGGCATTTTGGAAAGGATATGCCCTGAAGCAGTCAACGACCAGCAGTATCCCACCATTAAGTGTAAATCAGTTCTGTATTGTGGGCTGGCACATCCTCTTATGGTGGGCAGTGATGCCACTTCTCTCTCAAATTTAGATGATGTACTTCTGCTGTTTAGCAAAGGGACACTGTCCAAATTTGAGGGAGAAATGGCGTGATATACAGAGCAAGTCAATTGCACAGTGGTATGGAAATTGTGGCAAGAATATCATAATGGGCAATTTTTCTGAAACGAAGGAAACAGGGCCAGTGAAATCGCTGGTTAGCACACTAAACTTGTAAATTTGTTGCTATTCACTGTGAGTGAGAAGCAACCTATATGTGTATGAAAAGCCTACTTTCCTCCCAATCAAGCACAAAAAATGAGCAAGATAGTTGTTCCATAAATGCCTCAACCCTTTTACAAGGAGGGAGGTTCTAGAAAAGCACCTCATTGAATACTAAAGCTAGGAATTGGTACCTGTGGAAATGCCACCAACGATACAAAACTCTTAAAGTTTAAGAACGGTCATGAACAGCAGTGATGTCCCTTTATTGTATATGCAGACTTCGAGTACCACCTGGTTCCTGAGGTGCATTGTGAAAGTGGCCCCAATGCCTCTTGTACTACCTTCACAGAATGGCAAGTACCATACCCAGCATCGTATCATAACCTATGTTCGTATGATTCCGATTGTAACAGAATCGAATCATATGTTGGAGGCAATCATATGGGAGAAGTTGATGAGGTTTATTGCAACAATGTTCCTATGAATGAGTCGCAGGAGAATGCTGCATCATACAAGTGGGCAGCTGATGGTTATATCTGTGGACTGCCACTGGACAGAAAAGTGGAAACTCCACAAAGAGACCACTCTAATCTAAGAAGGAGGTTCTGCACGCAGCCCACAATGCATGCAAGTTGAAGTTCCAACTGCCAGGACACATAGCCGTCTACTTTCACAATCGGAGCATGTTCGACGGTTACTTCCTTGTTGAGCACTTGGGTGGTTCCGGCTTGAAAGATGACAGCATCAGCGTCATTTGTAACACCTCCGTATTTGTCCCGACCTGATCTGATCGAATAGCAGCCCAATATTTATTATTAACATGACCGTGAACCTAATAGGGCTGGTAATTGGAATTGACTGCTACAGAAGTTGTTACTTTCCAGTTCGTTCTGTTCAATACCATCATACTGAATGTATGGTAATTAGGAACACCAACACAGTTTTACTCATCACGAACTTATATTCTTCTCAAAACAACAAAAAGGAGATAGCCACTGCCTTCGTCATACATATCTAACTACGGCTAATCTCAGCACAGGCTTTCTTCATTTTCCATTATCGTCACACGCTAATCCATCACTGCATCCAACACTGAAATCCAAGGTTAGGCTGGCGCGGTAGACGCGAAACCAAATATCGGCACTAGTAACGTCACTGATCACTTTCATAATGATACTTCATCACTTCCCGTTATTAATTTATCATTTAGGGGTCTAACCACGGCGATGGTGACACCCTTTTTGGTTAAAGACCCAGTATTTCAATAATGTCCTCCACACACACACCACTCCCGCCAACCACTCTGGCGCATCTCCACACTCGCTCTCGCAACATGTCACAATCGATTGTTCGCCCTATCGACCTGTGCCGAGTGCAAAGTTATAGTAAGGGCCTACGGACCCCTTACACATTCCATAACATCTTAAAAAGTACATTTTATTTTCCGAGTTGATCCATGCCAAAATTAAATCTCCACTTCTGCTTCAAGAATGTGTTTCTTCAGAAACTCACTGAGACAGTGCATCATGAGGATGTGCATATCACCAGAGCTGCATATGCCAATGATGCAAATTTTCAGCTTGTGAATTTGTGGTCTTTCTGTATGACTACCTGGCAACAGCCTTACTGGACTGGATTCACATATTAAAGATGAATCTGTTTGTGAATCATAGTTTATTTATTGAGAGCTTCTTTTTTTTTGTTATGTCTTTTCCTTTAACTTATGAGAAATACATTCTCATGGTTTGTTTACCAAACTACTGTATTTGGCTCCAAATGTCACTTCACTTTATTAAGATGCGCGCTTGCAGTAATTATGACTTTGAACTAAATTTAGTAGTGTGATTAAAACCGAATTTCAATTAACTGTCACCATACTTACTGCATGCTCATTTACTCATGATTTTAGAATTGCATGATACATCTGAAATAAAGTACTGTGCTTACATTTAAAAATTTATGTATTCTGACAGAAGAGTACAAATTACAGAAGACACACAACAAACAATCTGCATTTGAAGAATCTCTAATTTCACAGTGATTGTTACTGAATAAAACAAAATAATTATGTCTTATGATTTGACTGCCATATGCTGCACTGCCATAGTTATAGAACTCGCTAGACAACCGGCTAGATATTACTACAAGGATGCATGTTGTTATTTAACTCAGAATTCAAATAAACCAAATAATTATTTTTATGTAACCACAGTGACACCCATACTGTAAGGCCATGAACCCTTAGGAAACTGTGATGGAGACTTTGAAAACCCCTGCAGTAGACAATGCTACTGCTATGTAAGTCAATAGGTGCAGAAAATAAGTGTACACATTTTTTGAGCTCACTATTTTTTCCCTTAGGGTAACTTGCCTTAACAGCAATTTGCATGATTCAGTTGCAGGAAAACAACTCTAAGGTGAAGGGTGCTCTGGCATTTGAGGAAGTTCTGGACTCAATTGGTTCCAGAGGGAAATTCCAGATGAGACTGAACATTTTCGTTTGTTTTGCATCATGTTTCAACCTGATGAGCGTCAATATGTTCTACATTGCTATGCAGACTCCTGATCACTGGTGCCATGTACCTGGTCGAGAACACACCAACCTGTCACTCGAGGAGTGGAAGAACTTCACTGTTCCCAGGTTTGCAGTAGGGACTATGTTTAATTTTTAACTTTCCTCTGTTACAAGTTGTCCTACTGGTTTACAAAAGATGAAACATGCCATAAATATCAAACAAATCCTAAATTGGATCCTAGAGTCTACATACCAGAAAAGGAAAGAAAATAATCAGAGATGTACCTGCATTTAGTAGTACCACTAAGAGAAGTTTTTGAAAACAACTATTATTATGTTCTCATTATCAACGAGAATTTAGAGCAACTGCGGAAATGGTAAATCATACATCAATAATACGGCCTGTTTGTGTAGCCTACGAAAATTCAGCCAGATCTTGAAAAAAATCTATCACAAGGCCCTGGTAATTCGTAAAGTCAATGGACAAACCTAACTGCTCAGTTCAAGCTTTATATCAATCTAGTGTTGAAACAGAAGACAATGGATAGAAGTCCAGTACATTAAACTCCATACTTAAAAATACACCCACACTTGTGAATATTATAATATTACGATGTTGCAGTGCCTGTGTTATTCCAAATTATGATGCAAAATTCCCTTGTACATGCTTGCATATTTATTAAAGTATCCTTCATTTCACTAAAATTCTTCAGTTTGCTTAAGTGATCAAGAATGTTTAGAAAATTATTATTTCAACAGTCAACTTGGAACTATAGCACCCAAATTTATTTATAAAACAAAACTGAACACACAAATACTATCAACTACAGTTTTGGGGATTTAACATTGGTTCACACATTAATTTCAATTACTCTTCTAAAGCATGTAATGTCATAAATGATTTTGTAATTGTCCATCGTGATATGACTATACAGACTTTGATGTTAATAAACTCCTCTGTGATGTTCGACATACATTGTCATTCACATGATGTTTATTTACAAATACGTTAGAGTTGTACACTTGGACTCACTGTCCCAAGGTTATTACAAATAAGACATTTCACAGTAGAACATCGTTGTTGTAGTAAAACTTGAAGACATGATATATAGTCATTCTACAAGTGAGCCATCTTTGTGTACAGATCCGAGTGCACAGTAAAAAATGGCGATTGCTAGCTCCCTTCCAATATACGGTTTTTATTGCTGGGATCTGGGAATCTCCAAAAGGATGTTCGACTCACCTTCAATGCAGCTCTTTTTGTTTAAGTGGAGAGACTGCATCTATAAAGTAACTGTAATCTCTCAGAAAGAAAGGAATTGGCTGTGTTCCTATATTAATGGACCAAACATGACATCTGCCTAAATCGGAAATGAGAAACCATAGAACATCATTTTAAAGGTTGCTAGCAGATGGATCAAACCACCTCACCTCCCAAAGTAAGTCTGTGGAAAATTTGGAAAAACTTGTCGTAAATTATTTTGAAATAAAACAGAATGCATCAGAAAAAAATGGAACACAGATATTGCATGTTTTTCCTTTGATTGTGCATGATTCTTCATTTGATAGTGTATAAATTCTATCGCTATTTGAGCGAAGATTTTGTTGATCAACACAATTTTTGGGCGACACAGGCAAATCGAAGTCTATTTTTATGCCCCGACTTTAATTTAGTATGATTTGTAATAATTCTGAAGGAAAGACCAATGACAGCTGCAATCAGAAATTGAAATAGTTTGATGGTAAAAGGCGATTATTTCTGCCAAACCAGTACACAAGTGCGGATCTCACACTTCACACGAGCAGTTGAATTAACTGCCTTGGCCATCCAGACATGCTTCCTGGGTGACCGATACTCTCAACTTGTCACACGCTAGTAGCATCCACTGTGCATTCGCCTACTTGCTCGCACTGAGTCCTGTATCCCTGCAAGACGCTCAGACCCTGTTGTGCATCTGTACTGAAATTATCAAGGCAGTCACACCTACAAATATGCTATACACTATTCAGTCAGAACATTATGACTACTGTCCTCCTATCAATATAAGCCTGTCCAGGCCATAGGGCAGCTCTGGTGAGGAATGAATGCTAGTCAGACACACATATGGTGCGTTAGTATAAGTGAGCATACTGTCTATATGTAGGAAGAGGAAGACACACAGTCTATCTGAGTTTGACTGTGGGCATATTGTGATGGTCCAGAGGCTCAGTTCTAGCATTTTGGAAACTGCACGATTGGTCAGGAATTTGAGGAGTGCTGTGGTAAGTGTCTTCAAGATGTGGTAAGGTCAAGGTGACACCACATCCAGACATCGTGGGGTTGGGTAACCGTGCCTCATTAAAGATCTCGGACAACGTAGGTTGGGCAGTCTGGTAACACTAGACAGGTGATGAACTGTGGCAGAACAAACATCAGACTTTAATGATAGGTGGAGTACAAGTGTGTCTAAACACACAGTGCTCCATACGCTCCTAATGACACGCCCCGCAGCTGATGACTCCTGTATGTGCTTATGTTAATGCCACAACATCGGCAACTACATCTGAAATGGACACATGACCATAGGCACTGGATGTTGGCATCATGGCATGACGTATGGTCTGAAGAATGCTCTGCATCATGCCGATGAGAGGGTGCAAATCTGTTGTCTCCCAAGTGAACAGCTCGTTGACACCTGTACTGTTCTCTTTTTTTCTATGTTCTTGTCATACATTGTTTTGTACTATGTATTGACGTAAATAAATTGATTCACATTTGCACCATAATTTTCAATATGTTACTATACATGTCAACATATTATCTTTGTTCTCTTATCTTTGCATGTTCATATTCCATATATGCACCGTATTCTTTAAGTGTTGTATGACATGATTGATGATAGAAGCAGCGGTGTAACCTAAAATCCAAATGGCGACATCTTGCTTCCTGCGGGTTATGGTATTTTTTGTGGCCTGGTTAATTCCATGACGTCGACGTTGTGCGGAACTGTGCAGTCAGTTATCGAAAGTCTACTTCGCATACGATCAGTCCAGCTGTACCACAGGTGAAGCTGTGAATTAAGGTGTCCATGTGGCTGCATACTGTACAGGCAGGAATGGCGCTCAGGTGTTGGTTGGAACTTTGTCGTTGGTTATTAAATACCATGTAGACCGGATGCTTGAGGGCAGTACAAAGTTATGGATATTTCGCTAGATGGTATTCCACTTAGTTTGCGAATATTTTTGAATGAGTCTGTTTTCTCTATCATCTGTTCTGAGAAAACTTTAGATTTTCGCATCGGTATTAGGTGGATTTTGTCAGTTTGTCGTATGTAACTGAGCTCGCTGTAGTAGAGTCTAACATAGCGAAAGGTTATTGGTATCACAGCTTCATTAATTAGGAGCATTACACTGCATGGTCTTAAATTTAGTGTGAAGTTTTTAATTAATCTCGGTGTGTCATTGGTGATAGTTTCATGCATGCGGTTGATCAGAAAGATCCGAGACATGTCGGGCACTGATGAGTAGCTTCCGCCTCGTGAGGCTGGTAAGGCCAACATTTCAAAGCTTGCTTTGAAACTGTGACCTCTGAGGACATACCAACAGAAGGCTTTCTGTATACTGTCTGCTAGCTGATTTGAGACTGGTAGGATTTGGCCCAGATAGTACACTCTGCTCGCTGCAGATATTCTGACTGTGTGTAATCTTTGCAGGAGATCTAATTCCCTGTGTGACGAAATGCATGTTGTGGCTCTGATCTTGTGCAGCATGTCTGTCCAGTTTTTTGTCACCATAATGTCTCTGTCTCGTATTGCACCCCAGTATACTCCGAGAGATTTGTGCTGTGCCCTTATTTCACACCAGTTGAGATGGATAGCATCACCAATGCTCCTTCCTACATAAACCAAAGTTGTCTTTCTCTTGTTTAGTTTTGCACCAATGACCGCGATGAAGTCACTGACGAGGTTCCCCATTTCCGTCAAATTTACTAAGATTGTATCGCTAACCACACATCGTCAGCATAAGCAATGCAAGCCACTTTCTCCGTTCTGATGGTGATTCCAAGTGACTGCTGGGTTAAGCGTACAAGTAAGGGTTCTACCACGATGGCATACAACGCCACTGATAGAAGGCAACCTTGCCTGCTAGACGTCCTAATTAAAATTTTGTCAGAAGGGTGGCCATTAATCAAAATACGTGATATGGCATTGGAAATGAAGTGCTGCATAGTTTGACAAAACGTTGGTAGAAACACTTATTCGTCAGTACCTTAATCATAAATTCATGGTTCATGTGGTCATATGCTTTTTCGAAGTCTAAAAATAGTAGTGCATCGGGGTCGTTATTGTCTGCCAGAGTACAGATGACATCCCATAGGTTGCAGGAAGCTGATACTACACTCTGTTCAGGTACAGCACCATGTTGGTACTTTCCTAGTATTTTGTGTAACAACAGTTGCATTCGCTGTTTCGTAGTCGGTGATATGATTTTAAAGTCTGAATTAAGTAGGGTAATAGGTCGCATTTCATGTATCCTTTTGATGTTTCCTTTTATGGGTAAAGGCACAACGAAGCCTTCTTTGAGTTCCTCTGGTACCGATTCAAGCTGCCACACTTCATTAGCAAATTGAGTTAATGTTAGGGCCAAGATATTCCAGTAATGTTGATAAAATTCCCTGCCAAGACCGTCGGGTTCAGGAGATTTTAGTTTCGTGGAGCTGAACACAGCCTATTTAACATCGTCTTCACTGGATGGGACCTCAAGCGCATCATTTTCGTGAAACTACACTCCTGGAAATAGAAAAAAGAACACATTGACACCGGTGTGTCAGACCGACCATACTTGCTCCGGACACTGCGAGAGGGCTGTACAAGCAATGATCACACGCACGGCACAGCGGACTCACCAGGAACCGCGGTGTTGGCCGTCGAATGGTGTTAGCTGCGCAGCATTTGTGCACCGCCGCCGTCAGTGTCAGCCAGTTTGCCGTGGCATACGGAGCTCCATCGCAGTCTTTAACACTGGTAGCATGCCGCGACAGCGTGGACGTGAACCGTATGTGCTGTTGACGGACTTTGAGCGAGGGCGTATAGTGGGCATGCGGGAGGCCGGGTGGACGTACCGCCGAATTGCTCAACACGTGGGGCATGAGGTCTCCACAGTACATCGATGTTGTCGCCAGTGGTCGGCGGAAGGTGCACGTGCCCATCGACCTGGGACCGGACCGCAGCGACGCACGAATGCACGCCAAGACCGTAGGATCCTACGCAGTGCCGTAGGGGACCGCACCACCACTTCCCAGCAAATTAGGGACACTGTTGCTCCTGGGGTATCGGCGAGGACCATTCGCAACCGTCTCCATGAAGCTGCGCTACGGTCCCGCACACCGTTAGGCCGTCTTCCGCTCACGCCCCAACATCGTGCAGCCCGCCTCCAGTGGTGTCGCGACAGGCGTGAATGGAGGGACGAATGGAGACGTGTCGTCTTCAGCGATGAGAGTCGCTTCTGCCTTGGTGCCAATTATGGTCGTATGCGTGTTTGGCGCTGTGCAGGTGAGCGCCACAATCAGGACTGCATACGACCGAGGCACATAGGGCCAACACCTGGCATCATGGTGTGGGGAGCGATCTCCTACACTGGCCGTACACCACTGGTGATCGTCGAGGGGACACTGAATAGTGCACGGTACATCCTAACCGTCATCGAACCCATCGTTCTACCATTCCTAGACCGGCAAGGGAACTTGCTGTTCCAACAGGACAATGCACGTCCGCATGTATCCCGTGCCACCCAACGTGCTCTAGAAGGTGTAAGTCAACTACCCTGGCCAGCAAGATCTCCGGATCTGTCCCCCATTGAGCATGTTTGGGACTGGATGAAGCGTCGTCTCACGCGGTCTGCACGTCCAGCACGAACGCTGGTCCAACTGAGGCGCCAGGTGGAAATGGCATGGCAAGCCGTTCCACAGGACTACATCCAGCATCTCTACGATCGTCTCCATGGGAGAATAGCAGCCTGCATTGCTGCGAAAGGTGGATATACACTGTACTAGTGCCGACATTGTGCGTGCTCTGTTGCCTGTGTCTATGTGCCTGTGGTTCTGTCAGTGTGATCATGTGATGAATCTGACCCCAGGAATGTGTCAATAAAGTTTCCCCTTCCTGGGACAATGAATTCACGGTGTTCTTATTTCAATTTCCAGGAGTGTATTTAATTGAGTACTTCAGTGGAAAGCGCGTCATTGATCTCCTGCCTGCCGTAAAGTTCTCTGTAGTGTTATACACATGTGATGAGATATCGCATTGTCTTGTAACTACAGTCCCTGTCCCATCAACAATGAGATATCGCGTTGTCTTGTAACTACAGTCCCTGTCCCATCAACTACCTCTTCAATTAGCTTCACTTTCTGTCGCCGCATTGTTCGTAAAGTGTGGTACAGTGAGGCTGTTTCCTCTGATTTGAAGTCCTTTGGTTCAGATTTCTTTGCTATACAGGTTCATAATTTTCGCCTTGTACTTCTTTATGCAGTGATAAGCGCCATCAGCTTTGATGTTGGCGGTTCGGTATGGTTCACAGAGACATGAGAAGTAAAATTCTCTCTTTTGTTTGAACCAACAGCGTAACTTTTTACTGCTGATCTAAGTTTCAGTTCAGCTCTGTGTAGCCACCATTCAATAGTCGATCTGTATTGGGTTTTGGAGTGCTTTACTTGATCACACACCCGTTGGATGTCCACATCCAGCTGCTTGCCTTGCAACAGGGTGACGTTCGTTCTCCAGTGGCCTCTCCTACGGAACATTTCTAGGCGTTCGAGGTTACGTAGCATTGATGAGCACTGTGGTCAGAAAAGCTGACGGGAGCAATATCGCTGTTCATTACGTTACGGTCAAGGGCGGCAGAGACGTATATGCGTTCTATCCAACTGGCGGAATTGCAGGCTATATGTGTGAAAGCGACGTGGTCTCCATGTATTTTTTCCCAAGTGTCAAGTAGTGTCAATCCAGAGACAAGGGGGTAGAGTTCCATCCATTTATTAAAGTTCGATGTTTGGTCTTATAATGAGATAACACAGTTAAAATCTTCCCCTACGGTAAAATTCACATCATATCCATTAATTAAACAAGGCAAATCATTTTTATAAAAGTAAGAATGTTTCTGTTAGCAGTTACTGCCGGATGGTGCATATAAGTTCTATACACAAATTTCTTCTAACAGCCCGATGCTTACATTAGTGGTGTATGGGAAATCTGTGACTGCTCTGAATTTTCTATCACTCTGAATTCCGTTAATATTAATCGTTGTTCTGTTGTACGTCAAAGTATCGGTCCTTAAGAAGGAGAAATAGCCGACCTGCTAAATGCCGCTCTGTCCATACACACACATTCACACTAAGATTTCAGTATAAAGCTACCGTTGGCCCTCATTTCTGTCCCTTTCATCGTCCATCCATCAAGGACCAACCGGATTGTATGTTTAGATTGTTGCCGGAGTCCATGGGTTCTAATGAGGCAGTTCACAACGTTGCCGTTGTTTCAGGTTGACTGTTTTTCGGTTTTGCTGCCTAATTGAACTACTGGCCTTAATTTTTGTGCTGCCTCAATAGCTTCTCCGTGAGCAATGCAAAGTTTCTTTTTGTCAGGTAGCCTTTGAAATCTTTCTGGGACTCCCATACGAACTTTTTAGATTTTTTTAAAGTAGGAATTGCTTGTACAGTGGTGTCCGAATGTTCGTCACGCATCTCACTGTGTCTGTGACGTTGTCTGTAAGGTGTAACGTCACTTGTCGGTCGTTGTTGTTAGTGCTATTACATTTATTCAAAGAGTCAGTTGCCAGAATGTTGCATATGACAGTAGTGTTGTCCAACTGTGAACAAGATGTGCCTTCTTCCCCTGCAACAGATTCTTTCAGAACTGAATCATACACGAAGCTGCGTGAGGACAGAGTAAGTTCAGGAGCAACATTAGATTGCGCTGTCATTGCAACGTCTGTTTGAGAGTGGGAGATTTCCTCGTCAGTGCTCAAAGTGGTTGCACCAGTTGGCGAAACTTCAGTTGTTGCTGCTGTGGCAGTGAGTGCTACGTCATCGGCAGGGTACACAACACTGTCGCTGCACGTAAACAAACAGCTGGCGACTGTGGCATATTGCGCCCGCGGCCTACCTTCCACATCTACCTCGGCAGAGAGCTGTATCGGTCGTCTTCGCAGACACTCCTCCCTAAGGTGACCAGGTATGGTACAGGCAGAACAAGTACTTGGTTGCCCCTCGTAAACTACGAGAGCTTCGAAGTAATTGATAAAAGACAATATGTGACATTGTAAATCAATTTTAGCGGTTTTCACGCCATTATTATCAACTTTGTAGCGCATGTTACCGCAGCCCCCCCCCCCCCTCCCGCGATTGCCAGTGACTGTGTACACGGTACCACATTTACCAAAGGGCCTGACCGAAACCAGTGTAGGTCATAGTAACACGGCTCAACCTCACCTGTGCTTGTCTTGTACTCCGCACCGCCGTTCGTCATGTACATAATCCTTTGGCAGATTTCCTCATTCCTCAATTTCACAGTGTATACGTTATTCAGGAAGTCATATGCCATTCCAAAAAGTCTTTTTCTGGTTCTTCAAACGTTCCACAGAACCAATCGTCAAATTCGTAAATTTTTGGATGCTCAATACAAAAAATGAAACTGAACTTCAATTTATACTTTCGCTCTTGACACTCCATTTCAAATTAGACAGCAAATATCAAGTTTAAATGTATCGATGGTCTAGTTGACTATTGATATGACATTTCCCCTTCCCGTGATATGACTGGAAATCAAAATATAAGAGGGGATGAAAAATTTTCTGTTTGATTGCCATACAGTCCAGAATCGATATGCCACTCAGGAAAAACTACCAACGCCACTGACACAATCATCCGATCGCCGCACTAGGCTGAAGATACTCGTTTGGTAAAACAATGGCTCCTGCTGCATGAAGAAATCTGTAACTGCTTGCCACACATCCACATCCCACAAAAATTGTCGACTCTTCAAGGGCTTTTTTAATGGACGAAAGCATGATAATTGCATGGGAAGAGATTAGGACTATAGCGTGGGTGCTCATGTGTCTCCCATCTGAGTCGGCATAATTTCTGAGTTACATTCGCGATATGGTGACATGTGTTATCATGAAGCAACAGCACTCCTTGTCGCACCATTCACCAACGGTGCTTTTTGACAGATATACTGCCCCCTACACATACATGGAAGAAGCTTGGAGATACTGGAAGGTCTCAGATAGATTATATAATGGTAAGACAGAGATTCAGGAACCAAGATTTTTATTTGTAAGACATTTCCAGGGGCAGATGTTGACTCTGACCACAATCTATTGGTTATGAACTGTAGGTTAAAACTAAAGAAACTGCAAAAAGGTGGGAATTTGAGCAGATGGGACCTGGATAAACTGAAAGAAGCTGAGGTTATAGAGATTCAGGGAGAGCATTAGGGAACGATTGACAAGAACGGGGAAAAGAAAGACAGTAGAAGAAGAATGGATAGCTTTGAGGTATGAAATAGTAAAGGTAGCAGAGAATCAAGTAGGTAAAAAGTTGGGGGCTGATAGAAATCCTTGGGTAACAGAAGAAATATTGAATTTAATTGATGAAAAGAAGAAAATACAAAAATGCAGAAGAATATAATAATTCCAATCCCAAAGAAAGCAGGTGTTGACAGATGTGAAAATTACCGAACAATCAGTTTAATAATCCACAGCTGCAAAATACTAACACGAATTCTTTACAGACGAATGGAAAAACTAGTAGACGGCGACCTCGGGGAAGATCAATTTGGATTCCGTAGAAATACTGGAACACGTGAGGCAATACTGACCTTACGACTTATCTTAGAAGAAAGATTAAGGAAAGGCAAACCTACATTTCTAGCATTTGTAGACTTAGAGAAAGCTTTTGACAATGTTGACTGGAATACTCTCTTTCAAATTCTAAAGGTGGCAGGGGCAAAATACAGGGAGTGAAAGGCTATTTACAATTTGTACAGAAACCAGATGGCAGTTATAAGAGTCGAGGGACATGAAAGGGAAGCACTGGTTGGGAAGGGAGTAAGACAGGGTTGTAGCCTCTCCCCGATGTTATTCAATCTGTATATTGAGCAAGCAGTAAAGGAAACGAAAGAAAAATTCGGAGTAGGTATTAAAATCCATGGAGAAAAAATAAAAACTTTGAGGTTCGCCGATGACATTGTAATTCTGTCAGAGACAGCAAAGGACTTGAAAGAGCAGTTGAATGGAATGGACAGTGTCTTGAAAGGAGGATATAAGATGAACATCAACAGAAGCAAAACGAGGATAATGGAATGTAGTCAAATTAAGTCGGGTGATGCTGAGGGAATTAGATTAGGAAATGAGACGCTTAAAGTAGTAAAGGAGTTTTGCTATTTGGTGAGCAAAATAACTGATGATGGTCGAAGTAGAGAGGATATAAAATGTAGACTTGCAATGGCAAGGAAAGCGTTTCTGAAGAAGAGTAATTTGTTAACATCGAGTATAGATTTAAGTGTCAGGAAGTCATTTCTGAAAGTATTTGTATGGAGTGTAGCCATGTATGGAAGTGAAACATGGACGATAAATAGTTTGGACGAGAAGAGAATAGAAGCTCTCGAAATGTGGTGCTACAGAAGAATGCTGAAGATTAGATAGGTAGATCACATAACTAATGAGGAAGTATTGAATAGGATTGTGGAGAAGAGAAGTTTGTGGCACAACTTGACCAGAAGAAGGGATCGGTTGGTAGGACATGTTCTGAGGCATCAAGGGATCGCCAATTTAGTATTGGAGGGCAGCGTGGAGGGTAAAAATCGTAGAGGGAGACCAAGAGATGAATACATTAAGCAGATTCAGAAGGATGTAGGTTGCAGTAGGTACTGGGAGATGAAGAAGCTTGCACAGGATAGAGTAGCATGGAGAGCTGCATCAAACCAGTCTCAGGACTGAAGACCACAACAACAACAACAACAACAACAATTGGTGGTGGGGGTGTCCGGACCCCCTGAACAGCCCCTTTGGCTACGTACTTGATCCATCGCAATGAAATATCAGTAAGTTTGTTAATATTTTCTTAGAACCCAGTCTCACTAAATGCAGTCATGCCACTATTATGAAATTCTCTCTTTCTTCAATAGGCCAGTCTGAAGATGCCTAAATAAAGATTAAATGTGTCATTGGGAAATAATAAAAAAAAAAAGGTTCTAACACTGGAAACAAGACTGCTTGTTTCTTCATATCATGCATACTTATTGCTGTACCACCCCCATTATGAACTAGAAAGAGTTTTACTTTTAGTGTCTCATGTCCTAATCTAAATCCCTCGAAATCACCTGATTTAATTCGACTACATCCCATTATTCCAGTTTTTCTACTGTTGATATTATATATGGATAATTTTTTGGCGATATGTACCAATAAAATTCTCTCAAGCTTCCAACTGCATCAAGTGGTTTAAAATATATGGATTTTAAACCACTTGATGCGGCTGAAAACTCGAGAGAATTTTATTGTTGATATTATTTTTTTTTCCAAAAATGCCATCCATTCTGTCCAACTGCTCTTCGAAGTCCTTTGTTGTCTCAGACAGAATTACAATATCATCAGTCAACCTCAAAGTTTCGTACCTCTTCTCCTTAAACATTTATTCCCTCTTGAAATTTTCCCTTGGTTTCTTTTACTGGTTGCCCAATGTACAGATTGAACAACACCGGGGATAGGCTACAACCACGTCTCACCCCATTCTGAACCGTGCTTCCTTTCATATCCTTCATCTCCTGGAACTACAGTCTGGTTTCAGTACAAGTTTCAAAGATCCTATTCCTCCCTGTATTTTATCACTGCCTCTTTCAGTACTTTGCGAGAATGTACTCCAGTCAACATTGTCAAAAGCTTTGATTAAATGCTATAAACAAAGGTTTGTTTGCTATTATTTAACCTATCTTCAATGAGAAGTCATAGGATCAGTGTTGTCTCACATGATACTACATATCTCCAGGAACCATACAGATGTCCCCCAAGGTCGGTTAAAATCAGTTATTTTATTCGTGTGTAAACAATTTGTGTAAGCATTTTGTAACCATGAATTATTAAGCTGATAGTCCAGTACTATTCCACTTGTCAGCACTTGGCTTCTTTGGAACTGTAATTATTATATTCTTCTTGAACTCTGTGGATATTTTGCCTGTCTTGTGTATCTTGCGCCTAGGGGCTTTTTATGGCAGACTCTCCCAAAGATCTCAGGGAATCTCAGGGATCTGAGGGAATGTCATCTACAACAGGGTTATTATTATTATTTATTTTCACTTTTGTCTTTCAGTTTTCTGCAAATTCTCATCTCTGAATGGTATCACTCAAACCTCATCTACATCATCTTTCCTTTCTGTAATACTGCCTTCGCATGTTTTCCATGTATAAACTTGCTCTAAATTCCTTCCATCTTTCTGTGTCCCCTTCTTTGCTTAGTACACTGAGGTGACAAGTCATAGGATGCCTTCTAATATTGAATCAGAACTCCTTTTGTTCAGCGTAGTGCAACAACTTGATTGCCAAGAACTCAACACATTGTTGGTAGTTCCCTACAGAAATCTTGAGCCATGCCACCTTTATAGCAATCAATAGTTGCAAAGGTGTTACCAGTGCAAGATTTTGTGTGTAAACTGACCTCTCAGTTACGTTCCATAAATGTTAGGTGGGATTCATGTCAGGTTATTTGGGGGGCCAAATCACTCACTTCAGTTGCCAAGAATGTTCTTGAAACCAACTGCAAACAATTGTGACTCAGTGACATGACATAGGTGTGAACATGAGTTCTATAAATGGCTGTAAATGGTTTCCAAGTAGCCAAATACAGCCATTTCCAGGCAACGACCAGTTCAGTTGGACCAGAGGAACAAGTCCATTCCATGTAAATACAACTCACACCATTATGGAGCCACCACCAGCTTACACAGTGCATTGTACAACATAAGTCCACGGCTTCATGGGGTCTGTGTCACACTCAAAGCCTACCATCAGTTCTTACTAACTGAAACTGGGACTCTTCTGACCAAGCTATGGTTATCCAATCATCTAGGACCCAACAGATATGGTCACAAGCCCAGAAAAGTCACTGCAGGTGCTGTCGTGCTTTTAGCAAAGGCACTCGCGTTGGATGTCTGCTGCTATAGCTCATTAGCATCGAATTTTGCCACACTATCCTAACACATACATTCATCATACGTCCCGTGTTGATTTCTGCACTATTTCACATAGTCCTTGTGGTCTGTTACCACTGACAATTTTTACACATACACAGCTGCTCTCGATCGTTAAGCAAAAGCTGTCAGCCACTGGGTTGTCTGCAATGAGAGACAATGCCTGAAATGTGCTATTCTTGGCACACTTTTAACACTGCAGATCTTGGAATACTGAATTCCCTAACGATTTCCAAAATGGATTGTCCCATTCATCTAGCTCCGACAACCATCCCACGTTGAAAGTGCGTTAATTCCCATCATGCAGTGATAATCACGTTGGAAACCTTTTCACGAGTCACCTGAGTACTAATGACAGTTCCACCAATGCACTGCCCTTTATACCTTGTACACACAATACTATTAGCGTATGTATCTGCTTGCCAATTAAGCTGCTGACATTCATACAGCTGTTTCTCTGTTCCCAAAGGCTTTGTTTAAAATACATAGGCAGCATCTGTCTTTCTACATCTACACCTTCACACATACTCTGCAAGCCACCCTACAGTGCTTCGGGTAAGGTAGCCTGTACCACTATCTGTCATTTCCTTTCCTGTCCCACTCGCAAACAAGCAAGGGAAAAATGACTCTGTATGCCTCTGTACGAATCCTAATTTCTCTTATTTTATCTTCGTACTATTTAAGCAAAATTGATGTTGGCAGTAGTAGAATCGTTCAGCAGTCAGCTTCAAATCACTGTTCTCTAAATTTTCCCAATAATGTTGCTTTAATAGAATATCGCCTCCCCTCCTGGGATTCCCATTAGAGGTTCCACAACATCTCCGTAATATTTGTGTGTTATTTGAACCTGCCAGTAACCAGTCTGTAAGCCCACCTCTGAACTGCTTGTCTTCCTTTAATCGAATGTGGTGCAGATCCCAAACACTCACGCAGTACTCAAGAATCAGTTACCTTAGTGACCTATATGCTTTCACCTCCACAGATGAATCACATTTTCTAAAATTCTCTCAATAAACAGAAGTTGACCATTCATCAACCCCACTACAATCCTTATATGTTCATTCCATTTCATATCGCTTTGCAGCGTTATGCCTAGATATTTAATAAATGTGACTGTGTCAGGTAGGACACTAGTAGTACTATATTTGAACCTTGCAGGTTTGTTCTTTCCTAATCATCTGCGTTAACTTACCTTTTTCTACATGTAGAGCTAGCTTCACTTCATCACACCAACTAGAAAATTTGTCTAAGTCATCCTGAATCTTCCTACAGTCACTCAATGGTGACAGCTTCCTGCACATCACAGCATTGTCAGCAGACAGTCGCAGATTGCTGCCCATCCTGTCCTCATGAACATTTATGCATATAGAAGATAACAGTGGTACTAACGCACATTCCTTTGGCATTCCCGACAATGCCTATTTCCCCTGGTTAAGTTAGTTTGTACAGTTGCATTATTTCCAAGCCTTTCGTTTTTCCGTGTTGTATTAACACCATTGTTTTGGAATCAAAATGTTATTTTTTATGTAGTTGGGTTAGACCTATTTATCCATCTAGCTTCCTCATCTAGCTTCTGCACACATGATCATCTCACACACTCTCAGGGGCTGTAAATTCAATTCAGTATTCAGTAAAGAAGAAAAGGAAAGAAAGAAGTAGTAACAGACTATCGTGAAGATTCAGGTAAATGTAATTCTATATATATGTAACATTCCTTTGTTGTCATCAGGAAAATGGGTTATGATAAATAAATAAATGGAGACTTTTTGTGAATTGTGTTTTCTTTGTCTCACAATGTACATAACCTAAGTTATTTGATTGAGATACAGGAGACATCTCAAATTGTGGTAAAATTTCACCATAAACAAAAAATAGCTGATGTTAACAGACAGCCTCATAATAATCTTATAATACAATTTTGTTATGCATAGATACAATAGAATCTAACACTTAACTACCCCTTTCGCAAATGATCATTTCACTCTATGAATCCTTCTACTAAACAGTAGCATTTCTCCCACAGAATTTGCTGTAGCCTCGTTTTTAAAATTTCTGACTTCATATTAAATATGTGTTTCCTTGTTGAATATCGTCGTCCCCATATACTGTGGAATCCATGCACAAAATTTCAACTGGTGTGTGGGTAGCATAAAATTACTTTTATTTCTTGTGTTATATGTATGGTTAAAATGATTCTCCTCGAATAAGTTTTGCCTGCTGTATAGGAAGATTACAATTTCATAAATGTAACAGTTAGGATTTGGAGTTTCCAAAATAATGGGCAATAAGACTCTGTTTGTTGTGCAGTACACATGTACTGGACAATTCTCTTTTGCAATTTCAGTATTCGAAATACACTACTTAAACTTTCCAAAAAATTATTCCATACCTAATGACAGATTCAAAATAACTATGATCAGCAATTTTCCGTGTTCTCAAGTCAATGGAATTTGCTAGTATTTGCATTTGAAAGTGCCAATTGCTTAGTTCATTTTTATAGGAAGTCAATATGTGTATTCCAGTTTAGGTTCTTGTCCACATTTAGTCCCAGGAAATTGACCCTGTCAACTTCTTTCATAAGTTGATTCTTATGTTGTATTTAAGTTCCACACATTTCGAATGTTTTGTTTTGAAATGTACCATATGGGTTTTTGCAATGTTCAGTTTCAATCCACTTAACTAAACCAGTTTTCTAAGGTATCCAGTGTGCTTACGATGGAGCTCAGAATTTTTTCTGCATCTTCATCTTCAATTAAAACAAAATAATCATCTATAAACAGAACTGAGGGGAACTTATATTTATGGGTAAGTCATTTACGTAGAATAAAAACAGGGCTTACCCCAAACAGAGCCTTGAGGCACACCTTGTGATATTATACTCCATTTACAACAATAATTCACTGTATCTGAGGTGAGAGTTACCCTTTGTTTTCTGTTGTTAGCCACTGTTTTCTGATGTTAGCCCTTGTCCTTAATCCTGTATTTGTCTAATTTGTATAACTGCAAGTCATAGTTCAGGGGGTCAAATGCTTTTATGAGATCACAGAAGATACGTGCAACCTTACTCCTCTGATCCAATGATTTGCCTATCTTTTCAATAATGTTATTCACTGCATCCAGGGTGTTTTTGCCTGGTTGAAATCCAAATTGGTTACTTATAATAATATCATTTTTAATATAAAGTTTTTCATCTGATTTCGAGGTACCTCCTATAACACTTTTGACAGGACTGGAAGAATAGAAATAGGCTGATAGTTTCCTATGTCTTCCCTCAACCCGTTCTTGAACAGAGGTCTGACTTCAGCATACTTCAAAACATCGTGAAAGCATCCCTGTTCAAAACACAGGTTGAATATTTTAGTTAGGGGAGGTGCTATTATGCCACAAGCTGTTTTAATCACTTTAATGGGTAACCCATCCCACCCAGCACAGTTTTTATTTTTTAATGATAACATTTTCCATGGTAAGACAGAGATTTAGGAACTAGGTTTTAAATTGTAAGACATTTCCATGGGCAGATGTGGACTCTGACCACAATCTATTGGTTATGAACTGTAGATAAAACCTGAAGAAACTGCACAAAGGTGGGAATTTAAGGAGATGGGACCTGGAAAAACTGACTAAACCAGAGGTTGTACAGAGTTTCAGGGAGAGCATAAGGGAACAATTGACAAGAATTGGGGAAAGGAATACAGTAGAAGAAGAATGGGTAGCTCAGAGGGATGAAGTAGTGAAGGCAGCACAGAATCAAGTAGGTAAAAAGACGAGAGCTAATATAAATCCTTGGGTAACAGAAGAAATATTCAATTTAATTGATGAAAGGATAAAATATAAAAATGCGGTAAATGAAGCAGGCAAAAAGGAATACAAACGTCTCAAAAATGATATCGACAGAAAGTACAAAATGGCTAAGCAGGGATGACTAGAGGACAAATGTAAGGGTGTAGAGGTGCATATCACTAGGGGTAAGATAGATACTGCCTACAGGAAAATTAAAGAGACCTTTGGAGAAAAGAGAACCACTTGTATGAATATCAAGAGCTCAGGTGGAAACCCAGTTCTAAGCAAAGAAGGGAAAGCAGAAAGGTGGAAGGAGTATATAGAGGGTCTATACAAGGGCTATGTACTTGAGGACAGTATTATGGAAATGGAAGAGGATGTAGATGAAGGTGAAATGGGAGATATGATACTGTGTGAAGAGTTTGACAGAGCACTGAAAGACCTGAGTCGAAACAAGGCCCCCGGAGTAGACAACATTCCATTAGAACTACTGACGGCCTTGGAAGAGCCAGTCCTGACAAAACTCTACCATCTGGTGAGCAAGATGTATGAGACAGGCGAAATACCCTCAGACTTCTAGAATAATATAATAATTCCAATCCCAAAGAAACCAAGTGTTGACAGATGTGATAATTACCAAACTATCATCCCCCAGGCTGTGGCTAAGCCATGTCTCCGCAATATCCTTTCTTTCAGGAGTGCTAGTTCTGCAAGGTTCGCAGGAGAGCTTCTGTAAAGTTTGGAAGGCAGGAGCAGAGGTACTGGCAGAAGTAAAGCTGTGAGGACGGGGCGTGAGTCGTGCTTGGGTAGCTCAGTTGGTAGAGCACTTGCCCGCGAAAGGCAAAGGTCCCGAGTTCGAGTCTCGGTCCAGAACACAGTTTTAATCTGCCAGGAAGTTTCATATCAGTTTAATAAGTCACGGCTGCAAAATACTAACACGAATTCTTTACAGATGAATGGAAGAACTGGTAGAAGCCGACCTCGGGGAACATCAGTTTGGATTCCATAGAATTGTTGGAAAACTTGAGGCAATACTGACCCTACGACTTATTTTAGAAGCTAGATTAAGAAAAGGCAAACCTACATTTCTAGCATTTGTAGACTTAGAGAAAGCTTTTGACAATGTTGACTGGAATACTCTCTTTCAAATCCTGAAGGTGGCAGGGGCAAAATACAGGGAGCGAAAGGCTGTTTACAATTTGTACAGAAACCAGATGGCAGTTATAAGAGTCGAGGGACATGAAAGGGAAGCAGTGGTTGGGAAGGGAGTGAGACAGGGTTGTAGCCTCTCCCCGATGTTATTCATTCTGTATATTTAGCAAGCAGTAAAGGAAACGAAAGAAAAATTCGGAGTAGGTATTAAAATAAAAACATTAAGGTTTGCCAATGACATTGTAATTCTGTCAGAGACACCAAAGGACTTGGAAGAGCAGTTGAATGGAATGGACAGTGTCTTGAAATGAGGATATAAGATGAACATCAACAAAAGCAAAACAAGGATAATGGAATGTAGTCGAATTAAGTTGGTTGATGCTGAGGGAATTAGATTAGGAAATGAGACACTTAAAGTAGTAAATGAGTTTTGCTATTTGGGCAGCAAAATAACTGATGATGGTCAAAGAAGAGAGGATATAAAATGTAGACTGTCAATGGCAAGGAAAGCGTTTCTGAAGAAGAGAAATTCGTTAACATCGAGTATAGATTTAAGTGTCATTTCTGAAAGTATTTGTATGGAGTGTAGCTATGTATGGAAGTGAAACATGGATGATAAATAGTTTGGACAAGAAGAGAATAGAAGCTTTCGAAATGTGGTGCTACAGAAGAATGCTGAAGATTAGATGGGTAGATCACATAACTAATGAGGAGGTATTGAATAGAATTGGGGAGAAGAGGAGTTTGTGGAACAACTTGACTAGAAGAAGGGACCGGTTGGTAGGACATGTTCTGAGGCATCAGGGGATCATAAATTTAGCATTGCAGAGCAATGTGGAGGGCAAAAATCGTAGAGGGGGACCAAGAGATGAATACACTAAGCAGATTCAGAAGGATGTAGGATGCAGTAAGTACTGGGAGATGAAGAAGCTTGCACAGGATAGAGTAGCATGGAGAGCTGCATTAAACCAGTCTCTGGACTGAAGACCATAACAACAACAACATTTTCCATGTCCTTTATTGTGCTTTTTCTTAAATCCATAAGATACTCAGCTTCTTGGAGGATTCCAAAGGGATTTACTTTACTCTGATACTCTGCTACATCAACATCTGACTTTGCCACATTTATGAGGAATTCATTTAAACACACTGATATTTGTGCCAGGTTTACAATAAAGCTATCATCTATTTTAATCCTAGATATTTCATTACTGCTAGCTCTAACAGCTAACTTTGATTTGACAACAGACCACTGTTTTTGTTTTACTTTTATGTTGTACCATGAACAGTAGCATGTTAATGTAACACGAGAAATAGTTCTTAGTAATGTGGACAGTTCCCTTTTTTGGATAGAGTCAAGTATTTCAGGTATTTCCTTTTCCACTGCTTTCTCATTCCTTGAGTATGAAGTGAGCACCTCACTGATGCCTCATGCTCATCCACAAATTTCTGCCTTGTTGCAGGGAAGGAGCTGCATTCAGCAAGTGCTTGATGTATAACCAGAGTGATGTGAGGGACTTCAGCAACAGGAGGGAACCTGTGAAGTGCCAGCATAGTTGGGAGTATGACAACACCTGGTTCTCACTGACAGCGACATCACAGATGAATTGGGTCTGTGACAACCAGCAGACTGTTAATACCATCTTGTTCTACTCACAGAATATTGGAGTGGCATTAGGCTTACTCTTTGGCTATGTAGGTGACATGTACGTAACAATTTTTCTCTTTCTCATTCCACTCATCATAAATACACACTACTCCATTTGACAATAGTAACATGTATATACGCTAACCCAACAAGAAATGCAGGGTATCCACAAATGTCTACCCTGAAAACAAAACAATATAAATATTTCTTCATTGAATACAATAAATGAAACATGTGTTATACCACAAATGCCTCTACTTATTAAGTTTTAAACCTTAGATAAACATTTAACCTATATAATACACTTCAACAATTAAGTCACTTCATGTGCACCCCTGGTAACATTCAAAATATCAAGTCAGTATTTAATCTCTTGCCCCACATTCTGCAACATGACTGGTGTGATTGTGCACATGGCATATCTGACATCAGGAACTACTGTTTTGAACAGAATATCTTTCACATTTCCTCGAAGAAAGAAATCTCAGTGGGTAATGCCAGGTGATGTCGGGTGCCACAGAAATGGGCCATCACTGCCAATCTACCTGTTAGGGAAGATCACATTAAGAAAAATGCAGACTTCTAGAGCCTGATGAATGGGAGTTCCATCTTGCTGAAAGATGATAGTATCTTCCATATCCTACAGCCGGGAATGGTGTAATTCACCAACATGCCTAGGTAAACATATCCACTTACCTTGCTTTCAAGGAAGAAAAATGGACCAGTCACAGATATACCCGCACCACACATTAACGTTTGGACTGTCCCAAATATATGATAAGAGTATTTTTCTGATACCCAGTTCTGGACATCATGGCAGTTAACTGAGTCACAAACATGAAATGAAATGTGAGCTCATTGGAGAAACACACCAGCTTCGAGAAATCATTGTCATTATTCAAACAGTTCAGCATGTCCACTGCAAATTGTTCATGTTTTGAGCAATCACCTGGTGGTAATGCCTGATCAGTTTGGACCTTGTACACATACAATTTACGACGTTTACAAAACACTTTATGCACTGTACTCTTTGGCACTTGAAGCTCCCAGGATAACTTGTCTAATCGAATTCTGTGGCAACCTCATGAATGCGGATTGAACTGCCTGCACTGTCTCCTCTGAAACAGGTGGTCTGCAGCTGCTTGTCTGTTTCTGAATCAACCCCATTGCTAAAAAAGTATCCATCCATGTTCTGATTAACTTGACATCAGGTGCTTTCTTTCCATAATGAGCTTTCTTTCCATAATGAGAGACAAACTTTTGCTGCACAATACTCAGTGATCTGGTTTCTGGCAGCCACACAACAGAATAAGTTTTCTCCTGAGGAGGAAGCTATTTTTATAATATAGCACACACAGCACTCATTGTGGCCAAAGTCTTGAATGAGACACAGCTGTGCAACTTCATGGTGTCTCCAGTAGACATGTAACAAAAACAACCTCTACCATCACAAATATAACTAACATTTAATCTAGAAATCAGTGTGAACATTTATGGACACCCTGTACTATGCTAAAATATAATAGCGTGCCTAATTATACATTAATACAATAGCTGAATTAATTTAAACTTTCAGTTAGCTCTCACATAATGTCCACTGTCATGATATCTATTTGTGTATAGTTGTTTACTATTTATTTTGTCCCCTTTCTATACCACAGTATTTACATAATATCTATTTCAGCAACATTTTGTAACAAACAATCTTCTTTATTTGTTTGTTTTAATTGTAGCCAGTGCTCATTCAGTCTAAATTGCAGGTAATGAAACATGTATAATTGTAAATTTTCTGCTGTCTCATAAATGTATATATTGTAACAAATCTGAGAGACAAAGTCTTTGCATTGTTTCATCCATAATATGGCCATCTTTGTGAACAGTTTCCTATGTAGCAAAAACAGTTTGGTATCTATGCGGTGCTCTAAACTGTAGGCACACACACACACACACACTGCTTGTGTCTTTGTATGTGCGGATGGATATGTGTGTGTGCGCGAGTGTATACCTGTCCTTTTTTCCCCCTAAGGTAAGTCTTTCCGCTCCCGGGATTGGGATGACTCCTTACCCTCTCCCTTAAAACCCACATCCTTTTGTCTTTCCCTCTCCTTCCCTCTTTCCTGACGAAGCAACCGTTGGTTGCGAAAGCAGAATTTTGTGTGTATGTATGTGTCTGTTTGTGTTTCTATCGACCTCCCAGCGCTTTTGTATGGTAAGTCACATCATCTTTGTTTTTAAATTTATTTTTCCTGCGTGGAATGTTTCCCTCTGTTATATATATAAACAAAGATGATGTGACTTACCAAATGAAAGTGCTGGCAGGTCGACAGACACACAAACAAACACAAACATACACACAAAATTCAAGCTTTCGCAACAAACTGTTGCCTCATCAGGAAAGAGGAAAGGAGAGGGAAAGACGAAAGGATGTGGGTTTTAAGGGAGAGGGTAAGGAGTCATTCCAATCCCGGGAGCGGAAAGACTTACCCTAGGGGGAAAAAGGGACGGGTATACACTCGCACACACACACACATATCCATCCACACATATACAGACACAAGCAGAGAGAGATATATATAAAAACACACAAAATTTAAAGCTTTCGCAAAGGCAAAGAATTTGGGCAGAGATGTCGGTCGAGGCGGAAGTGCAGAGGCAAAGATGTTGTTGAATGACAGGCGAGGTATGAGTGGCGGCAACTTGAAATTAGCGGAGATTGAGGCCTGATGGATAATGGGAAGAGAGGATATATTGAAGGGCAAGTTCCCATCTCCGGAGTTCGGATAGGTTGGTGTTAGTGGGAAGTATCCAGATAACCCGGACGGTGTAACACTGTGCCAAGATGTGTTGGCCTTGCACCAAGGCATGTTTAGCCACAGGGTGATCCTCATTACCAACAAACAGTGTCTGCCTGTGTCCATTCATGTGAATGGACAGTTTGTTGCAGGTCATTCCCACATAGAAAGCATCACAGTGTAGGCAGGTCAGTTGGTAGATCACGTGGGTGCTTTCACACGTGGCTCTGCCTTTGATCGTATACTCCTTCCGGGTTACAAGACTGGAGTAGGTGGTGGTGGAAGGGTGCATGGGACAGGTTTTACACCAGGGGCGGTTACAGGGGTAGGAGCCAGAGGGTAGGGAAGGTGGTTTGGGGATTTCATAGGGATGAACCAAGAGGTTACGAAGGTTGGGTGGACGGCGGAAAGACACTCTTGGTGGAGTGGGGAGGATTTCATGAAGGATGGATCTCATTTTGGGGCAGGATTTGAGGAAGTCGTATCCCTGCTGGAGAGCCACATTCAGAGTCTGATCCAGTCCCGGGAAGTATCCTGTCACAAGTGGGGCACTTTTGGGGTTCTTCTGTGAGAGGTTCTGGGTTTGAGGGGATGAGTAAGTGGCTCTGGTTATTTTCTTCTCCAGCTTCACACATCCGTCCAATTCAAACCCACCAACAAGCAAAAGTACCTCCATTTTGACAGCTGTCACCAATTCCATATCAAACGGTCCCTTCCCTACAGCCTAGGCCTTCGTGGCAAACGAATCTGCTCCAGTCCTGAATCCCTGAACCATTACACCAACAACCTGAAAACAGCTTTCGCATCCCACAACTACCCTCCCGACCTGGTACAGAAGCAAATAACCAGAGCCACTGACATATTTCAAGGTCAGAAAAGCACTATTGTGGGACTACAGCTATAAAATGACAGCCGCCCAGTGAATGGAGTACGGAAGTGTTTCCGTCAAGTGAACATGTTCTTAATTAAGTCTAGCCATGTGGTTTTGTCTGCCTCACATGCTGCTGTAATTTGCTTACTAGCTTCAGAAATCAGTTTCAATATAGGACTTTTAGCCTACTTTAATAGTGTAGTTTTACATTGTAAGCACCACAGAAAATTTTGCATTTCACATAAACAGCCTTGTACAGGAGTTTAAATGTTGCCTGTTCTGCTGAAATCATGCAGTTAGTATCAGACTTTTTAGTGTGACTGGTATTAACTGGAGCAAGTGAGTTTAAAGCTATTGTTTTATGGCTGCAGCCCCACAACACTGCACTTCTGACCTGTGGTCATCTGGAAAATTTTGATTCATTCGACTTTTCCTACCCTCTCTGACTATACTGTCAGGTTCTTATTCTCCATACTATATCATTACCAACATGTTCCAGAAAACTGTGTGCAAAAGTGCAATTTTTCAGAGGGTCATATCTCAGGTTCTATTGATCACAGAAATAATAGATCAGGTGTTTTCATAGCCCTTGGCCTAGCAGCCATTTGTATGACTATTGGAACAGTGGCTATAGTGCAGCTATCCTATAGCACAAGATCAATGTTAAAACATTTCACACTTCCTCCAGCCAACATACTTTTGCAAATCAGTTGCCCTTTAGCATTACGTGTGGCATAGGGTGGGCCTTAGGCGGCTTATAATAATTTCTATTCGTGGCAGGTTATCAAAATTTTTACCATATATTCTTAAGATAGTATTCTCAAGGAATATCAAAACCTTTTTTTATATCATTATCCCTTACCGAGGAGAAGAGGTTCAAAGTTACTGTACTTATGTAATATCCAGTTTGGAGCATAAATGTCATTTTCACTGACGCAATGAATACGTGGCAAGAGTTTAAGGGTCATCGCAAGGGTGCAGATGCCACCAAACATGATGTTTTTGATCAGTATTTTTTCACTAATAAAACTTCATGACGTGCAGTCCCTGTATAATGGGCACTTCTCACCTCTACAGATATGCCCAGAGTAGTACAGTAGATTCAAAAAATAGGCTAAAGAAGGTCTTAACATGCCTAAAAAGAACTTAAAATGACTGCCAAAATTATTTAAAACTGGAAAGACAGAAAATTCATTAAAATATTTCTAATAACTTTTTTACTCTTTTACAATGCAAATCATAAGCTGGGCATTTTCGATGAATTGTGATCAATGAGCAAATTATTAAGAAAAAATGTAAAGCAAACAATTTTGGGTTAACCTTATATTCTGCATACTTAATTACTTTTAATATGTGTCAAAGTATGTAAATGTGTGGATCTATATATATAAACTGTCAGAACATCACTGACCTACAGAATTCATTTTATGTAAGTAGCATACACTGCTGTAGCAGGGAAAGATGGGAACCAGCGGAAATATTTCCTGCCTGAGCACAAAAAAGGTGAATATTTTCCTCTTAAAAAGACTCTGACAGAAAACTGGGAAACCAACTGCCTCAGACACTTCACACTAAAAATTTTGGCATATGAACATATTTGTGCTTTTTGTGCTGAATGACAATAGCAGAGAGAGATGGGGACACCGAAAGAGAGAGGAGACAATGCCAGTTGGAGAGAAAGAGGGATGAGACATTGATGGTGGGAGAGAAAATGTGGCAAGGAAAGAGAAAGAGAGACTGATAAAGACAGTAACAGTGGGTGTTAAAGAGAGGAGATAACACTGGTCAGTAAGAGACAGTGGCAGTAAGAGAGAAAGAGAGATGGGTTGAGATAGATGTAGTTGGAGAAAAAGAGAGATGAGACAGTGGAAATGAAAAATACAGTTAAGTGAGGTCCACAAATAGGCTTGGGGTGGGGGGGGGGGGGTCTACACCCTCTCAGACTGGTGACCTTTAACAAGCAGGTGTAGGGGAAGGTACATACTGTACCAAAATTTTAAGCATGAGGTTGTATGGGGAAAAGTAAGTTGAAGCCCCCTCTCTCTCTCTTCTCCCTCTCTGTCTGTCTCCCCCCCCCCCCCCCCCCCTCCGAACTTTTGAGCTGTCGAGATATGGTGGAGACAGAAGTAGTTGGGAAGAAAGACAAAAAGAGGCAGTGAAAGAGAGAGAGGAGACATTGGCAATGGGATATGTTGTAAATTAGTGGGAGAAAAAGGAGACAATTGGAGAGAGACATGTTTACATAGACAGTGTCAGTGAGAGCAAGATGGGACTACAAAGGTTTAATTTAAATACAAAGAGAGATGGGGTAAAAGGATTCAGAATGTTCCATGTCAAAGAGGCGCAAAATGTTTGCATGCCAAAATTTTTTGTGAGGAAGGCAGAATGAGGATTGTGGCAGCTGGTTCCCAACTTTGCTGTGAGAGTCTTTTAAAGAGGAATATACTTGTCTCTTTTGTTCTAACAAGAGCATTTTTCTGCTGGTACAGAGGTAAGTCCAAATCCTCCGACGGCCAGTCTAAACCTGCTTTCCAACATACTCTATCTGAATAAAATTATCTGGACACCTCCACATAATATGGAATTGATGACTAGATGTCACGAGAGGTGGGCCTCCAGCATAAAGGACGGCTAGCTGTATTGTGTTGTCAGTAGAGAAACAGTAACAGCAGATGAGTCTGTAAGGGGAGGGCTCAGTGAGTTCGATCATGGTCCAGTCAATGAATGACATCTGTAACAAATCCATCAGGGACATTTCAGTCCTTCTAAGCTACCAAAGTCAACTGTAAAGTGGAAATGCGAAGGAACATACACAGCTAAACCAACACCAGGCAGACCTGTACTGAGGGACAAGGACCATTGAGCACTACGAAAGGTGGTTGTAATAAAATCGCATGAAATCAGCAGAAGGAATAATTCACGAGTTCCGAAGTGTAGCAGCTGTCCGACTAGCACAATGACTGTGCATAGGGAGTTAAAAAGAATGGGGTACAATGGTCAGGCAGGTCCTAATAATCCATACATTCCTGTAGACAATATTAAGCGAAACTTGAGGTGGTGTAAAGAGGTGTGGCACTGAGCAGTGGATGACCGGAAGCAAGTGATTTGGAGTGATGAATCATACTATATACTGTGGCATTCTGATGCAAATGTTTGGATATGGCAAATGTATGAAGAACGTTAACTGCCAACCGTAACGCACGAAAGAGGCGGTGTTACAGTGAGGTGGTGCCTTTTATGGAATGAGTGTGGTCTCCTTGTTGTGCTGAAGAAACCACTAGATTCAGATGGATATGAACAGATTTTACACCATTGTGCATTTCCTACAGTTAAGGAACAGTTTACAGTTGATGGACCCTGTCATAAAACATCATCTGTAAGGCAATGGTTATGCACAATAACATTCCTGAAATAGACTGGTCTACACAGTGTCCTGATTTGAACCCAGTGGAACACCTTTGTGATGAGTTTTCAAGCTGATAAAGAGCCTTGATTTGACAATGGGCTGTGTGACAATTAATAATAAAGCAGTGAAAGTGACTGAACAAACCTCCCTCCATTCTGATCTTCATGTATTTGTTGGTTGGTAAGTTCTCTTTCAGTGGATGTCATACAGGTCCAATTGGACATAGCAATGCTTGGATTACTTTTGCTGTGATGTGATGTATATCTGCATTTGTGGCTTGTCTTGAGTGTTTTAGGCTCTAGACCCCCAGCATCCAACATTACTTCCTTCTCTGGTTTTGGCTCTTGAGGACGAATGGCTTGCAATTCCTCCACAGATGTTCAGACACCTCACAGAATGTGTTCACAGCAGAGTTAAGTCGTTATAAAGGCAAAGCATTGACACAAGACAAATAACGTACATTACTAATAGTCATCAGTCTCAAACACCATACTGCCTGGTGTGTCTTCATATATAACCATAGCCATTCTAGTAACCCTTTAGTACTACTGAGTTACTTACACATTAACTCTAAAAAAACATAACTGACAAGATCGACAAATTCTGCCTTGCATATTTCACAGCAGTAGCAGTTTGTTAACTTTAAAATCATGACTACTTTAACAACATATTTTTGCATTCTGTAGCACCTTTCAGCCAGCCGGAGAGGCCGAGCCGTTCTAGGCGCTACAGTCTGGAACCGCGCGACCACTGTGGTCGCAGGTTCGAATCCTACCTCGGGCATGGATGTGTGTGGTGTCCTTAGGTTAGTTATGTTTCAGCAGTTCTAAGTTCTAGGGGACTGATGACCTCAGAAGTTAAATCATGTTGCTACTCGTGGTGCACCCTTTTCATCCTCACCTTCTGTTCTTAATCATCAGTGCCTAGGAAGGCTTTGGCAACAACGTGCGGGCAACGTTCGCCAGCTAGGTGCATTGCCAGCTGTAGTTCTTGAGAAAATTAATGAAAATTCTGCAAGTATTGTGACCAGTGCAGATGGACACACCGCTACCTACTCTGCCATGACAAAATAAAAGTGTAAACGTAGGTTTGATTAAGTGGGCTGTGAATTATGGTTGGTTTCAGTTCTTCTTCAGTCTTCTTAAAAAGGTTTTGCCAAATGGATGATAACTACACAACTGTGTTCACTAAGACTCTCATTCTCTGTTCAGCGTCATGAGTAAACCTTATACAACTATTTTTATCCGACACTGTTTGGTCCATCAACATATAAATAGGATATTTTCTTCATAAATTATAATCATATGATTAATGATTGTATCTACCAGTTGTACACTGCGGAAAAAAAAATATTGCACTACCAAGAAGTTTTGTGACATAAACAAAAAGTAGTAGGCGTGTTTCACACGTCTGTTAAAATTTTATGACAGTCGCATAAGAATGGCACTAGTAGTATGAGGACGCAAATCCAAGTTCACTTTAAATATGTGCTGCAATCGTAGTGATCACTATTTACCTTCGAGACTCTGAGATTGAACGTGGTGAGTTGATGTTTGACAATAATGCCTTCAAGACGATGAAGACGCCATTATCAACAGTCCACTGAGTTTGAACAAGGTCGTGTAATACGGTTACAGGAAGCTGCGGTATTGGAGAAAGACTTGGCAGGAATGTGGCCACTGTACATTACTGCTAGCAGCAGTGGTCACGAGAACGTACACTTGTAAGATGACGGGGCTCCAGATGGCCACGTGGCACTGCCGAGAAGGAAGACCAGTGTTTTCAGTGCATGGCTCTGGCACACCGTACTACATCTGCAGCAGCAGCTGGCACCACAGTGATACAATTAACTGTTACAAATTGGACTCAGATGCTATGCAGCATGCATTGCGTTGATCCCAAACCACTGCCATCTGCAACTTCAGTGGTGTCAAGTGAGAGCTCGTTGAAAAGAAGGGTGGAGGTCTGTTGTGTTTTTTGATGACAGCTGGTTCTGCCTTCGTGCCAGTGGGGCCAGTGTGTTGGACACAAGGAGACCAGTAGAGGCCTGCAACCAACCTGCCTGCATGAAAGACACACTGGACCTATAGCCGATGTCAAAGTCTAGAGGGCGATTTTGTATGACAGCAGGAGCACTCTCGTGGTTATCCCACACACCCTGACTTCTAATTTGTATGTCCATCTGGTGATTTATTGTGCTCCCATTCATGAACAGCATTCCACAGGGTGTTTTCCAACAGGATAATGCTCGCCCACAAACCACTGCTGTAACCCAATATGCTCTACAGAGTGTTGACATGTTGCCTTCCCCTACTTGATCACCAGATCTGTCTCCAGTAAAGCACATGTGAGACATCATCCGTCAACCACAAACAGCAGTAACCATCCCTGCACAGACCAACTGAATGCTGAATGTAACAGGCCTGGAACTCCATCCCACAAACTTACATCTGGCACCTGTACAACACAATTCATGCACATTTGCATTCAAGAGTCTGTTGATTACACCACTGATTAATGTATCAGCATTTCACATTTGGAACGGCTTATCTCCCACTTACATTAACTTGTGATCCTGCAGTGTTAATCAGTTAAATGTGTCCAGGGCCTCGCTGCGATGGAGCACTTCCTTTCACGCCGATCACCTGCCACCCTACCTAAAACCTCTTTCCTCATTACCTTAGCCAGCCTTATCCTGTCCCACAACTTCTTCACTTTCGAAGGCCAGACATACCAACAATTAAAGGGAACAGCCATGGGTACCAGGATGGCCCCCTCGTACGCCAACCTATTCATGGGTCGCTTAGAGGAAGCCTTCTTGGTTACCCAGGCCTGCCAACCCAAAGTTTGGTACAGATTTATTGATGACATTTTCATGATCTGGACTCACAGTGAAGAAGAACTCCAGAATTTCCTCTCCAACCTCAACTCCTTTGGTTCCATCAGATTCACCTGGTCCTACTCTAAATCCCATGCCACTTTCCTTGACGTTGACCTCCACCTGTCCAATGGCCAGCTTCACACGTCCGTCCACATCAAACCCACCAACAAGCAACACTACCTCCATTATGACAACTGCCACCCATTCCACATCAAACGGTCCGTTCCCTACAGCCTAGGTCTTCGTGGCAAACGAATCTGCTCCAGTCCGGAATCCTTGAACCATTACACCAACAACCTGAAAACAGCTTTCGCATCCCGTAACTACCCTCCCGACCTGGTACAGAAGCAAATTACCAGAGCCACTTCCTCATCTCCTCAAACCCGGAACCTCCCAAGGAAGAACCCCAAAAGTGCCCCACTTGTGACAGGATACTTTCCGGGACTGGATCAGATTCTGAATGTGGCTCTCCAGCAGGGATACGACTTCCTCAAATCCTGCCCCAAAATGAGATCCATCCTTCATGAAATCCTCCCCACTCCACCTAGAGTGTCTTTCCGCCGTCCACCTAACCTTCGTAACCTCTTAGTTCATCCCTATGAAATCCCCAAACCACCTTCCCTACCCTCTGGCTCCTACCCTTGTAACCGCCCCCGGTGTAAAACCTGTCCCATGCACCCTCCCACCACCACCTACTCCAGTCCTGTAACCCGGAAGGTGTACACGATCAAAGGCAGAGCCACGTGTGAAAGCACCCACGTGATTTACCAACTGACCTGCCTACACTGTGAAGCCTTCTATGTGGGAATGACCAGCAACAAACTGTCCATTCGCATGAATGGACACAGGCAGACAGTGTTTGTTGGTAATGAGGATCACCATGTGGCTAAACATGCCTTGGTGCACGGCCAGCACATCTTGGCACAGTGTTACACCGTCCGGGTTATCTGGATACTTCCCACTAACACCAACCTGTCAGAACTCCGGAGATGGGAACTTGGCCTTCAGCATATCCTCTTTTCTCGCTATCCGCCAGGCCTCAATCTCCGCTAATTTCTAATTTCAATTTGCCACCGCTCATACCTCACCTGTCTTTCAACAACATCTTTGCCTCTGTACTTCCGCCTCCACTGACATCTCTGCCCAAACTCTTTGCCTTTACAAATGTCTGCTTGTGTCTGTGTATATGCGGATGGATATGTGTGTGTGTGTGTGTGCGAGTGTATACCTGTCCTTTTTTCCCCCTAAGGTAAGTCTTTCCGCTCCCGAGATTGGAATGACTCCTTACCCTCTCCCTTAAAACCCACATCCTTTCGTCTTTCCCTCTCCTTCCCTCTTTCCTGACGAAGCAACCATTGGTTGTGAAAGCTAGAATTTTGTGTGTATGTTTGTGTTTGTTTGTGTGTCTATCGACCTGCCAGCGCTTTTGTTTGGTAAGTCTCATCATCTTTCTTTTTAGATACAAGTTAAATGTGTTATGTAGACAAATATATTTCCAAAATTTCATTGCTCCTCATTAATTGTAATTTTGGTGTTGTGGTTTTTTCTGTCTTTGTGTTGTCTAACGCTTACACAGGTGGTTCAGATGACTCTTGCCGATGACAGGTACGGCCGACGCCCCCAGCAGTTGCTGTACCTGTCAGCCCACGTGGTCAGCAGGCTGCTGGTCATGCTCGCTCCGCACGTGCTGCCGCTCTTCATCCTGGCAGAGTCACTCGTCTCTGGTGCGGCCGGGCCAATGGAGGAGTCTTTATTGGCTGTCGGTGAGTGCCAAAGCATCACACATTTGTTAATGGTGCACTTCCAGGCATTCAGATGAGTTACTGTTACCCAAATATTGCTCTAAAAATGGAAACAACTACTCTGATGATCATCTGGATGCACAACAATGATAAATCTCCGAAAATCTGAGATATCACATCACACATTTAACTTCACAGGAATTTCAGCAATGTCGTTATTGTTATGATCCAAAGACTGGTTTGATGTAGCTCTCCATGCGAGTCCATCCTATGCAGGCGTCCTTATGTCTGCACAACTTCTGCTTCCTACACCCATTTGAACCTGTTTACTGTAATAAGTCCTTTCTCTCTCTCTTCAATTTTGTTCTGCACTTTCTTCCATTACCAAACTAATGATTCCTTGATGTCTCAGGATCTGTCCTATAACCTGGTCCCTTTTTTTAATCAAATTGTGCCATAAAATACTTTCTACCTATTTTGATTCAGTACCACTTCATCAGGTGTTATATCTATCCATGTAATCTTCAATATGCCTTTGTATCCCCACATTTCACAAGCTTTCATTTTCTTCCCCTTCAAACTACTCCTCGTCCACTGTTTGCATCATCGTAGGATACTCTCCAGGCAAAGATCTTCAGAAAAAATCCTCAACATTTAAATTTATATTCGACAACAGATCAGTACCCTGGTACGTATTTATTTCATTTCTATTAGTCCACTCATCCATCCTCCTCTTTCTACCCGCCTCCACTATCCCACTATCCCTTCCCCTGTCCATTCCCTCCTTCCCCTTCTCTCTGTCCACCTCCTTCATCCACCACTCTCCATCCAACTCCTGCCTCTCTCTCTGTCCATCTCTTCCTCCTCTCCCTCTCTCTGTCCATCTCATCCCCTTTCATTCATATGTCCATTTCCTGCCCCCCCCCCCCTGCCATCTCCTCCTCTTTCTTTCTATGTTCAGCACCTCCTCCCCAACTCTGTCCATCTACTCCTTCCCTCAAATCTTCTGAACTATGGGTCTTACAATGATACAAATTTGTATATACTTTCAGAGACACATGTTGATACTGTCTGCTAAATGTGTTGTGAATAGAGTTAGTGGTAAAGAAGTAATAAATATAAATGTATTGAGATGTGGTAATTACTGGTATGGCGGGTGTTATACTTATAACACAGAAAACACCATTTACTTTCACTACGTAATATTTTATTGGCACACGATAAATCAAAACACAAAGAAATAGTTTTCGACAATCATGGTAACAGTCATAACGAATGTCTCACACCAACTGGTCAACAACCAAAGTAAAGTAAAACGAAGTACAAAAAAGGCAAAGATCTTAATATTTTCTGGCAGTTCTGCCACAGAGCCGCCCCCCCTCCCCCCCACCCAGGAAGCACGGAGCGCATATGACGAGGAGTGATGAGGAGTAAGTGATAAAGGGAAGGTAAACATTTAAGGCATGACGTAATCTTGAAGTCTGAGAGGTGGCCGTACGGTGCGGCCAGCATGGGTGATAGCAATAGGGGTAGGAGGATTCGGGGAAGATGAAGGCGAAGGGGTGGTTACTCTTATAAATAAAACATTATTGGAGTCTACATAGGCTGAAATGTCATTTTGTGAAGTACCAGGAGCCACATTGAAGCACTGTAATAGCTTAATGTCTTTCTGGTCAGATGGCACAGAATTGTTTTGAATTTCAAATAAAAAAAGAAAAGTGTCCACAAGTTATATTTTTATAGAGTCCACATCATAGTCACTCAAGTTCACTTGAAACACTAGTTCATTACTGCTGGCACTCGGAGGCGTGAAGTACAGAAGAGGGGGTCCTTGACTTACAGAGAGTGTTTGATTAGCTTGTGGAGAAGGGTTAGGACAGGCCTCTGAAGTTTCTTGCAAAACAGATTCATTATCGTGTGTGTCTGTGTCGTTAAGGATCCATGCTGGTTTCAATCGCTCAATGGACACGACAGATGGTTTGTTCTTAAGGAGGATCGTATAAGTATTTTCAGAGCGTGACAGGAGCCGGTATGGGCCAGTGTAGGGTGGAGCAAGGGGTGGACGCACGGTGTCTTCTCTAAGCATCACATAGTTACAAGAACTGAGGTGTGGGTGAATGAAAACCGGAGGGGTAGCATGCGATCGAGGTTGCGGAAAACGTAACTTGGTGATATGCTGTCGAACCTGTCGTACCAACTCGGGAAGTTGATCCTCAGGAAGTAGAGGAGGATCATCAAGAAAATCCGCCGGAAGTGCGAGGTTTTCTCCGTATACTATCTCAGCAACTGACGCTTTAAGGTCTTCTTTGAAAACCGTCCTCAACCCTAAAAGGGCCCAGGGGAGTGCCTCAGTCCAAGAGGAAGAATGACACATGAGAGCGACCTTCAGGGTACGGTGCCATCATTCTATTAGGCTGTTAGATTGCGGGTGATAGGCTGTAGTTCTGAATTTGTTGATACCACACAGTTGACAGAGGCGATTAAACAGATTAGATTCAAATTGTCTCCCCTGGTCTGTGGTAAGTGAAGTAGGGCAACCAAAATGAGAAAGCCAATGGTGGACAAAAGCATTAGCTACAGTGTCGGCCATAATGTCCGCGATGCGGATAACGTCGGCCCAATGTGTGGTATGATCTGTCGTGGTCAGTAAGTAACGGAAATTGTTATATATCGGTAACGGACCGACGATGTCCAAGTGGACATGACGGAATCTACCTGAGGGCACAGTAAATTTGCCTAATTGGGGCTTAGTATGTTTGTGTATTTTGGCTCTCTGTCAACGTATACATGCTCTCGCCCACCGATTACAATCTCTTTTTACATTAGGCCTAACGTATCTCTCCGTAATGAGGCGTGTACTCGTGCGAATGCTCGGGTGAGCGAGATTGTGGATTGTGTCGAAAACGTCTTTCCTAAGAGCTTTAGGGACTATAGGACGAGGATGACCTGTTTTAATGTCACAATACAAAGAGCAATCATCATTAGGGAAGGGAAGTAGAGTAATTTGTAAGGAAGTATCAGAGTCAGAGAGAAGGTGCTGTATCTCTGGGTCAGATAGCTGGAGCTCGTGTAAGCGGTGAGGATCAATAGCTGTCTTCAGGGAGGACAGGCGTGACAGGTAGTCTGCTGCAACATTGTCATTACCCCTGATATATTGAAAGTCTGAAACATATTGTAATACTAAATCCATATGGCACAACCTTCTGGGTAGTACATCTAATGCTGGTTTGCGGAGAGCCTCGACAAGGGGCTTGTGATCTGTGTAAACTGTCACAAGTCGGGCTCAATATCTGTACAAAAGTACTTTACAGCCCCATAAATGGCGTAAAGTTCATGATCAAATGCGGACCACTTTCTTTGCGTTTCGGTGAGCTTTTTTGAAAAGAAATGCAGGGGTGTAGTACCTGTTGGTAGGGTCTGTTGCAAAACTGCGCCAATGGCCTTATCGCTAACGTCTGTGGTTATTGTCAGGGAGGCATCAGGGTGAGGGTGAGACAGGGTAGTAGCGTTCACTAAGGCGTACTTAAGCGAGTCGAAGGCTCACTGCATGATCTGATCCCATTCTATGTGTCTGTCGCCTGTGGTATTCTTTCCCTTTAAGGCTTCAGTGAGAGGGGCTTGAAGAGATGCCGCATGTGGAATGTGGAGTCTAAAAAAATTTACCATTCCGAGGTATCTACGTAACTCTTTATAGGTTTGAGGGAGAGGAAGGTCAAGTATTTGTTGTGCTCTATCTGAGGTGGGACGAATGCCCTCATTATTGACCAAATGTCCCAGGAAAATAACCTCCGGCTTCTCCAGTTGGGATTTGTCACGATTAATCTCAACTCCGTGTTGTGCCAATCTATCAAAAACCTGTTGGAGGTGTTGTTTGTGTTCCTCTGCACTTGTGGAGAAAATAATAATGTTGTCTAGGTAGGCATAGCAAAAATTAAGGCCACGTAGAATGGTGTCAATGAATCTTTGCCAGGTCTGAGCGGCATTCTTCAATCCATAAGGCATAAACAAATATTCATATAGTCCAAATGGGGTGATTATAGCGGTTTTGGGGATATCTTCTGGGTGCATCGGAATCTGATGGTATGCCTTTTTTCAGTCTAACACAGAGAAAAAGTTGGCACCGAACATGGATTGTGAAAAGTCATGTAGGTGTGGGACAGGGTAGTTATCAAGTACTGTTCTGGCGTTCAAATGCCTATAGTCTCCACAGAGTCGAAAGGAATTGTCCTTTTTGGGAACGACATGTATTGGGGAAGACCACGCACTGTCCAAGGGGCGGACTATACCCAAGCGTAAAAGTTCATTAATACATTCTTTGGCAGTGATCAGTTTTTTTGCATTGAGGCGACGGGGGCGAGAATGGACAGGCGGTCCCTCAGTTGTGTTAAGCTGGTGACAGACGCCCGTAGTAATGGCCATGATTTTGTGAAAAGGTGTGGCTGAAATAAGTGGAGGGACGCAGGAAGGCGCGACGTTATCGTCGGTGCGCGGTAAGTATGAAGACCCGCCTTAACAGCTGTCGCCTCTGTGTTTTGATGAGAGGCGGATGGTGAAGTGCAGGGAGGGTGGTTGCTGGGCGGGTTGCCGTCTTCGCTGTCTGGGTCGTGGCATGCGCTGCTGTGGCTGCGTATAAACAGTGGTGCGGTATGCAGGTCCCATGTAGTTTCGTGCGTGTTATTACTTTTAATCTTGATCTCCTCTCTAAACCCACGCAATTCATCAGTCAGGGCATCACAACGCACTATGACTCCGTTGCGCAACGGTAGCGCTTCTGACTCCAGATCAGAAGGTTGCGTGCTCAGATCATGTCGAGGTCACCAGAATGGTGGGTGTTATACTTATAACACAGAAAACACCATTTTCTTTCACTACGTAATATTTTATTGGCACACGATAAATCAAAACACAAAGAAATAGTTTTCGACAATCATGGTAACAGTCATGACGAATGTCTCACACCAACTGGTCAACAACCAAAGTAAAGTAAAATGAAGTACAAAAAAGGCAAAGATATTAATGAAAGTTCCTGGCAGATTAAAACTGTGTGCCCGACCGAGACTCAAACTCAGGACCTTTGCCTTTCGCGGGCAAGTGCTCTACCAACTGAGCTACCGAAGCACGATTCACTCCCGGTACTCACAGCTTTACTTCTGCCAGTACCTCATCTCCTACCTTCCCAACTTTACAGAAGCTCTCCTGCGAACCTTGCAGAACTAGCACTCCTGAAAGAAAGGATATCCCCCAGGCTGTGGCTAAGCCATGTCTCCGCAATATTCTTTCTTTCAGGAGTGCTAGTTCTGCAAGGTTCGCAGGAGAGCTTCTGTAAAGTTTGGAAGGTAGGAGACGAGGTACTGGCGTTTCATATCAGCGCACACTCCGCTGCAGAGTGAAAATCTCATTCTGGAAAGATATTAATATTTTCTGGCAGTTCTGCCACACTGGTATTAAGGAAAACACGGAAGGGAGGACCTACCACTGTAACTTTATTTTCATGCAACCTCTTTGTTTAACAATATATAATCATAAATTTGTTTTTTTTTTTTTTTTTTTACAATTGACACATTTGTGAAATGAATAAGCTTTTACAAGAGAAATCAAAACAAGAACAACATGATAATAATTACAGGGGCCCAGACCCGCAGCCCCTATGAAGGCTGTGGCTCAGAAAGTCAGTATTAAAATCTCCACACATTATCACTGTTTTCCCAGTTGTCTTGAGTTTGCCTAAAGCAAGGTCCAGTTTTTTGAAAAAAATACTTATTTTGTTAACAGATCTATAGACACACAAAATATTAAGTTTTTTCAGACATTAACTCAACAGCTCAGATTTCAAAGACTGTTTCACACCCTAGTTTGCAAAAAGAGACTCTACTCTTATAATCTACATTTTCTTTTACATATATACAAGTTCCCCCATGTTTCGATTCCATTTTACAAAAGCAGTTTGCAAAATTAAAATGCAATATTAACGATTTAACAATTCAAAATTTTAGGGAAAGGTTGCAACACTTAGACTTGGTTGAGGTGTACAGGGAACATGATGCTAATTTAAAATTTAACCTATTTCATGATACCTTTGCGAATATATTTGAAAACAGTTCCCCTAAGAAAACAGTGAAATATGCTAATTTAAAATTTAACTTATTTCATGATGTTGTTGTTGTTGTCTTCAGTCCTGAGACTGGTTTGATGCAGCTCTCCATGCTACTCTATCCTGTGCAAGCTTCTTCATCTCCCAGTATCTACTGCAACCTACATCCTTCTGAATCTGCTTAGTGTATTCATCTCTTGGTCTCCCTCTACGATTTTTACCCTCCACGCTGCCCTCCAATGCTAAACTTGTGATCCCTTCATGCCTCAGAACATGTCCTACCAACCGGTCCCTTCTTCTTGTCAAGTTGTGCCACAAACTCCTCTTTTCCCCAATTCTATTCAAAACCTCCTCGTTAGTTATGTGATCTACTCATTTAATCTTCAGCACTCTTCTGTAGCACCACATTTCAAAATCTTCTATTCTCTTCTTGTCGAAACTATTTATCGTCCATGTTTCACTTCCATACATGGCTACACTCCATTCAAATACTTTCAGAAACGACTTCCTGACACTTACATCTATACTCTATGTTAACAAATTTCTCTTCCTCAGAAACGCTTTCCTTGCCATTGCCAGTCTACATTTTATATCCTCTCTACTTCGACCATCATCAGTTATTTTGCTCCCCAAATAGCAAAACTCCTTTACTACTTTAAGTGTCTCATTTCCTAATCCAATTCCCTCAGCATCGCCCAACTTAATTCGACTACATTCCATTATGCTCATTTTGCTTTTGTTGATGTTCATCTTATATCCTCCTTTCAAGACACTGTCCATTCCGTTCCGCTGCTCTTCCAGGTCTATTGCTGTCTCTGATAGCATTACAATGTCATCGGCGAACCTCAAAGTTTTTATTTCTTCTCCATGGATTTTAATTCCCACTCCAAATTTTTCTTTTGTTTCCTTTACTGCTTGCTCAATATACAGATTGAATAACATCAAGGACAGGCTACAACCCTGTCTCACTCCCTTCCCAACCACTGCTTCCCTTTCATGTCCCTCGACTCTTATAACTGCCATCTGGTTTCTGTACAAATTGTAAACAGCCTTTCACTCCCTGTATTTTACCCCTGCTTCTTTCAAAATTTGAAAGAGAGTATTCCAGTCAACATTGTCAAAAGCTTTCTCTAAGTCTACAAATGCTAGAAACATAGGTTTGCCTTTACTTAATCTATTTTCTAAGATAAGTCGTAGGGTCAGTATTGCCTCACGTGTTCTAACATTTCTGCGGAATCCATACTGATCTTCACCGAGGTTGGCTTCTACCAGTTTTTCCATTCGTCTGTAAAGAATTCGCGTTACTATTTTGCAGCTGTGACTTATTAAACTGATAGTTCGGTAATTTTCACATCTGTCAACACCTGCTTTCTTTGGGATTGGAATTATTATATTCGTCTTAAAGTCTGAGGGTATTTCGCCTGTCTCATACATCTTGCTCACCAGATGGTAGAGTTTTGTCAGGACTGGCTCTCCCAAGGCCGTCAGTAGTTCTAATGGAATGTTGTCTACTCCCGGTGCCTTGTTTCGACTCAGGTCTTTCAGTGCTCTGTCAAACTCTTCACACAGTATCATATCTCCTATTTCATCTTCATCTACATCCTCTTCCATTTTCATAACATTGTCCTCAAGTACATCACCCTTGTATAGACCCTCTATATACTCCTTCCACCTTTCTGCTTTCCCTTCTTTGCTTAGAACTGGGTTTCCATCTGAGCTCTTGATATTCATACAAGTGGTTCTCTTCTCTCCAAAGGTCTCTTTAATTTTCCTATAGGCAGTATCTATCTTACCCCTAGTGAGATAAGCCTCTACATCCTTACATTTGTCCTCCAGCCATCCCTGCTTAGCCATTTTGCACTTCCTATCGATCTCATTTTTGAGACATTTGTATTCCTTTTTGCCTGCTTCATTTACTGCATTTTTATATTTTATCCTTTCATCAATTAAATTCAATATTTCTTCTGTTACCCTAGGATTTCTACTAGCCCTTGTCTTTTTACCTACTTGATCTTCTGCTGCCTTCACTACTTCGTCCCTCAGAGCTACCCATTCTTCTTCTACTGTATTTCTTTCCCCCATTCCTGTCAATTGTTCCCTTATGTTCTCCCTGAAACTCTTCACAACCTCTGGTTCTTTCAGTTTATCCACGTCCCATCTCCTTAAATTCCCACCTTTTTGCAGTTTCTTCAATTTTAATCTACAGTTCATAACCAATAGATTGTGGTCAGAGTCCACATCTGCCCCTGGAAATGTCTTACAATTTAAAACCTGGTTCCTAAATCTCTGTCATACCATTATATAATCTATCTGATACCTTCTAGTACCTCCTGGATTCTTCCATGTATACAACCTTCTTTTATGATTATTGACCTAAGTGTTAGCTATGATTAAGTTATGCTCTGTGCAAAATTCTACCAGACGGTTTTCTCTTTCATTTCTCTCCCGCAATCCATATTCACCCACTATGTTTCCTTCTCTCCCTTTTCCTACTCTCGAATTCCAGTCACCCATGACTATTAAATTTTCGTCTCCCTTCACTAACGGAATAATTTCTTTCATCTCATCATACATTTCATCAATTTCTTCATCATCTGCAGAGCCAGTTGGCTTGCCCCCCTTCTAACAGCCGTGTACTGCAAGTCTCTAGAGGAACAGAAGGTTCCAAATGATTGGAAAAGAGCACAGGTAGTCCCAGTCTTCAAGAAGGGTTGTTGAGCAGATGCACAATACTATAGACCTACATCTCTGACGTCGATCTGTTGTAGAATTTTAGAACATGTTTTTTGCTCGCGTATCATGTCGTTTTTGGAAACCCAGAATCTACTCTGTAGGAATCAACATGGATTCCGGAAACATCGATCGTGTGAGAACCAACTCGCTTTATTTGTTCATGAGACCCAGAAAATATTAGATACAGGCTCCCAGGTAGATGCTATTTTCCTTGACTTCCGGAATGTGTTCGATACAGTTCCGCACTGTCGCCTGATAAACAAAGTAAGAGCCTACGGAATATCAGACCAGCTGTGTGGCTGGATTGAAGAGTTTTTAGCAAACAGAACACAGCATGTTGTTATCAATGGAGAGATGTCTACTGACGTTAAAGTAACCTCTGGCGTGCCACAGGGGAGTGTTATGGGACCTTTGCTTTTCACAATATATATAAATGACCTAGTAGATAGTGTCGGAAGTTCCATGTGGCTTTTCGCGGATGATGCTGTAGTATACAGAGAAGTTGCAGCATTAGAAAATTGTAGCGAAATGCAGGAAGATCTGCAGCGGATAGGCACTTGGTGCAGGGAGTGGCAACTGACCTTTAACATAGACAAATGTAACGTATTGCGAATACATAGAAAGAAGGATTCTTTATTGTATGATTATATGATAGCGGAACAAACACTGGTAGCAGTTACTTCTGTAAAATATCTGGGAATATGCATGCGGTACGATTTGAAGTGTAATGATCATATAAAATTAATTGTTGGTAAGGCGGGTACCAGGTTGAGATTCATTGGGAGAGTCCTTAGGAAATGTAGTCCATCAACAAAGGAGGTGGCTTACGAAACACTCGTTCAACCTATACTTGAGTATTGCTCATCAGTGTGGGATCCGTACCAGATCAGGTTGACGGAGGAGATAGAGAAGATCCAAAGAAGAGCGGCGTGTTTCGTCACAGGGTTATTTGGTAACCGTGATAGCGTTACGGAGATGTTTAGCAAACTCAAGTGGCAGACTCTGCAAGAGAGGCACTCTGCATCGCGGTGTAGTTTGCTGTCCAGGTTTTGAGAGGGTGCGTTTCTGGATGAGGTATCGAATATATTGCTTCCCCCTACTTATACCTCCTGAGGGGATCACGAATGTAAAATTAGAGAGATTCGAGCGCGCACGGAGGCTTTCAGACAGTTGTTCTTCCCGCGAACCATACGCGACTGGAACAGAAAAGGGAGGTAATGACAGTGGCACGTAAAGTGCCCTCCGCCACACACCGTTGGGTTGCTTGCGGAGTATAAATGTAGATGTAGATAAACTTGAACTACCGTAGTAGGCATGGGCTTCGTGTCTATCTTGGCCACAATAATGCATTCACTATGCTGTTTGTAGTAGCTTACCTGCACTCCTGTTTTTTTTATTCATTATTAAACCTAATCCTGCATTACCCCTATTTGATTTTGTATTTATAACCCTGTATTCACCTGACCAAAAGTCTTGTTCCTCCTGCCACCGAACTTCACTAATTCCCACTATATCTAACTTTAACGTATCCATTTTCCTTTTTAAATTTTCTAACCTACCTGCCTGATTAAGGGATCTGACATTCCACACTCCAATCCGTAGAACGCCAGTTTTCTTTCTCCTGATAATGACGTCCTCTTGAGTAGTCCCCACCCGGAGATCCGAATGAGGGACTATTTTACCTCCGGAATATTTTACCCAAGAGGACGCCATCATCATTTATCCATACAGTAAAGCTGCATGCCCTCGGGAAAAATTACGGCTGTGGTTTCCCCTTGCTTTCAGCCGTTTGCAGTACCAGCACAACAAGGCCGTTTTGGTTAGTGTTACAGGGCCAGATCAGTCAATCATCCAGACTGTTGCCCCTGCAACTACTGAAAAGGCTGCTGCCCCTCTTCAGGAACCACACGTTTGTCTGGCCTCTCAACAGATACCCCTCCGTTGTGGTTGCACCTACGGTATGGCCATCTGTATCATTGAGGCACGCAAGCCTACCCACCAACGGCAAGGTCCATGGTTCATGGGGGTAGGTATTTCATGATAACTTTGTGAATATATTTGAAAACAGTTCCCCTAAGAAAACAGTGAAATATAACCGTAAGAAACCATATAAAAAGCCATGGCTTACCAAAGGGATAAAAATGTCTTGTAAACAGAAAACGGAAATGTATCTTACAGCTAGGAGTAGTAGTGATCCCAAAACAGTGAAACATTATAAAAACTACTGCATTGTATTAACAAAAGTTATTAAAAATCCAGAAGTATGTGCATTATGTCTGAGATTAGCACATCTGATAATAAAATTAAAACAATTTGGAATATTTTGAAAAGGGGAACTGAGCAACCGAGAGCACAGGAAGACTGTATTTCTATCAAACACAATGAAAAATTTGCTAACAAGAAGTCAGAAGCGGAAAACATTTTTAATAATCATTTTAAGTGTTGTAGAGAAACTAGGATCCAGCTATTCATTAGAAAATGCAAGGCAGTATATGGAAGAGGCAGTACCTATGCAATTTGATAAAACTGAAATTCAACCCATCTCTCCTACTGAAATTAGGAAAATAATAAATTCACTCAAAAGTAAAAGCTCACATGGAATTGATGGCATTTCCAACAGAGTACTTAAAGCTTGTTCCCAGCAAATCAGTAGGATTCTCAGCCACATATGTAGTAGCTCACTGAAACAGGGCATTTTTCCAGATAGCGTATTTCAGTATGCTATTTTTAAACCATTGCATAAAAAAGGGGATAGATCTGATGCTAACAACTACCGCCAGTCTCACTTCTGACAGCTTTATCCAAAATTCTTGAAAAAGTAATGTATTCAAGAGTAGCATCACATACTTGTAGAAATGAAGTACTAACAAAATGTCAGTTTGGTTTTCAGAAAGTCTTTTCAACAGAAAATGCTATATATGCTTTCACTGATCAAGTATTAAATGCACTGAATAACCGAACATCACCCATTGGGATATTTTGTGATCCCTCAAAGGCTTTTGATTGAGTTAAACATGAAATTCTTCTCGATAAGCTTAAGTATTGTGGTATGAGCGTGACAGTGCACAAATGTTTTGATTCATACTTAACTGGAAAAATGCAAAAGATTGAAATTAACAGTACAGATAGTCTGCAAAAATCAGCAAAGCCCTCCAATTGGGGAGGTACCAAGAATGGTGTCTCACAGGGTTCAGTCTTGGGTCCCTTATTGTTCTTAACACATATTAACGGCTTGCCACTGTATATTCATGAAGATGCAAAGCTAGTTCTTTTTGCTGATGATACAAGTATAGTAATCACACCCAAGAAGTAAGAATCAGCTGAGGAAATTGCAAATAATGTCTCTCAGAAAATTATTAAGTGGTTCTCTGCAAATGGACTCTCACTAAATTTTGAGAAAACACAGTTTATACAATTCTGTACAGTAAATGGCATAACACCATTGATAAATATAGAATATGAACAGAAGTCTGTTGCTAAGGCAGAATACTCAAAATTTATGGGTGTGTGTACTGATGAGAAATTGAATTTGAAGAAACACATGTGGCGACTATCGACCAAGTCGCGGTTAATATCTTTGTTTTTGGCAAGCTCTTTGCCCCAGTCTGTGGTCGCGCGCGAAAGTGTACGGACGTGTACCGAGAATTCAGAATGTAAACAACTGTATATGTGTGCTTACGAGAAATAAAAATAGTGATTATTACATGTGGTGTAGCTTGCATCATTGGATTCGGCAACCCTACAACGCTTACCCATACTGGTGACCCCGAATTTTGTTCGCGAGTGCTACAACGAAATCTTATACCGTCGAACAGTACACAATGGAGCGCTTGCCGCCTGCTACACCGACCACGTGCCAACTAAGTGTTCCAACGGACGCTTCGGCATGGTTTTACAATTATCCACCGGGCGTCCGCAATAGCTCTACGCAGTTTCCGAACACATCGATTAGCTGTACTCAACAGGACAGTGTTTATACAATTCCACAGCCACGTGTTCTGAGTGCTCAACAGCCGACACAATGTGCTCAAACCCCAGTGACTATGTTTACAGGTTTCCCAAGTGCAAGTGTGAATTTTCCACCCGAATCAGTGACTGTACAAATCGAGCCGGACGCTCAAGACAGGAGAGTTCATATTTCTGCCGGAACTCCGGATTTTGCACCAACCCCCCCTACACCATCAGCGTCCGCTTTACGAGTGTTTCCGACGGCACACGCCGTTCCTGCCGCGTGTGTTCCACAAACATTAGGTGATTTTAACTATTTTAATGCACCTGTAGGGGAGGGGCCCGGAAACTGTATTCCGTCGTTCGCCGCACATCGGTCGACTACGGTCGATTCTACCGCGCCGGTCCATTCTACGCCCGTCGGCGTTACTCCGTCGACCGCTCGATTCGTTGATTTCTCGACCAAGGTCGAGCCAGCCGCGCCTACCGTGCCGCGTGCCACTGACAGTGGCGGAAGCTGGTGCACCGCTACTGCACCCGAGACAATTACGTTGCAGAACTATGGACAGGGAGAGACAGTTTCTGATAAACATTTATGTCAAGACTTTCCCACCCGTTGGCCGAAGCTACCACCCCTTCGCAAGGATCACCCACGCACATGGTTTACCTTGGTCGACCACGTCCTGCAGCTACACGGCGTCGCCGACGACAATTCGAAGTTCCTATGCTTACTGTGTCACCTCCATGACGAACTGGATCTGATCTGCGACATTGTGGCTTCGCCCCCCGCTACGGACAAATATGCGTTCGCCCGACGCACCATCCTCGAGCGACTATCCACATCGACAGAGGAAGCTATCCGCCTCATCAGTCAGAAATCGCTGGGATCCAGGTCCCCGCCGCAACTCTGGCGTCATCTCCGCGCTATGATTGACACGCATCACATGCCGGACATTACACTTTGGACCATCTAGTTGCTGAAACTTCCCCCGCAAGTTCAACTTCACCTTCTACATGTAACTTCGGCCCCACTAGATGCCAAACTGAAGATCGCAGACCAGGTTTACAACATTCTGCCCCCCCCCCCCCCCCCGCATGCCCCCCCCAGGGTGCCCTCAGGCCTCAGGGGTTGGCACACCTGCGCGGCAGTTCCCATCCTGCAGTACAGAGTGCGCACGACTCGCTCCACGCATGCGCGCGGAGCCAAAGCCGCCTGACAACCGCCGCAGTAACTCCTCTCCTACCAGCGCTACAGCAGCGTCGCCATCGGAGGAAACTACAAACAAGTCCCCCTCCACTGCCGCTTCGACCTCAACCAGCACGACGGGCGACGCCACGCGCCGCCCCGCTTGGTGTTATTTCCACTCCCGCTTTGGCGACGCGGCTAAGAACTGTCGTTCTCCATGCGCGTTCCCAAACTAATAACGCGACCCAATTCAGGCGCTACGGGCCGCGTTGAACCGCACAGACGCCTATCACTAAATACTTCTTCTCCTCACGCGCCAGGACGCTTGTACGTGAAAGATGCAGTGTCTTGCCTTTCATTTCTAGTCGACACGGGGGCCGAGGTTAGTGTGATACCTTTGTCCGCAGGTATTAAATTCGAGCTTTAGCCTTGCCCCCCGCTTCGAGCTGCCAATAATTCCCTGATCCGCTCTCATGGAATAACGAATTTAAGCCTTAAACTGCAGGACATTAATACGCCCTTACAGTGGACTTTCGTTATCGCGGATGTGGATGAACCCGTGCTTGGGGTAGATTTTCTCTTAGCCCACGCACTGTCACCCGACCTACAACGAGGTACACTAACCTTTAACTCGGGAGACCGTACCACCGGTTCAGATATCTTACCCCTCTCATCCGAAAGCGCCATTCTGCTGTGTGAGCTAGCGGAAACTGCTGTTGCAGTGCTTTCTCTTAGATCACACAACGACGAACTTCGGGACAGCAATGGGGCCCTCCGCTTACGCATCGCCGCCATGCAAGCCAAGCTCACGGACGCGCGTAAGCAGACCGCCCAGCTGTCGCACACGGCCACGCCCCCAACCCCCGCACCACTTCCTCGCACCTGCAGCCGACGCCGCGTGACATTTCTACTGCCGGACGGAAGCTGTACCCGCGACGCTACCAGGTACCCCACCGAGCTCTTCGACAAGGACTACCAGTGGATCACCGCCACTGCTGCTGAACTGCCGGCCTTGGACACACACACGTGTGCATTACAGGTTAGTCACAGTGCAACGGGTGCTGGTCCAGCATCCCCATCGGTGTTCGCGATCAATAACGGTACTGTCCACAGAATAAATACCACAGAAGGCCCACCGGTACGTGCAAAGGCTAGGCGTTTAAATCCGGAAAAACTTAAACACGCCAAAGCTATTGTTCAGGAACTTTTAGATAATAAGACTATCCGCCCTTCTTCTAGTTGTTGGTCGTCACCCATTCATTTGGTGCCTAAGAAAGATGACACTTTCCGCCTCTGCGGTGACTATCGGGCGCTTAACGCCAGAACAATTTTAGATAATTATCCCGTCCCAAATATTCAAGACTTTGCTTCCCAGCTGCATGGGGCACAAATTTTCAGTGTAGTCGATTGTCATAAGGCGTACCACCAACTGCCAATGGCACCTGAGGACGTTGAAAAGACCGCTATCATCACCCCGTTCGGGTTGTTCGAGTTTTTGTTTATGCCATTCGGCCTTAAAAATGCTGCACAGACGTGGCAACGGTTCATCGACTCGCTGGTTGGAAAACTGGACTTTGCATATGCGTACCTGGACGACTTGTTAATTTTTTCTTCCTCCCTCGAGGAACATGAACAACATTTAAATACAGTGCTCCAACTATTAAAAGCAAACGGTATCGCAGTGAACAATACTAAGTCACAACTCCGCCGCACCAGTGTCACTTTTCTGGGCCACAGAGTTTCGGGCGACGGCATCCGCCCCCTAACTGAACGGGTGGAGGCCATTAGTACGGTGCCTTTGCCCAAAGATTTTCAGGGCCTCCGCCGCTTCCTTGGTACGGTAAATTACTACCGTAAACACATTCCCCGTGCCGCCGACATACAAGCCCCACTGACGGATGCCCTCGCAGGAAAAAACACATCAGGGTCTCGGGCGGTCACGTGGACTCCAGATATGCGTCGCGCATTTGATAATCTAAAGTCAGCCTTACAGACAGCTGTTACGCTTGCTCACCCCATTCCTGATGCTCCCATCTCGCTTACTACAGACGCAAGTGATACAGCAGTGGGGGCAGTACTTCAGCAATCCGTGGGTTCTGTTGTACAGCCGCTCAGATTTTTCTCCCACAAACTGACCGCTTCCCAACGTAAATGGTCGACCTTCGACCGGGAACTGTTTGCTATTTACGCTGCTATCAAATATTTCCAAGACGATATCGAAGGTCGCCATCTCGTGGTATTTACCGACCACGAGCCATTGGTTTACGCTTTCCGTAACCCAGGTAAGGACTCATCCCCGAAACGTTTTAGGCATATGGACCTTATATGTCAGTTTATGAATGACATACGTTACGTCAGAGGCGCAGACAATGTCGTCGCTGATTTTCTGTCTCGGGTGTCGGTTTTATCTTCACAACTGGACCTCAGTGAGCTCCCTAAATTGCAGACAGAGGATACTGAACTCGCAGCATTGCGTTCCGATATCAAAACAGGACTCAAACTAGAGTTACGGACACTTCCTGGGTTTTCATCACCCATCTAGTGCGACATTTCAACAGGACGCATACGCCCGGTGATTCCTGCACCTCTCCGCCGGGACATATTTAATAGTATCCACGACTTGGCACACCCTGGCATTCGCGCCTCCGCACGTCTGGTATCTGAACGTTTTGTTTGGCCCGGGGTGATAAAACAGTGTCGCAGTTGGGCACGAGCATGTGTGGCTTGTCAGCGCGCAAAAGTAGGACGTCATGCACAGCCCCCCATGGGTACGTTCGATGTGGCAAAAAGAAGATTCCAGCACATACACATTGATATCGTCGGGCCCTTACCCCCCTCAGGCCCCTTCCGTTACATACTGTCCGCAATTGACAGGTTTACCCGCTGGGTAGAGGTAATTCCTCTCACTACTATCACAGCCGATGCAGTGGCCCGAGCCCTGCTGTTAATGTGGATCTCGCGCTTCGGCTGCCCAGTCTCTGTCACCACCGACCAGGGCCGCCAGTTCGAGTCTGCCCTCTTCCGACAGCTTTGTGAACTGTGTGGGGTGAAACGATTTAGGACTACAGCATACCACCCCCAGGGCAATGGGCTTGTGGAACGCTGGCACCGAACGCTTAAAGCTTCCCTGATGTGCCACGGAGGTGAGTGGGCCGATGCCTTACCATGGGTAATGTTAGGCGTTCGGGCCGCGTACAAAGAGGACCTTGGCGCATCCCTGGCAGAGGTACTGTATGGAGAACCCCTCACACTCCCAGCAGAGTTAGTCGAGCCTTCACTTCCTCCAGATCAAATCTGCGACTCGACATTCGTCGGGCAGGTCAAGGAGCTAATTGCTAACATCCGCGTGCCGCCTCCTCGACCACACACGCCCCCTCCCGTATTTCTGCATAAGGACTTGGCGTCGTGCACTCACGTCATGGTGCGTGACGACACCATCCGACCGGCACTCAGACCTCCATATACGGGCCCGCACAGAGTCAAATCACGGCGTACCAACACGTTCGAAGCGCTTATTAACAGCACGCCTCAAACGGTATCTGTCTGCCGCCTCAAACCTGCATGGACTCTGGGAGAACTGCCCGATACCCCTCCCAGTCAGACCCCATCCCCTGCTGCACCCACCTCGCATGAGGCATCTACCGACAGTCCATGGATGAGCGACGCCCATTCCCACACGTGTGATGTTCCCCACTCCCAGTCGTGTGACAGTGCTACAGGTGCGTGTGACATTCCTAGGCAGAGTGATGCGTGTGATGACTTACCCTCCTACAGGCAGCCCCTCGCCTCTCCCCTGTTAGGATTCAGTGATGTATCAGGGACCAGCCTCAGAGCGTGTGATGTCACCGATGACGACTCGTGTGGAGATTCTGTCAACCCGTATCAGGAAGTGGTAGTGAATGTCAACACAGATCTTATTTGCAGCTCTAATGTGTTTTTTGTTATGCAGCCGGGTAATGTGTACATCTTCTACGAACAAGCCAGCTTCCCCAGTGACAACTTAACTCACATTCATCTCCTCCAGTCTGTCCCCTTGCCTGTTGGTACTGACCCATCAACGGTCAAAGTCCTACGTACCACCACAGGCATTCAGATCCGCTATCCTGGCCCCTCACAACCCACCATCCCCTCCCCAGATCCCTCAACTGCTGTACGAGGATTCACCCGGTCAGGCAGGACCATCCGGCCCCCTCGCTGGCTCGAAGACTTCAATTACTAATGTAATGTAATGTAAGGTATGGTTTCTGATTAAACACCCTCTCCCTCCCCCTGGGTGTTCCCTTTACATGTATGCCCCAATATTTATGTTTGTGCTCCACACTCTAGGGGGGGGGGGGGGGGGCTAATGTGGCGACTATCGACCAAGTCGCGGTTAATATCTTTGTTTTTGGCAAGCTCTTTGCCCCAGTCTGTGGTCGCGCGCGAAAGTGTACGGACGTGTACCGAGAATTCAGAATGTAAACAACTGTATATGTGTGCTTAAGAGAAATAAAAATAGTGATTATTACATGTGGTGTAGCGTGCATCATTGGATTCGGCAACCCTACAACGCTTACCCATACACATTTACGATCTGCTGACATGGTTAGGTTCAGCTACTTATGCTATTAGGATTATTGCAAATTTTGGTGATAAACATATCAGTAAATTAGCCTACTATGCCTATTTTCATTCACTGCTTTCATATGGCATCATATTTTGGGGCAATTCGTCATTAAGAGAGAAAGTATTCATTGCACAAAAGTGTGTAATCAGATAATTGCTGGAGCCCACCCAAGATCACCTTGCACACACTTATTTAAGGAACTTTGGATACTCACAGTACCTTCACAATACATATATTCACTAATGAAATTTGTCATTAATAACCCATTGCAATTCAAAAATAGCAGCGACGTGCGTTGCTGCAACACTAGAAGAAAGGATGATATTCACTGCTCTGGATTAAATCTCACTTTGGCACAGAAAGGGATAAATTAAGCTGCCACAAAAATCTTTGGTCATTTGCCAAATAATATTAAAAGTCTGACAGATAGCCAACCAACATTTAAAAGCAAATTAAAAGAATTTCTGCATGACAACTCCTTCTACTCAATAGATGAATTCTTAGATATGAAGTAGTTACTGTAAAAAAATTATTAATTATTTTGTGTAAAGAAAATTATTGTTAAAGTGACACGTTCCACATCATTACGAAATGTCATATTCGTGATCTGTATGACCCATTTGTCCAAAGTACTTTGGACTGCTTCCATACTATGCCTGTTATGGCTCAAATTTTCTAAACGACAGATTTCTTCAACCAAAAATTGTTTCCCACTGTGATTTAAATGCAGGCCATGGCTGGTATGCATGGATCTAACATACATACATTTATTAAGTTCACATACAGAAATTTTGTACTCCTCTTTGCCTGCTTTATTTACAAACAAACGACTCAAAAAAAGAGATCGACAGGAAGTGCAAAATGGCTACGAAGGGATGGCTATAGAACAAATGTGAGGATGTAGAGGCATATCTCACTAGGGATAAGATAGATACGGCTTACAGGAAAATTAGAGAGACCTTTGGAGAAAAGAGGACCACTTGTATGAATATCAAGAGCTCAGATGGAAACCCAGTTTTAAGCAAAGAAGGGAAAGCAGAAAGGTGGAAGGAGTATATAGAGGGTCTATACAAACTCCGCCATTGCCAGTCCCAAGCCCGGGGCCCCATCTTGCAATTCATGGGGAAGGAGGAGGGGGAGGAGTAACAGCTTTGTAAAATAACCTGGGTACATCTGGCTCCGGATGGTAGCACCCAGTTAGGGCCCATACGTAGGGATACAGGTGAATCCTGGCCAATGGTCTCAAAGGCAGAAGAGGAACGTCACTTCCCAACGGCAGAGAGAGCAGAATGGCCACTGAAACATATCAGGTAGCAGCTGTACTCCATGTTAGGGGCGGCTACCAAAGGCGTCTGTATCCCCACACATCTTCTGGGTCTAACAACTTCAGTTGCATAACTGGATGGACACGAGCCGTCCCATCAAAAAAAATTTTCTTAGCTCATGGAATGGATCGCACTATGGAATCGAGATTACCCCAAGGGGACAATCCCCTGTTGACCAAGATCAACACAAGCAGGCATTTGGATTCTGGGGGACCTGCCAAAAAGTGCATAAGGGAAGAGTCGGAGCTCCCAAGAACCTCAAAGAAGATTAAAACTAAAAAGACTTTCAGAATTGGAACCATAAATGTACAGGCAATGATAAAGACTGGTAAACTTAAACAGGTAATAGATGAGATGAAAGAGAAAAGCAATGGAATATTAGCGATGCAAGAAACAAGATACACTGATTAATATACAGTGGAGTCAGAAGGCTCCATAGTACTGAAAGGGAAACCGAGAGTTAGAATGGGAAAGGAAAGACATGCACCTAGACGCTTTGGTTCAGGTAGAGGACAAGAGATATGAGGATGGCATAACTGAAATGAAGAGCAGGTCAGAAAGGATATCAACACTGACATTTCTAGCAGGAACCAAAAAGCATACAATAATACACGGACACGCACCTACAAATGACAAGAACAGGAAAGACAAGAAAGTTGCATACAGTTTCTGGGAGGAGCTAGATGATACACTGAATAACAAACATTTAAAGATACTCGTAGGAGATTTTAATGCGCAGATTGGAAGAGAGAAGCAACATAAACGAGTGGTGGGTGAGTACCCTGTACACCAGTGGATAAACAAAAATGGAGAAAGACTAATTGAACTGTGTCGAGAACACAAAATGAGATTGATAACAATACACTTCAGGGCCAAACCGTGTAAGAAAAAGACAGGGGCAAACCCATGCACCTGCCTCGGCAAATTCCAAATTGACCACATAGCAGTCAGCTGGACAAACGCTAAAGAGATCATGAACACAAAGGTCAGGAAGAACACAAGAATAGAACCGGATCACTATCTTACAGAAGTTAAGTGCCTTTGGATTCCAAACAGGGACAGACTGCCACAGATGAATAGAAGAACAGAAAACATAAAGGTAGGCAGAGACAAATTAAGACACAATCGATCCAGATATGAGAAAGGAATTGAATCATTCAATGAATGGGACGACATGAAGCAAAATATGGCAAAACAGGCTGAAGTACGGAGAATGGAAGAAAAGAAACGGAAGAACTGGTGGTGGAACAAGGAATGTGAGGAAGCGATATACAGACGCACAGGAAAGCCTGAAGAGACTGGAGCAGCAAGAAGGACCTGGAAAAATGGGAAGTTATCTTAGGAGCAAGAAAGGAAGCGACCCGAACAATAAGATGGACCAGAAGACAGAAGATGAAGCAGGAACTGGACGAGATTGAGACCAACGTCAGGAAAAACGACAGCAGAGACTTTTTCGGGAAATTCAAAAAGAGTCTGATTGGATACAAGGGTAGAGAACTGTTTACAAGAGATAAGAAAGGGGAGCTGGCTGTTAGCGCGAAGGAGAACTGTAAGATTTTTGCAGAGTACTTTCATGACCTGCTGAACTGTGAACCACCTGAAGACGAACTGGAACTGAGTACTGACACAGAAGAGAGAGAGCCGTGCCCTCCAACCAGGGATGAAGTCGGTCATGCCATAAGCGATCTAAAGAATAATAAGGCAACTGGAGAAGATGGTATAGCAACCGAGATGATAAAGTTGGGAGGCAACAAAGCAATAGACAACATGACCAACATAATCCACCAGATCTGGAGAACAAATAAGTTGCCAGAAGGATGGAAGAATGCAATTGTGGAAGGGGGACAAGAGAGATGCAAACAACTACAGAAGAATATCGCTTCTAGAGGTTGGATACAAAATGCTCAAGAGAGTAGAACAACAGGTAGAAAGTACAATTGGTGACTACCAAGCGGGATTCAGGAAGGGAAGAGGTTATATAGAACAGATATTTATCCTGAAGCAACTGATCAAACATAGGGCCTTAAAAAACAAAAAGACAGTAATATCCTTCGTGGACTTCACAAAGGCATACGACTCCATCGACAGGCAGACTCTTGTTAGGATCCTGAAGAACAGAGGACTTGATGGAACTACACAAGATCTCATAAAAGAAATTCCGACAGACACAAAAGCATGGGTGAGATTCAGAGGAGCACTGTCAGAAGATTTTGAGATCAAGACTGGTGTTAAACAAGGAGATGGATTGTCACCATTGTTGTTCAATATAGCACTGGACAAAGCGATCAGGCAGTGGAGAGCAATACACGAGGAAATGGGAATACCAAAGATCCATGTGGGGGACAAAAAGGACAACAGGGCTCATGTGGACTGCCTAGCCTTTGCAGACAACATAGCAATAGTAAGTGAGACGGAAGAAGACTCAAAGACACAACTCGACAACTTAAGTAAGGTAGCCAGAAAGATGGGACTGAGAATCGCCTATAACAAGACAAAGACATTAAACACCACTGCAGACTGGGAAACACCGGAAGGCACTGTGCAAATGGTGGACAAATTTAAATACCTACGAGAATTTATAACAGGAAGGAACAGGAGCATGGAGGGAATAACAGAGAGGATAAAGAAGATGAGGTCAGCCTCCTGTATGACAAGAGAGAGATACAATAAAAAGAATATATCCACAGAAGCAAAGATAAGCCACTACAAGGCAACAGTGTGGAATGCAGTATTATATGCTGCTGAGATAATGACACTAGGAAGAAATGGGGCAGAAAAACTAGAGAAAGAACAGAGAAAAATATTGAGAAAAATACTAGGTCCCAAAAGAGGTGGAGAGAGGTGAATGCGAAGACCTAGGGAAGAATCGTACCGGAAGTTGAGAACAATATCTGGGGAAATCAGACTCAAAAGAGCAAGGTTTGCTGGACATGTAGTTGGGATGAGTATGGACAGAATGATAAAGAGAGTCTGGGAAACAACAGGGAGGACAAGGGGCAAGACAGAACAAAGTGGGTTGTTAAACTTCAGAAGGACTGGTTGGAATTGGGGATCAAGGTCGAAGGAAAGGAAAATTGGAGGAACAAATATAAACCGACCAATATGCCGGAGATCAGTGACAGAGAAGAATACAGGAAAAGATTAGAGTGTCACCAGTGGAGCCGACAGGAGAAAAGGACACTGAAGATCTCGGAAGAAGAGCGGGGAGAAGAAGAGAAAGAATGACGAGGTTCTGGGAGAAGAAGAGGAAAATACAGTCCATGAAGGGGCTACCCAAGGTCCTATAGAGGCCGTAATGCAAGAAGAAAAAGAAAAGAGTCCAAGAAGAAGAAGAAGAAGAAGAAGAAGAAGAGGGTCTATGCAAGGGTGATGTATGTGAGGACAAAATTATGGAAATGGAAGAGGATGTAGATGAAGATGAAATGAGAGATATGATTCTGCTTGAAGAGTTTGACAGAGCACTGAAAGGCCTAAGTTGAAACAAGGCCCTGGGAATAGACAACATTCCATTAGAATTACTGACAGCCTTGGGAGAGCCAATCCTGACTAAACTCTACCATCTGGTGAGCAAGATGTATGAGACAGGCGAAATACCCTCAGACTTCAAGAAGAATATAATAATTCCAATCCCAAAGAAAGCAGGTGTTGACAGATGTGAAAATTATCTAACTATCAGTTTAGTAAGACACAGCTGCAAAATACTAATGCAAATTCTTTACAGACAAATGGAAAAACTGGTAGAAACTGACCTCGGGGAAGATCAGTTTGGATTCTGTAGAAAGGTTGGAACACATGAGGCAATACTGACCCTACGACTTATCTTAGAAGATATATTAAGGAAACACAAATCTACGTTTCTAGCATTTGTAGACTTAGAGAAAGCTTTTGACAATGTTGACTGGAATACTCTCTTTCAAACCCTGAAGGTTGCAGGGGTCAAACACAGGGAGCAAAAAGCTATTTACAATTTGTACAGAAACCAGATGGCAGTTATAAGAGTCGAGGGACATGAAAGGGAAGCAGTGGTTGGGAAGGGAGTAAGACAGGGTTGTAGCCTCTCCCCGATGTTATTCAATCTGTATATTGTGCAAGCAGTAAAGGAAACAAAAGAAAAATTCAGAGTAGGTATTAAAATCTATGGAGAAGAAATAAAAACTTTGAGGTTCGCCGATGACATTGTAATTCTGTCAGAGACAGCAAAGGACTTGGAAGAGCAACTGAACGGAATGGACAGTGTCTTGAAAGGAGGCTATAAGATGAACATCAACAAAAGCAAAACAAGGATAATGGAATGTAGTCCTATTAAGTTGGGAGATGCTGAGGGAATTAGATTAGGTATTGAGACACTTAAAGCAGTAAATGAGTTTTGCTATTTGGGGAGCAAAATAACTGATGATGGTCGTAGTAGAGAGGATATAAAATGTAGACTGGCAGTGGCAAGGAAAGCGTTTCTGAAGAAGATAAATTTGTTAACATCGTGTATAGATTTAAGTGTCAGGAAGTCTTTTCTGAAAGTATTTGTGTGGAGTGTAGCTATGTATGAAAGTGAAACATGGACAATAAATAGTTTAGACAAAAAGAGAATAGAAGCTTTCAAAATGTGGTGCTACAGAAGGATGCTGAAGATTAGATGGGTAGATCACATAACTAATGAGGAGGTATTGAATAGAATTGAGGAGAAGAGAAATTTGTGGCACAACTTGACTAGAAGAAGGGATCGGTTGGTAGGACATATTCTGAGGCATAAAGGGATTACCAATTTAGTATTGGAGGGCAGCATGGAGAGTAAAAATCGTAGAGGGAGACCAAGGGGTGAATACACTAAACAGATTCAGATGGATGTAAGTTGCAGTAGGTACTGGGAGAGCTGCATCAAACCAGTCTCTGGATTGAAGAACACAACAACTACAACATGATACTCTAATAAGCATTCATCCAGATATATGCTATAACCGTTGTAATGTATCTAATTGATGATATGAATGTAATAGAGGGAAATATTCCATGTGGGAAAAATATATCTAAAAACAAAGATTATGTAACTTACCAAACGAAAGCATTGGTATGTTGATAGACACACAAGTAAACACAAACACACACACAAAATTCAAACTTTTGCACCAACGGTTGCTTCATCAGGAAAGAGGGAAGGCGAGGGAAAGACGAAAGGATGTGGGTTTTAAGGGAGACGGTAGAGAGTCATTCCAATCACGGGAGTGGAAAGACTTACCTTACGGGGGAAAAAAGTACAGGTATACACTCACACATACACACATATCCATCCGCACATATACAGACACAAGCAGACATTTGTAAGGCAAAGAGTTTGGGCAGAGATGTCAGTCGAGGCGGAAGTACAGAGGCAAAGATGTTGTTGAATGACAGGTGGGGTATGAACGGCAGCAACTTGAAATTAGCGGAGGTTGAGGCCTGGTGGGTAACGGGAAGAGTGGATATACTGAAGGGCAAGTTCCCATCTCCGGAGTTCTGACAGGTTGATGTTAGTGGGAAGTATCCAGATAACCCGGACGGTGTAACACTGTACCAAGCTGTGCTGGCCGTGCACCACGGCATGTTTAGCCACAGGGTGATCCTCACTACCAACAAACACTGTCTGCCTGTGTTCTTTCATGCGAATGGACAGTTTGTTGCTGGTCATTCCCACATAGAAAGCTTCACAGTGTAGGCAGGTCAGTTGGTAAATCATGTGGGTGCTTTCACACGTGGCTCTGCTTTGATCGTGTACACCGTCCGGGTTACAGGACTGGAGTAGGTGGTGGTGGGAGGGTGCATGGGACAGGTTTTACACCGGGGCTGTTACAAGGGTAGGAGCCAGAGGGTAGGGAAGGTGGTTTGGGGACTTCATAGGGATGAACCAAGAGGTTACGAAGGTTAGGTGGACGGCGGAAAGACACTCTTGGTGGAGTGGGGAGGATTTCATGAAGGATGGATCTCATTTTGGGGCAGGATTTGAGGAAGTCGTATCCCTGCTGGAGAGCCACATTCAGAGTCTGATCCAGTCCCGGAAAGTATCCTGTCACAAGTGGGGCACTTTTGGGGTTCTTCTGTGGGAGGTCCTGGGTTTAAGGGGATGAGGAAGTGGCTCTGGTAATTTGCTTCTGTACCAGGTCGGGAGGGTAGTTGCGGGATGCGAAAGCTGTTATCAGGTTGTTGGTGTAATGGTTCAGGGATTCCGGACTGGAGCAGATTCGTTTGCCACCTGTTTCCTAGGCTGTAGGGAAGGGACCGTTTGATGTGTAATGGGTGGCAGCTGTCATAATGGAGGTACTGTTGCTTGTTGGTGGGTTTGATGTGGACGGATGTGGGAAGCTGGCCACTGTCCTACTCCAAATCCCATGCCACTTTCCTTGACATTGACCTCCATCTGTCCAACTAGGTCTTCGTGGTAAACGAATCTGCTCCTGTCCGGAATCCCTGAACCATTACACCAACAACCTGATAACAGCTTTCACATCCCGCAACTACCCTTCCGACCTGGCACAGAAGCAAATTACCAGAGCCACTTCCTCATCCCCTCAAACCCAGAGCCTCCCACAGAAAAACCCCAAAAGTGCTCCACTTGTGACAGGATACTTTCCGGGACTGGATCAGACTCAGAATGTGGCTCTCCAGCAGGGATACAACTTCCTCAAATCCTGCCCTGAAATGAGATCCATCCTTCATGAAATCCTCCCCACTCCACCAAGAGTGTCTTTCCGCCGTCCACCTAACCTTCGTAACCTCTTGGTTCATCCCTATGAAATCCCCAAACCACCTTCCCTACCCTCTGGTTCCTACCCTTGTAACCGCCCCTGGTGTAAAACCTGTCCCATGTACCCTCCCACCACCACCTACTCCAATCCTGTAACCCGGACGGTGTACACGATCAAAGGCAGAGCCACGTGTGAAAGCACCCACGTGATTTACCAACTGACCTGCCTACAGTGTGAAGCTTTCTATGTGGGAATGACCAGCAACAAACTGTCCATTCGCATGAATGAACACAGGCAGACAGTGTTTGTTGGTAATGAGGATCACCATGTGGCTAAACATGCCTTGGTGCACGGCCAGCACATCTTGGAACAGTGTTACACTGTCCGGGTTATCTGGATACTTCCCACTAACACCAACCTGTCAGAACTCCGGAGATGGGAACTTGCCCTTCAGTATATTCTCTCATCCCGTTACCCACCAGGCCTCAACCTCCGCTAATTTCAAGCTGCTGCCGCTCATACCTCACCCTTCATTCAACAACATCTTTGCCTCTGTACTTCCGCCTCGACTGACATCTCTGCCCAAACTCTTTGCCTTACAAATATCTGCTTGTGTCTGTATATGTGCGGATGGATGTGTGTGTGTGTGTGTGTGTGTGTGTGCGAGTGTATACCTGTCCTTTTTTTCCCCCTAAGGTAAGTCTTTCCGCTCCCGGGATTGGAATGACTCCTTACCCACTCCCTTAAAACCCACATCCTTTCGTCTTTCCCTCTCCTTCCCTCTTTCCTGATGAAGGAACCGTTGGTTGCGAAAGCTTGAATTTTGTGTGTATGTTTGTGTTTACTTGTGTGTCTATCAATATACCAACACTTTCATTTGGTAAGTTATATCATCTTTGTTTTTAGATATATTTTTAATGTATCTAATATATATATTTATTTATTTAATATATGAAAGGTGAAACGTTACCAAAAGTCTCAAAATGTTCTACTCCAATTTTTACTGACACTTTAATAAACTTTCAAACAGGTATACACTGTACATTATTCCAGTTTTAAATGACAGTGTACAGGTTTAGAAAGACGAATGTGAGAAATAAAATGCCACACTGTGCTGCAAAATTTGCGGTTTTGATTTATTTCTTGCAGTGCTTCAACTATGAAAGGAGGGCATGTAAGACACTAGACAAATTGTTTCTCTTGTATTTATTCTCTGTCCTTACATATATTTTCAAACAAAAATGGTATACACAGTGATGTGCTGTTTGTTTTCTCCCTCACCACTGGTTTTACAGAAAACAAGAAAGTTGTATTTAAAGCTTACCAGCTTATGACTAGAATGCTACTACAGAATCTAAATCATCCAAACCTTTGCAATCCTACCCATTCAGAGATTAAACTATGTGAAAACTACCATTGAAGCTACTTCCCTCACGGATCCAGAAGGGAGACAGAGGGAAAGGAGTAAATGGATATAGAAAGTAGGCAGAGGGAATGAGGAGGAGATGGACAAGGAAAGAGGGGAGGAGGAGAGAGGCAGAGAGAAAAGGGGAGGGGGGATTTAATTATGTATATCCAATTCTCATATGTATTTAGCAGTTGTGAAGCGTTGCCGAGTTGATTAGTTTGTAACAATTATTGGAAATCCAAGTAGCCTATACTGTAGGTGTGTAGAACTGATCAACAAATAAACCAAAAAGAAGACGGGAGAATTGATATGGAGTTCAGTTGTGTTATTTTTTCTCTTAGTCAGTTTTCCTATTTATATATTATGTACATTTACTAAGTTTAGTACAATTCACTTCCAGCTGCTTGCATACCTTACAGCCTTGATTTTCTCTTGTGTTGTGATTCTTGAGTTTCTCCCGGCCTATTTGATAATCAAAATATCCACGGGTGTGCTGCCGGTCTATAGTGTCCAACGGGCACAATATTTCGGCGATCATACATGTTGCCATCATCAGGTGAACTGACGGACTGAGCTCCTGTGAACGTGCCGGCACGGAGATCCGTGCGCTATGGCTGCTCAGAGGGAACTGGGTTCGGTCGCGGCGGCGGCCGATTTAAATACCCTCCGCCCGCGGCGCGCTCCCTCCGCCGGGTATTTAAATCGGCCGCCGCCGCGACCGAACCCAGTTCCCTCTGAGCAGCCATAGCGCACGGATCTCCGTGCTGGCACGTTCACAGGAGCTCAGTCCGTCAGTTCACCTGATGATGGCGACATATATGATCGCCGAAATATTGTGCCCGTTGGACACTGTAGACCGGCAGCACACCCGTGGATATTTTGATTCTCTTGTGTTGTTTCTAAGCCTTCACTATTCTTCAATCGCGAGCTAACATCCCAAACATGTTTGGGCTCACATGCAGTTCCTCTTCATTGAAATTTCTTGGCTCAAACTTGACTAGGGGTTGAACCGCATGTGTCGCATTACACGCCCTAAATTAGACTCTTGTGACCCTTTGGATAAATTGTCTGGCTGATGGCAAGTTTGCGAAATACAAAGTTAACATAACATATAATAACAGTAATAATAATATCGGGAGCTAAATTAACGACCCATAAACGATGTAGGCCACACAGTTGTGATTTGTTTAGAATGATGTTTATTCAGAAAGCAAAATAATAGCGAAAGTGGTCGTATTTAGAGTTACTGTTACACTCGAGTGCATATCTATTTGACACAGTTCGATCATTCACAACCTCATCTCAAAACAAGTCCAAAACTCCAGCTCAATATTTACACAAAAAGTTATATTTCACACAGGAGTGCAGCTGCTCACCGCTCAGAGACTATGTCCCGCAATACAACACAACGCGAAATTTTCTAAGTCATTTCACTTCCTAGCTGCATAAAGACCAACTGTCCGCTTTGATGCCTAAATCCGAACTGTACCCTTTGATGTCTCAACCAGAACTGTCCGCTTTCACGTCTGCATCAGCACTGTCCCTACGCCTGTCGCCGGCCACACTTCCCATGCGCCAAACATACTCATACAACTGACTAGGGCAGTTCCCTTTCCTGAAGCCATCCATCCAATTGGCTACAGCTTATTCTACATTATACATTTACATTTTAACATACCATATTTAAATAATCAAAGCTTGACCACTTTCACATTCTAAATAAAGTAACAATAATATCCATTACATACGAAACATTAAATTCTTTTACATAAAACCAATATAATTTCCTTCTTAACTTTGAATGGCACGGCCAGTAGTCTTGCACCAATGTGCTTTCCGATAAATAAATACAGAACAAAAGTAACTATTACACATTAAGCTTTACAGTAAATATTCTGTTACCTAATGGTTCAGTACGGTGTCATGCTGTCATTGTTCAATGTGTTTTGTGTGGAGGAAATGATGATCTGATGCTTAACTGTAAATAATGATAATTTAAATTTACTATATCTGTTAAACAAATAAAGTTACAGGGTTGATGTTTACACCATTTGTCATTTTAATGGTGCGCTTCTATATGAAATGTTGATCATTAAGATTGACCAAAGCAGTTTTTAGCATTCAGGTCTTTGTTAAAAAACTTGTTGATTTCACTTTAACAGTAAATCCTAAACTATTATAGATACAATCAACATTCAAGTTTTATTGGGATCACCATGAAATTTTATGGAGGATGGCAGATTAAAATTACTGTGGCTTAATTCCCTGCATTACTATAGAATTTTCAATAGATAATTTGCCAGTTTACATTACTTACATTATCCTCTAAGTTTTCGGAACATTATTAACAATCTTCTCTGGCTAATACTGTAGCAAACTGCTCATAAAGAGTGAACTAAACTTCATTTTTCACAACTACATCCATATTGCTGTGAATTCAATGTCAGCTCTGAGTCAGTTCCTCAATATACATTTTAAATGGGATTGGATCAGGACACAGCCTTGCCTTAGTCCTTTTGTTATGAGAAATTTCGAAGAAACTTTGACACAAAATCTGTAATGTTTGATACCTGGTACCTGAAATAATTTAATATAGTTCTCACTTGTTTCAGGCCTGGAACTTACAGACATCAAGCACCGCTCTGTTATCAACCGCTACGCATCCTGTAGCATGGCCCTTGGAATGATGCTTGCTGGTCTGGTGTCTTGGGCACTGCCCAACTGGAACTATTTCATGTCATTTGCAGCCCTCAGTTGTTTTGCCCTGTTCTTCTTCTTCAGGTGATGCATATAAAATGAAAGGTGTGAAGGAGTACTTGTTTTTTAATACAATGATGATAAAAATGTGGGCAGTTTATGTGTGTGTCAGCGAATATTGTTTGGAAGCGGCAGTTCATCAGGAGACTGATTTTCAAGAGCAAAGAATGCATAACAATCTGACACAAAGTACAAAACCACATGAATGGCCAGTCACTTCAGAGACCTTTATCGTTGCTGTTCACAATACACTGGAATAGTACAATGGTTAAAAAGCAGCTGCATTATCGTGAACTTGGTATTACTGTTGCACTGTGATCAGAAACAATCTGAACAGCTGGTCAGGTTATTGCAGGTTAGGTTGTGCCAAGAAATAACTGTTACAAATAAATAAATAAATAAAATAAACTGATAGGTTGAGCAATTTCTGAGTTAATTGTCATTGAAGTTAGACAATCAGACCATTATGTGCACAAATTCAAGTGTCCTGGTGGACACAGAGCCACCAAATGTGTGCTTCATTTGGTTTCCTAAAACCGAACAAGGCAGCAGTACAAACATTGGAAATGGGATGGTAGTAAGGATTGAACCTGAGCCAAAGGCTGAGCAATCTCATGCACTGTTATCTAAGCAATGAGAATAATGACACTAATTGCGTCTGGTAGGCCACATGAATTTTCGTGCGCAATTGCCTAATTGGCTAACTTCAATGCTAATTTATTCAGAAACAATGTGACATATCGAATTTTTTTCTTAACAACTATTACTCAGTGCAGCCCACACTACAAAACTCTCACAAACTTTTCAGACTTTCTTGCCACCATTAACTTGCTTAATACAATTCAAATGTCAACAAGAGTGGAGTTGAGTTCTGGAGTTGAATGAGAATACAAGAAATGGAGCAGGATTCAAACCCACCCAGTAGTTCCATGAATCAGACGTCATATAACAGCAGGATGAGCAACATAGTGCAGTAGACAAAACTTGTATGACACATAGATAAACTCTTGATGTACGTTAATAAAAAGCATCAACAAAAAATGCAATTATAAAACCCATAAGCACACACACACACACACACACAAACATTTATAGTAAATCAGTGTTTGTGGTTTAGTTACTGCAGCAGATATTCTAACTAACATACTGTGTTACATCTAGCTGTTTCCTAAAAGAGGAGTAGCAGTATTTATTATCTGCATTGTAAAAGGAAGGAAGGAAGATTGGATTAACGTCACTTCGACATTGAAGTCATTTGAGACAAGCTCGAATTGTATCAAGGATGGGAAGCAAGTCAGCTGTGCCCTTTCAAAGATACTATCCAGACATTTGCCTTAAGCAGTTAAGGGAAATAATGGAAAACCTAAATCTAAATGGCCAGATGCTGGTTTGCATTTATTGTGAATTAACTGTTTTCAAGTTTGCTAACAACTGTAGGCAACCTCAAAACGTTTTAGATACTAGTAATTTTTAACACAAGTTTTTGTGTTGCCTTAAAAGAAATTTTTTTTTGGGTATTTGCTTCAATTCTTACAGGAAATTCGCACAAGTTTTTAGCTCAACAGATTAAAAGATAATCAGCAGACTTAATTTAAAGTTGTTTGTTCACTGCCAAAATGCTGCCCCACTGTGAATGCTGCTCTCAAACATGGGATGACTTGGCTGACATTCATAAACAGCTGGAAACCGCGCTGACTACTGTCAAATGATTGGCAGCTGCTGTGAATCATTGCGATGGAAGATCTCCCAAGATTTGTGTACCTGTGCTACCGGTACCAGAGCTACCTCAAGTACTATCCTTTCCTGTGGATCCTGTCTCCTCTGCAGAAAGCACAGGATCTGTCATTACTCATCTATTTGACCGAGAGTGGCCTGTCAACAGTAGATCTAGACATCCTGTGGAGGTTGGACGGGAACCATGGAGGACTCAGGGTGTTGTACTCATCCCTCTAACCAATAAGTTTGAGGTGCTGTCTTTCACTGAAACTGAGTCAGTGGTACTCGCTTCACCTGTCTGGTGTCAAGAGCAGGCAAACATGAAAGGGTAGGGGTCAATTAAACACTGGCAATTCAAATGTATGATGAATGATGGTGCTCCTTAAGGAAATGGTAGGAAGAGACAGGAAAGGACACCAAGTGCTTCAGTGTGTATGCCTGGGGGCCTCATTCAATATGTTGAAGAGGCTATTGCAGCAGCCATTGAGGGAACAGCAGATTGTGACACACATTGCACAAATAATGCCTGTCGTCTGGACTCTGAGGTCATTCTTGGGTCATTGCAGCGACTGACTGAGGAGACAGAAGATCAGCCTTGCACATGGCGTTTCAATGAAGCTCACAATTTGCAGCATTGTCTCCAGAACTGATCATGGCCCTCTGGTTCTGACTTGAAGCAAATAACAGAAGCCGAGACTTCAGAGGTTATGTGGCAAGCTAGGCTGCAACATCCTGGACTTGCGCCATGGGGTTGAGAATTGTAGGGTCCCCCTAAATGGGTCAGGTACCTGACTGTGTTTGGGCTGAATACAAGGGTTTTCTAGATTAGGCAACTCTCCATACAATACAGATGATGATAGCAGCAGGATTCATGGAAGTATCAGTGTAAGATCGAAAGAAATGCCTCCCACAGCTGAGAGTATTAAAATCCTAATGATAAACTGCCAAAGCATTCACAACAAAGTGCCTGTGTTTGAAGTGCTCTGGAACAGCTGTGAAGCTCACTTAAACACTGGATACGGAAAGCTAGTTGAAATCTGAAATTGATAACAGTGAGATTTTTGGGGAATAATTAAGTGTATATTGAAAGAATAGGCAAATGGAAATGGAGGTGCTGTACTTGTCACAATAGACAAGAAACTGCAGTCCAGCAAGGTAGAAACTGAAACTGCATATGAGATTGTTTGGGCAAGGCTCAGTATTAGGGCTGGGCATAATATGATAACTGCATCCTTCTATCACCCACAAAACTCGTTTCCTGATGTACTGAAAACTTTAGAGAAAACCTCAGTTCACTTCTACAGAAATTCCCCAATCATACTATAATCATCTACAGAGACTTTAATCATATAACAATTAACTAGGAAAATGATAGTTTTGTTAGTGGTGGTCGTGATGATACATCCTTCAAAACATTACTAAATGCCTTCTCTGAAAACTTCCTAGAACAGACAGTTAGGAACCCCACTCATGGGGAAATGTATTGGATCTACTGGCAACAAACAAACCTGACCTCCTTGAGGCTGTCCACATCAAAATTGGTATCAGTGACCATGACACAGTTGTGGCAACAATGATTACCAAAGTACGAAGGACAACTAAAGCAAGCAGAAAGATATATATGTTCAGTAAACATTATATTCCAATGAAGAACTTGGAAGTTTCAGCACAGGGCAGGAGCACATAGAGAAACTATGGCTCGAGTTTAAAAGACTAGTTTACTGTGCTCTGGATAGGTATGTACCCAGTGGAACAGTTCGTAATGGGTGGGACCCTCCATGGTATACAGTCACTGTAAAGAAACTTCTAAAGAAACAAAGATTACTGCACAATATGTGTAAAACAAAGTGTAGGGCTATAGATAGAGACATGCTGGATGGAACATGTCTGGCTATTGGAACATGTCTGGCTATCAACATGACAAAGTGTGATGCCTTCAATGACTACCATAGCAGAATATTATCAAATGATATTTCATAAAACTCAAAGAAATTCTGGTCATATGTGAAGGTTGTTAGTAGCACCAAAGTTAGTGTCCATTCCCTAGCGAATGAGACAGGAACTGGAATTGGGGGTAGCAAAGCAAAGGATGAAATGCTTCACTCCATTTTCAAAAGTTCCTTTAGAATTGCCCCAATTTAATCCACCACTGAAAAGATCAATGAAATAAGTGTGTTAGTTTCAGTGGTGTTGATAAAAAGCTGAAATTGTTAAAACTGAACAAAACTTCAGGCCCCAATGGAATCCCTGTCAGATTGTATACTGAATTTATGGTTGAGTTATCCCCTCTTCTAACTACAATCTGTCGTAGTTTTTGGAAAAAAGCACAGGTCACACCCGTCTACAAGAAAGGTAGTAGAAGTGATTCACAAAACTACCATCCAATATCTTTGATTAGATTAGATTAGATTAGATTCAGTTTTTGTTCAGTGTTTGTTCCATAGACCCAAAAAATGAGATGATGCTTGTGGGTGTGGAACATGTCAGAAAGTATTATATGAAAAACGTAAAACATTTGAATATAATACTACCCTGATTGTTTGTTCGGAGATTGTCACAATAGGTGAACAGTGAACTGGGACTGATAATATTTACAGAATTAATACATAGTCTGAATGAAACACTGTTATGCACTTTTAATAAATTTATCATACACAAAATACCTAATCTTCACTGTTGTGACCAAGTGCTGTCAAAACTGAAATCTAACTGACATTTGGGTCAATGGAAGTGTCCGATTCCACCCATCTGCTTTGACGTGACACAAGGGTGTTGTGATATGTTACGTCATTACGGCATGGAGTTTATGAGTTTGTTGTGTTTGTAGATGTCGTCTTGTAGTGTTTGCTGGTGCCCTCTAGTGGTGTGTGTGTATGTGCTGAGTGTAATGTATTGTATTGGGTTCATTTAAGCTTTGGTGTTGGATCTGTGAACTCATTAGCAGTGTTTGTAGTTCAGGACATAAGGTTTAGAAGTTTTTTCTGTGAGTTATCAATAATTTTTTGATTATGTGTTTGGTGTTTTCGTTAATGTTATTGGTTTACTGTTTGTCGTGTGGTAAGACAATTTATTTATTGTGTGGCTTCTGTTGTTGGGTACAGATATGAAGAAATACACAATCCCATGTTACGATCGGACATGGGGGAGGACATGTTGTCTGTTATTAAACTCCTGCAGTTATTTGGAATAATTGTTGAGATTGTGAAGTGTAGTATTTGTCCCAAGAACATTAGGCTAACCAGAATTCCAACATCTTGGACCAGGGACAGGTACATGTGGCAGTTTGTGTGTGTGTGTGTGTGTATGAGGGAGTGGGGGTGGGGTTGGGGGGGTTGACCTAGTTTGCACTGCCAGAATTTGTTGGTAGTAACTATTTTTTTGTGTCTATTCTACTCGAGTTGTGATGTTTTGTGTATTTACAGTATATTGATTGTGTTTTAATTTATGTAGGAATGTTTAATTATTGGGTTTTTGAGGTCCTGTGGTTTCTGTTTTATTTTTTTGTAGTTGTAGGTGTTGGTTTTCTAGTATTAATAGTTTTTGTTGACCTATGTAGGTCAGGGGAAATGACGAATTCCAATTTTCTTAGTTGTAGCCATTGGTGTTTTGGTATTGTCAGCTATGGTTGACCTAAATAGGTCAAGGGAAATGTCCGATTCCAATTTTTGTAGCTGTAGGTATCGACAGTTGCGGTTGAGCTATATAGGTCAAGGGAAATGTCCAATACCAGTAGATTTTATTGGTGTAGCGGAATGTTGTAATTTTTTCCATCATTTTGTGTGTTTTGGGATCTTAGTGTGCTTTTTTACTGTTATATTTCATTTGTCCCCACCCTAAAACCCCCCATTTCCCACAGGTGTCCCATTAGTTTGGTTTTATTTTTGGAGGGAGATGTTACTGTCTTATTTACATGTATTTTCGTATTTGTTGCCGTGTTTATGTAATGACGTCATAAGAGGCCACATTGGAGACTCTTAGAATGGCCATTTCTGCCATATTGGTGATGTCATGGGTCAAAGCAGATGGGTGGAATCGGACACTTCTGTAATTCCCATGACAACCAATATGAAATATTCACAAGTCAGTAAACCATATCAGTCCTGATGCAGTAAGGATGGGTACTCATCTGTCCCAAAATAAATATTGTTGCTCACAACAAGCATGGTGTCATAGTTCAAATTGACCAGTTGAAAAACTGATATGTTAAAAGTGCATTTACCTACAATGAAAAGAGCAAAACAAGAAAAGGTAAAACCCCCAACTAGCAACAGTGACAGCCCATGGTTAGGAAAACTCACTTCAGACTACTTCAGCTGCAGTTGCCCTCAACAGAAAACTATTTGTAAGAAATGAATGTTTAGTAAACAAAGGCTACAAAGTGCATATATCTTAAGAGATATGAACACTTTTCCATCTTCGATATTATGAAACACATCTCTTCTACTGCCAGCAGTTCTTTGCTTTTCACACCCTGGCAGGACCTAGTATGGACTAAAACAAGGAAAAAATGTCAAATAAATATAGACTAAAATGTATACCTTAAGAGCTATGAGTATTTGTTCAGTAGAAGCAATGTGCTGCACACTAGTGAAGATGAACAAACACTCATACCTCTTACAGCATGCACACCTTGTATAACTGAAGACATTGGCTGTAAATAATGATAGGCAACATTTTGGTTGCTTGAGGAAATCACACAGAAAAGATTCAAGATTTTCCCACAAGTAGGTACAAGTGTAATATTTTTTTCAGATACGTCATTGTTTCACATATATCTACTATAACTACATATTTTTAAAAGGATAAATTCTACCTACAAATCCATTGTTAAAATTTCGTCAATGGGTACTTAAAAATGTTTACTTGCAAACCGAATGAACTTTACATCAGTTGTCATTAACTTACCACTGTTTATACACCAGCCAAGTTAATGAAACATTACAGTTGAACCTCTCCAAAATACAAACTTAAAAGATCACTTTCCAGACAACACTTCTTGACTGTAAACTATCTTGGAGGTATCCATTTTGCGTATCATAACAATCCAGCTGCCAGAAATTCCGGACTTGCTATCTTCATCCCACATTCGAAACACTTTCTAGAGCATTAGTATGTTGATCCTATACAGGGTGTCCCAGCTATCTTGTCCACCCAAAATATCTCTGGAACAATAACAGCTATTGGAAAACGACTTTCACCGATATCAATGTAGGGCTGGGGCCCATGAATGTAAATATTTGGAAACATTCTAAAACGAAAGCATATGTGTTTTTTAACACAAACTTATGTTTTTTTAAATGGACCTCCTATATTTTTTCTTCAGCAATCCATAGCATGACAAAGCACATACACAATGGTGTTGATTGCATCGCAATATTCCCATTACATCCCGAGATATTAAGACGCGAAGTTGACGCTTGAAACATCCGACATGCACTGCTAGCGCACGTCCTGAGGCTCAGGCGTGAACCCCATGCTGCCCGTAATTGCGATGTGATTGACATGCGTAATCACACTTCCATACTTATCAAGAGGTCCGAAACGAATAATACGGTCTGCTGCCATCCTGCATTAATGTCGTAGATTCCAGCAGGTATTTATCCCATAGGCTAGGGGTGATGCGGTTCTGTAACATATCTGTGTACCGCAACATTAGTCACAAAGTTAACTTCGCTTATCGTTAATCCATTACTAAAAAGGTAATGCCGTTTAACGTTAAAACTTTACTTTACTGTAGATCTAGCGCAAGTGACAGTCAATCATTCACTCGTAATAGTAAAATTCATGTTGATGGTTTTAGTGAAACGAGCAAGTGGACTAAAAGTTTTATCATTGTTTAGGTAAAAATGTTTTGATTTGGGAAGTCCAGGTAGGCATAGAAGATGAATGTAAACATGTTTAACCAATTAGTTTTATTATCACATAATTATCAATGTTATGTTTATCTAATGCGTTAAATGACAAATTGTTGCAAACAAATGTTTCTTAACATCACTGGGTAAAATGGCCCTTTGTAGAAACTTCCACTGTGATACCAGCACTACATACTAAAAATAGCATTCACATCTCATGCTCAAAGTGATGCCCATTGGCTTGCATACATAGGGCCACTCTGCGGATGAAGGATGCCCTACTTCGTGCTACTGTTTCCTCTTTGATGGCTGTACAAGCATCAATAATGCATTGCTTCATGTCCTCTGGTGTTGTTGGTTCATGTTGGTAAACAGCATCCTTCACTGCTCCCCAAAGAAAATAATCCAGCGGTCTAAGATCCGGAGATCAGGCAGGCCACCTAACTGGGCCACCTCGTCCAATCCACCTACCAGGCAACTTACGGTTCAGAAGTCGTCGTGCCCGTAAGGCGTTATGTGCAGGGCATCCGTCATGCTGATACCACATGACCATTCTCCGGTTCAGAGGTACGGTGTCCAAGAGAACAGGAAGATTGTGTCATATAAATCTGGAGTATTGTCTGCCATTTTGGATGCCATTTATAAAGAAAGGTCTGATAATGGTATCTCCAATAATCCCACACCAAACATTAACTTTCCACGGACGTTGATGCTCTAACTGACGGAGCCATTTTGGATTGTCTGCGGACCAATAATGCATATTCCTCATATTGACAATTCCTTTGTTGGAGAATGATGCCTCATCGGTAAAGAGAAACTCTGCAAAAAAATTTGGATTAGTCAGAAGTTTTTGCTGAGCCCACCGACAAAATGTTACCCTATTGTGGAAGTCATTTCCATGAAGATCCTGGTGTAAATGAACATGGTAAGGATGAAATTTATGATGTTTAAGAATACGCTATGCACTTGATTTTGACACATCAACTTCACGTTCAATTTGACGTGTGCTGATTTGAGGATTCACAGCTATGGTAGCGAGCACAGCAACTTCAGCACGTTCATCTGTGCGTGTTCTAGGGCGATGTCGAGGTCTTGGATTTAAGCTTCCCGTTTCATGTAGACGAGATGTGAGACAACCAAACACCCGGCGCGAAGGCGATGGCTTGTCAGGGAATCGTCTTCTGTACAGTCGTTCTGCCTGAACAGCATTTCGTCCACCTACAACAGGGTACAGTACAGGTGTGTAGAGTAGGGTAGAAAACAGACATATTAACTTAATAACCATAATGTTCGCTAACAGTACTATCAACAAACAAGCAATCTCATAACGTATTTCCCGTCAATGTACTTTCTCCATAGATCAGCAGCATTTCTACCATATCTTCATGTGTGTACATTATACTGTACAGTATAAGTTCCACAACACAACATTTATTCACAATGTGTACTACCTCGGTGCCGTCACTAGATTACTCTGATACACGACTGCACTGGCAAGCGGTGTACTGCACGCCAAAGCAACAACAAATGGGATGCTCGGAGGGTGGTGGAGTACAGGAGTTTGCATGGGTCGCAAATCATAAACAAGGCGAAGTGGTAACTGTGGCAGTAGTGGGAACTACATTGGACACTTGACTAGGTAGAGCCAGGCCCTGCGCGACAGGCACAATGGGTCATATAACGCATTAGATAAACCTTATTTTGGGTGTGCAGGATAAATAAGACAACCTGACGGGTGTACACTGCTCGGTACTAGTTCATACTGTGTACGTAGATACGTAAAACGTGCAAGAGGGAAACCATTATGTGCTTATGAGAGTTGATGGCAGCAGACCGCATTATTCGTTTCGGACCTCTTGATAAATATGGAAGTGGGATTACACATGTCAATCACATCGCGATTACGGGCAGCATGGGGTTCACGCCTGAGCCTCAGGACGTGCGCTAGCAGTGCATGTCGGGTGTTGCAAGCAGCAACTTCACGTCTCAATATCTCGGGATGTAATGGGAATATTGCGATGCAATCAACACCATTGTGTATGTGCTTTGTCATGCTATGGATTGCTGAAGAAAAAATATAGGAGTTCCATTTAAAAAAACATAAGTTTGTGTTAAAAACACATATGCTTTCGTTTTAGAATGTTTCCAAATATGTACATTCAAACCCTACATTGATACCGGTGAAAGTCGTTTTCCAATAGCTGTTATTGTTCCAGAGATATTTTGGGTGGACAAGATAGCTGGGACACCCTGTATATTTTCACACACAAACATCTATCTGTCCCTGTATATTCTACAGGGAGGTTGTAATTAAACTCCTGCTACTTAAGTCAGTATAAACAGAATCTATTTAAGATTGATGTTCAGACTGTGCGTTACAGAATTTGTGTTGTTAGTAGTGTTCATATTATACGACTTGCCGTTAGGCACCGGTACTGATACGGCAACATAGTGTTGAAACACAAGTACTGTGCATTAAAGCTGAAGGTAGTCAACACAGGTCTGGACAAGATGTGCAGGGCTTTACTCGCAAAGCAGTTTTATCAAAACACCAGTAATGGGCTGCTGCTGTTCATGAGTATGGATACATTACAGGAATACAGAGACATCCTCTTTTCACACCAGTGTTGAAAAACAGGATTTGGAAGTTTGAATTAACTAGCAATTTTGGAATTGCTCCTTATTCAAGGCCGACAGCTAATTGTTCCACAAATTGTTGAGAAAGCTATTGTTGCTTGAGAGAATACTGGATGCAGTGTACAGTCTTCAAGCAATGCATGAGCTGTGTCATGACAACTAAACATACCATTGTCCACTGTTCAAAAAGTGCTGTGAATAGTTGTGAAATGGCATCTCTAGTATGATTCCAGGCTGACTTGCATGCAAATGGTCATCACATTGAGCAACATTTGAACCTGGAAAAAAAACTGGAGAAAAATGAAATAATGCCAGGCCATTTAAAATTAAGTTTACTTGAAATAAAGAAACAATTGAAATAGAATACTACTTTTGTTTTAAAAAGTCAAAACAAATTTCACTTTTCATCTCTGTTAAATTAAATTTCACTCAATGTTCATTTTTTAAATTTATACTGGAAATCATATAAACAAGATATGTTTTGTAATACCACTGTTCTTTTGTCTTCCTAATCTCAATGTATCATTCAACGCTGAGGGATACTTAATCAGTTCTTCAGAGGGACAGAGAGAAAATTAGCTCATATATAAAGGGATGCATCGTAGCTCCAATGCTTGGTGTGTGTGTGTGTGTGTGTGTGTGTGTGTGTGTGTGTGTGTGTGTGTGTGTGTGTGTGTGTGTGTGTGTGCGCGCGCGCGCGTGTGTGTGTGCGTGCGTGCTTTGGCCAATGATGAGATATGAACAAATAGTGTGACATTAGTTTTGTTACTATAAACTCACTTGGTTTGCATTGATACAAAACAGCGACATTGCAAATATTTTCCTTGAGTGTGACATTTTAGTGCAAGCAATTATGGTATCTGACAAAAGAAGTGGAGCACCCAGAAGACATGGAGGGATGTCAATGTTATTTCGGAGATGTGCACCCCATCTGCTGATATTTAAATTATTAGACTTTCAATTCTGTGTGAGATGTAGAACGGCCACAAGAATGCACTAGTGTTCATGTTTAGCATTGTTACCGTGCCTGGTAGGGTTAAAAGGCATGTCAGATGTTCAGTGATCACTGTGAAAGACACAGAGATTTGACATACTAGAGTTAAACAGCGTTATCAGTATCTGACAGAGTTAGAAACTCCTCCATTGTGGGGCTCCATTTGGGTGGCTGGACAAATCCTTGTAATTTCCAGATTTGTGGGGCATTCAGATGTGACAATGGCTTGATACTGGATTGCATGGAAATGTGAGGGCAAGGTTCACATCTGACCACTCCAGGGGAGGACCACCATGTTGTGCTCCAATCACACTGTAAATCCTTCACAACTGCACATCCCATCCAAGAGCAATATTCTGTGTCACTTTTGCACCATTTTTTGGAGACTACCAGCAGCCAGAATAGGGAATTACTATCCCATAGACAGGCTGTCATTAACACAACAACACAGATGGCTGCCTTTGAAGTGTTGCTGTGATCAGTAATCACGGTCAACTGATGAATAGTGTTATATTGCATTGAGTGATGAAACACAGTTCTGCACTGTCCTAGATAACCATCATCAGTGAGTAATGCAGTGGCATGGGGAGAGGTACCATCCTTTTAGTGTTTTGAAGATACATAGCAGTGTTCCCGCTGGTGCCGTGTCGAGGAGATCCACAGTACATGACTTCAGGTCACAGTTGGTACTGACTGAAGGAACTCTGATGATACATCCATATGTTATGGACATCCTGTACCCCTATGTTTTACCTCACATGTGGCAGCATTGTGCTGCCATGTTTCAACAGGACAGTCTTCTACAACACATGGCTCATGTCTCTATGAACTGTCTGTGTGGCGTAGAAGTACTTTTGCGGTCAGCAAGACCCTAGATCTGTCGCTAATAAAATGTATGTGGGACCAGCTATCCTTCTCCATCCTAGTGTCAGTATCGATGATATCAAGAATGTGTTGCAACAGTTGTGTCTCAGCCTGCATGAAAAGAGGATAAAACCGATTTATGACAGACTTTCCAACCGAATAATTGCATGCATCCAGGCCAGTGGGGATATCACATCAGACTGTAAGTTGGCTCTTACTGCCAAGTTCTTTGTAAATGTGACTTGATTTGGTAATCACTAAAATAACATCACATACTCTTTCAATTTGTAAAGTAACATTTTGTTTCCTCATTCCCTTTTGTGTGCCACACATTTTTTGTCAGGCAGTCAGTGTACATGCCCAAATGTATGGCTTATGTAACTTTTCATTCTGTCTCCTCTTTATACTTATCTGGCACCTACAGCATTGTAGTAAGACTGGTTTAAGAATAAACAAATTACTAACAGTAATTACAGGAGACTTGTACTTTCTTTCTGGTGCAGATGGTTTCCACAGTCTCCGCGCTGGCTGGCATGCAGGGGTCGCGAGCAGGAGGCACTGGCAGTGTTGCGTGACATCGCGACCACCAACGGCTCCACTGTGCCTGCATTTGCCTTGCAGGTTATCCAGACCGTGGGCAACAACAAGGCAGACAGGACAGGCTTCCTGAGTATATTCTCCAGCTGGAACGTCTTTAAGAACACCGTGATCCTCATCATCGCCAGGTGACTTACTCGAGAACGGGCTGCCTCTTGTTTGTTCTGCTAGAAGCAAGCATGTTACTCTCAGTAATCCTTGTAAATCTCTTCAGGTTGGTGCTACAAGGGAGAGTCTGATTGTCATGAAAACCATAAAATCTTAACTTTTTCCAGTATATTCTGCATAAAAATGATTGTGAAATGCAGTGCTATAAAATTTTTATCAAATACTGTTAAACCATTTAAACTCGATGATGTCGTATTTTTTCTCTGATTTCTTACCCTCTCTTTATTATTAATTCAAATCATCTCATCTGCACTGTTGGACCACAGAAAGAAATTCTCAGTGAATGTCAAAATTTTAAAGCCTTTTCCCTGGCAAGTGCAGGGCTAACCTAAGACAGGGCGTACAGTGTCACAATGAGAATATAACTATGAAGAAAACCCATTGTAGCAAACAGTGAGGAACATAACTGGGGCATAGCCACACCAGATATGACCAGAGAGTGAAGCATGCGACCACAGCAGAATGATCACTTCGTAATGTCATTCTGCGTGAATCACACACAAGAATGACTTTCAGCCAGCTAACATGGCAGAAAGTGTGAAGCTAAAGAATTAAAAGCCATAGATGGGATACCACAGAACAGTTAAAAGTGCTGACAAGCTTACAAAATGAGGGTCAAATTCACTAATTGGCATAGCTCAATAACATCACTGGCATGAGCCAACCAGCATACATTCTGGGTCTTATGAGGCGCACATTTTATTCTATTTTATTCAGTTGCCAGCAGCCAATCGTCACTTGGTGTGAAAGTCTTGTGAATTAAAGCAAATCCATGTTGAGGCTGTTCTATGACTAATATTTTTTGGTGACTTCAGCCACGACATACATGCCACCCTGATGAACTCCACTGCTGTGGAATGCTGATGCCAGTGATGAGAAGACCTGAGCATTTCAATCAGCACCCTGCTGGGGATCAGTCGAGGTTGACCTGCTAGCTGCTGGCCAGACACACACACACACACACACACACACACACACACACACACACACACACTGTTGTCTGGGAGAGATGCATTCATGCTGCCCCCATGGCCCATGGCAGCATCTCTGTGCAGCTACTGGAGTCTTGGCCGCCTCTTGTTGGGAGGCCAGGGCATAAAGCAGCATGGATACCATCAGCCTTTGTTGAACTGGCAACCACTGACCTGGTTGTGAAATCTGACGTCTTCAAGGGTACCTCAGTAAAGTAGTGCGCCACACCACTGGCAACCAGTCAATCACTCCTGACTGTGTTCGCTTCTGTGTTGTGGTGTGTTTGATCAATGGGACGAAGAAGCCATGTTCATTGAATGAATCCTAAAAATAAATGTATTTACAGAGAATGCTGTATCACAGATGCCCTACAGCATTTCTGCAGATCACACTCCCTCGTGCTGAGTCTGGCTGCCAACACCCACTGAGACCACAGTACATAGCCTGCATAACAGTCAGATTAGTATAGTCTTTTTACATCCCAAGTCTGATAATACTAAATCAGATAACATTGCACATATATGTTCACACTATGTTACACAAGTTCTAAGACCTGAAATGTTCCTTTCATTGTGTCGCATCAAATCACACTCATAGGCATGGTCAGAATCCACCCTCTCACGTCAATGTGTGGCGTGTGATACAAACTAACGGCATTAATCAAAAACGTCTATTTGCCAAGTGGAATTAAATCTCTTCTCTACTACTCAATTAGATAACTATAAATAAGGGTCACCAGTCTTGTTTTGACCTGTGGGACACAGTTAAGCTTCTAGTTACTTCAATGTCAAAAATCAAAACTCTACAACAATCCCACTGCTTTAGAAAGAATTCGAGGTCCAAGCACTGAACTGGAATTCTACACCATCTCCATCTGGTTCTTAGCAAATTCTGCAATAATCCCCGCATAACAAAACCAGAAATGCATTTGACTGTCAAGAACAGAAAAAATCTCACAAAAGACAATGCTCAAATTTCCACAGAAACAAATGGAAATTATCTGCTTAAATTAAAACCTCAACAAATTAGTTACCTTCAGTGAAACACCAACATCAAGCTAGCTACTGGTTCCATGACCTGATGTAAGGGCTCTGCCTACTGGGCATGTGCATATGCACTTGAAGGCAACACTCTCCTAAAAAAACCTGAAAATGTCTGAGGAGAAATCCACATTGGCTTAGCCAATTCTTGTAGACTTTCCATACTGGAAAAATAGCTCAGCTGATCACCAGTTACTGACATCAGAAACATACGTTAGAATACCACCTCCACTCCAGAGGGCACACAACTCTTACAGCCCACAAGGGTACCTGGTCAACTTCTGAAAATCACCAGTTCCAAGTCACTTCATGAAATTATTTAACACTAGGCTTTTCAGCCAATCAGATTTGAGCTCTTCATTGGCCACTTCCTGTTTCCGCTAATAGAGCTTCTATAAGGTGCTGTTTCCTAAGAGAACTGTAAGAAATATTGGAAAACACTGGCCGTTTTGGGAAAAATATTTGTCCTTGAAATCGGCCTAGCTGGCTCTGACTTGTGAGTTTACAAACTTGGTTTGGTCTTAGCTGGAATACGGGCAAGTCACATGGCAGAGTTTAGAGTATTGCACAACGGGATTAGGTGACATAGATGACAGGAAACGGAAGAGAAATTCCAGTCCTGGAGGAGACATGCATGCCTGTTGGTGAGTGACACTACCAGGTACTGAATATAACTGGAAGTACTTAAAAAATACTAAAATTGAATATAATGGGCTCTCAAAGAATACAAAGATATTTATTTTACATCCTGATGCCATGAGTTCATAGCAACAGTGCACTTAATTTTATGACCACTAGTACACTAGTAACAAAGCTACTTGTAAACTATAATTTAACAGACATTTAAAATTATACTGCTGGAAAACCAAGGCAACTATACCCTTCATTGATATGTAAATGTGAAGCTTATCTGCAGGGTGTTAAAAAAAGTGTTGAATATTTTGAGGTGTGGTACTACCCACAAAAAAAAAAAAAAAAAAAAAAAAAAAAAAACCATCAAGTAGACATGGACCCTAAAATGCATAACTTAATAGTTATGAGCCCATGATCAACAAAAGAGATGTATTTCACAGAAGTCAAGAGGAACAAATGCTCATAGCTCTTAAGATATGCATTTTATAGCCTATGTTTACTACACTTTTTTCCCTTTTTTGGGTAGTACCACCTTTAAAAATATTTGACACTTTTTTCTACACCCTGTACACAGTAACCACATAATAAACTGGTTACCTGAAACTCTTGTGTTAGTAGAGTAATGATGACTTTAATTAACATGTTTCGGCCAGCTGTAATCCACCGAATACATAGCATGATGTCAGCATGTGTCCCCTCTTACCTTTAACCTTTCCTAAGATATGTTCAATATTTGTGGAATTTATCTGCCAAATTATTTATTATGTTCATAGTTTAAATTAGATCATTATATGCAAATCATTCACAATCTAATTCTGGCATGTCTTAATTCTCAACTGAATGTATCATATGGAAGAGCAGAAGTTTGTTTATATTTTTTATATGCCATAGTCATTTGAGTATGTATGTTTCTTTACATTTCATTCATTTTAACATAGTGCATGATGCCACCACTCAGTGTTTTTTGTTGATAACTGCTATAATAGTCATGATAGAATGATTTGAAAGGTGGAAGAGTAATCAGCATGAGAAAATGCTTATATTTTATATGTTGTATCTTAATGAAACACATATGTTTATTGATGATGCTCATTTTAACAATTTTACCAGCATAACCTGGTTTCTGAGGTTTGAAGTAGGTGATGTTGGTGATGTTGGAGCACCTCGTTATCTTTCGTCTTTTGCTGGTGTCTCTTTCTTGAGGAAGGGCTCTGGGAGTCAGTGGTGTATGGAGACAAAAGTTAGAAAAAGGGGGGGGGGGGGAGAGGAAACTGGGGAAGACTTGAGCATGCCCAATGTCAGAGCACATTTATCCACTGGCTGTCCTCTGTGGAGCATACATGTTGGGAATTCTCCAGGCTGCCTGTGTGATGGGACAGACAATGGGAGCAGCTCTGCAGATGCAACCAAATGGCTGAAACTGTATGATGTATGGATATTAATGTGTTTGTTTGTTGAAACAAATACATGGAAACCTTCATGAAATGTTCGTATGGCACTGTTGCTGGGAGGCCCCATCCAGAGAAGTTCAGCCTCCAAGTGCAAGTCATATTTCAGTGACACCACATTGGGTGACTTATGTGCCAGTGATGAGGATGAAATGATGATGAGGACAACATAACACCCGATCCATGAACAGAGAAACTCACCAACCCAGCCAGGGATCGAACCCAGGCCTGCCGCATGGGAGGCAAGCACGTTACCAATCAGCTAAGCATACGGACTGTTTAATGATGCCAATGCCAAACTTGTTATAATGTCTAAATAAATACAGCCTGCAATAAGCATATACAACACATACGGGAGTCCTTGAGCAATTTGTTACATTAATACACTAAACTATTCCTTGTCTGTGTTTAACAACTGCAATGTAATAAACACGACCGTAATTGTTTTAACAAGTAAACTATAATGGGATAAGTGGGTTGCTTCATTTTTACTTTGCACAATTGGGCTATTTTTAATTTTGAGTCATTTTTACTTAGCAAAAGTATGCTAGTTGCCTCCTCCATTTTCTATCATGTAACAATAATGAAACATGGTATCAGGTACAGAAGGCAATGGCCTTGCCGCAGTGGATATACCGGTTCCCGTGAGATCACCGAAGTTAAGTGCTGTCAGGCATGGTTGGCACTTGGATGGGTGACCATCCAGGCCACCATGCGCTGTTGCCATTTTTTGGGGTGCACTCAGCCTCATGATGCCAATTGAGGAGCTACTCAACCAAATAGTAGTGGCTTCAGTCAAGAATAACATCATTACGACCAGGAGAGCGGTGTGCTGACCCCACGCCCCTCCTATCCGCATCCCCCTCTGAGGATGACACGGCGGTCGGATGGTCCCGATGGGCCACTTGTGGCCTGTAGACGGAGTGGGTATCAGGTACAGAAGCTGATTCCTCTTTGGGTGAGGGTGAGGGGACGGGAACTTATAAGGGCAAGTTAAGTCATACAGAGCACCATCTTCTGATCAGCCACCATATTGAAAACATTTTGACATATTGGCTGCCATATGATGTGATAGTTTCGCCATCTTGGAAAAATCAGTCAATTGTGCAGGCTGTGCCCACATCCCCAACCACTAGCACAATGACCCATCACCCATTTTTTAATTCCTGTGATTTATATGGAGGGCAATAGGTTTCGAGCAGTGAGTGAGGAGGAGGGGAAAAGTACTGCATCTTGTGAAAGAAAAGGGAAATTTATCTGTTCATAAAGGCAAGTAAGAGATCCTGTAGTAGTTGCACACTACAAAACCAACTCAAAATGACTAACAAAAGTTATTAAAAAATCAAGGAACATATAGATCACATCAGAAATTAGTAATTCTGACAACAGATTTAGGGCAATATGGAACACATTGAAACGAGAGACAGGACAACCAGCCACAGAACAGGATAACATCACTACTGAAATGCATGTAAGGGCTATAAATGATGAGTCACAGGTAGCAAATATATTTCACAATCATTTCTTAAATGTTGTAGAAAGTACAAGGACAAACAGTTCAAGAGAAAAATGACAGCAGTATGTCGACAAAGTGGTCTCATAAAATTCATTCGCATCAATGAATTCCAAATTCTTCTTCTGAAATTAAGAAAATTATGTATTCTCTCAAGAACAGAAATTCATCTGGTTTGGAGTGTGCTTCCAATAGATTACTAAATATGTTGTTGTGGTCTTCAGTCCTGAGACTGGTTTGATGCAACTCTCCATGCTACTCCATCCTGTGCAAGCTTCATCATCTCCCAGTAGCTACTGCAACCTATATCCTTCTGAATCTGCTTAGAGTATTCATCTCTTGGTCTCACTCTATGATTTTTAACCTTCGCGCTGCTCTCCAATACTAAATTGGTGATCCCTTTATGCCTCAGAACATGTCCTACCAACTGATCCCTTTCTTCTAGTCAAGTTGTGCCACAAATTCCTCTTCTCCCCAATTCTATTGAGTACCTCCTCATTAGTTATGCGATCTACCCATCTAATTTTCAGAATTCTTCATTTTTAAAGCTTATATTCTCTTCTTGTCTAAACTACTTATTGTCCATGGTTCACTTCCATCCATGGCTACACTCCATACAAATACTTTCAGAAAAGATTCCTGAACTTAAATCTATACTCAATGTTAACAAATTTATATGTTTCCATATAACAAGCCCTGCTTTATTTGAAATACATTACACGTCACTAACTCAGGGCATTTTCCCACAGAGACTGAAATATGACATTGTTCAAAATGTTCAAATGTGTGTGAAATCTTATGGGACTTAATTGCTAAGGTCATCAGTCCCTAAGCTTACACACTACTTAACCTAAATTATCCTAAGGACAAACACACACACCCATGCCCGAGGGAGGACTCGAACCTCCGCCGGGACCAGCCGCACAGTCATGAGGTGTCAGTTACTACTGACCTATTTAACTACTGACATCATTTCCCAAAAGTTTTGAGAAGGTGGTGTATTCTATAATAGTATCTCACCTAAACAACAACAATATCCCCAGCAAATCATAGATCACAGGATTTCAGTAGAGTTGCTGCTCTGAGAATGCCATTTACCTTTTGCTCAATGAATTTTACAAGTCTTAAATAACAAAACAACGCTGGTTGATACTTTCTGTGACCTTTAGAAGGCATTTCACTGTGTAACTCGCAATATTCTCCTAGACAAACAGAAGTTTTAGGGGATTGACAGTGCACACAGCCAATGTATAATGTCATATGCAACCAAAAGAATGTAGAAAGTTGTTCTTAGTAAATCAACCAATGTAGTTTGGGAACTTTATTGTGACTGTGGAGAAATCATATATGGAGTTCCCTAAGGCATAATTTTAGGTCCACTATTGTTCCATGTATATCTAATGGCCTTCCATCTAATATAAAACTACGAGAATTAGTTCATTTTGCCGATGGATCTAGTATTTTAATCAGTCAAGGCATACATAGTGTAACAGAAGAAACAGTAAACAATTTTCTTCAAAGTGTCATTGACTGGTTTTCTGCGAATGGTCTCACCATCAATTTTAAGAAAACACAATATGTTCCGTTCTGGGCATCTAGGGGTACAAAACCAATGATAAGTGTAACGGGTGGATAAGAAATAATTTATTGGATGGAAACTTCAAAATTACTTTCTGCCCCAATTAATGAGAATTTAAATTGGAAAAAGCACATTTTGGAACTCCCAAAATGAGTTCATCCACATTTGCACTTAGGATCATTGCAAATTTTGATTAGAGACAAATAAGTAAGATGACATATTTTGGTATTTTCATTCAACAATGTTATGTGAAATTATAGTATAGGGTAACTTTTCTTTAAGAAAGAAAGTCTCCATTGCTCAAAAATGTACTTTAAGAATAATATGTGCTGATCACCCACAATCATCTTTGGACATCTGTTTAAAGAGATGGGCATTCTGACTACAGCACTGCTTCACAGTATATTTATTCCTTTGTGAAGTATGTTGTAAATAATCCACTACAGTTCAAAACAGACAATGCTGTACATAATTACAACACCAGAAGGAAAACGAACACTCATTACTCCACATTAAGGTTGTCTTAAACACAAAAAGGGGTGTAGAATGCCACTATTTAAAATTCTAATAACCTACCCAGTGATGTTAAGTGCCTGACAGACGGCAAAGTAAAATTTGTCCTTGACTACTCCTCCTACTCCATAAAAGAATCTGTATTATTGTAATGTGCAAAAGGTATTGGATAGGAATTACTAACTCACATCTGTGGAGTTAACATTTAAAAAAAGATTTACAAGTGTTCAATATGTAGCCATATTTACAATTTAATTTGTAGTGTAAATGTAAAATGACTTATTCCACAACATTAAAATTTATCATGCAAATGATCCATGGAACATGGGACTAACTAACTAACAACTAACAATACTTGAATGGCCTCTCTGCTCATTATTCTTTTTGTTACAATTACTCAAGATTTTCCATTTCTAAATTCCCTTTCAAACATTGTCTTCTTTTATACAGGTTTCTGCTTTGTCTTTATTAGTTCCACATATAGCAAATCTGTTATTATATGCACCTAGTAAAACAATATTCCCATGAGATTATAAAATGTAAGCTATGTGTACAATTCTGTGATATCAAAATGTATGTATGAAGTCATCATTAATGTAAGGTTGCAGTATCTCTTTCGATCTGAAGATGCAAATTACACATCAGTCTCAAGCTAAGATGTGGATCACACATAATCCGAATCCATACCTATGCTAGCACAACATGTAAACTTTGACTGACACATTTTTCACAGTACTCCTCACAGACTATCATTGTAGCAACACTTATTTACTGTGTAATGTACCTTTTTGGAAACAGAAGCACTGCATTCGCACATGATGGCTCATTTCTTCTGCCTTCTTTTAGTCCCAGTCCTATTCACAGAATAAATTATCTGAGTTTGCTTGCTAGCCCTCAATCCTAATTCTGAATGACAAAAGAGGTCAAGTTTTTGCACAATTGATATTTGTATTGTGAATAATAGTGTAGTAATTGCTGCCTAATGACACATTCATGCATATAGTCATTTGGATAACTATTGTGTGCACTTTGCTTCTGGATGCTTGGATCCCACTCTGCTGAGCACTGAGTACGGTAACTTGCATGCTATCAACTTTCACGGATGGTTTGATAAACACGGCAAAAAAAAAAAAAAAAAAAAAAAAAAAAAAAAGTTTCATAAAGAATTCACCTTACTTCTCAAAATAGTCTCCTTTGAGGAATATAAGCTTGTTCCAGCGATCCTCCAGCCTGTCAAACGCTGTACAATACCCATTGATTCTTCCCAGAAAACCAAAGTTTTAAGTAAAGGAACATGAAGACATCACTTAGGGCAGTGTCTGGTGAACAGCGTGGATGAGGAACCAATTCAAAGCCTAATTTGTGCACTTTCATTATAGTTATTGCTGAAGTGTGAGATGGTGCACTATCCTGGCGAAATAGCACTGTTTTGTATTCTAAGCTTGGTCTTCTTTTCAGCCAATGATACAGTAATGAAGCATATTGGGTCTAGGTATGGTCTGCCTTTTTCCAAGTAATCTATCAGGATTATGCCTTGTAAATCCAAAAAACAGTGGCCATCACCTTACCAGCTGACAAAGTTGTCTTTGCCTTCTTTCACCCACCTTTGGCCGGTGTTTTGACTGCAGTTTTGACTCTTGTGTGTAATGATGGATACGGGTTTCATCAACAGTCAATAATCAGTGCAAAAAGTATTGTAGATTGCAATTACACATCTCCAGACATTGTACTGAAATGTTGTGCCAGATGCACTCTTGGTCAACTGTAAGTAATTGCCACACCCAACTCGCACACAGCTTCTTCATAACCAATTCTCCATGCTGGATATTATGCACTAACACAGTTGAAATGCCTAGAGTCTCAACAATCTCATGAATTTTCATTCGGCATTCTTGCACTACCATATTGTGGATTTTGTCAATGGTTTCCTTTGTAGTGACCTCAACTGGATGGCAGGAGGGTACTTCATCTTCTGTGCTTGTCTGGCCACGTTTAAAATCATTACCGAGTATTCAATGATGGTTCAGAGTCCATGTCAACTTCATCCAATTCTGTTTTGATTTGTGCGGCAGTCCAATCCTTCAAATGAAGATGTTAAAGCAGCACGAAACTTAAGTTTTCTCCTCCTTCAATTGTAGTCGATACACTGACCAATTCAGACAGCTGTCAACAATGAACTGTGTGCAGTACATTGTTGAAATTCTTTATACAGTCCTTGGAATAATCAAGCTTACCACCCCGAAGGTGCAACAAAAATATTCCATTCTTTTACAGAAATTTAGATGGTATATCAAACCACCCTTGTACTCAACATTTTGCTTGCACATCTCATTACATTTTCCATCATCACTGTTATTTCTTTCTCCTTCTCATTGTTAGTAAATTTAATGACATTACTAACAAGTCATCACAGCTGCTCACAAAGGAATATTCTGTGATCAACTTTCAGTGCTGGAAATGTGATGCAAGAATGTGCACTACATGCAGCTGGAATCATTATACCTACTTAGGTGACTTTGTTAGTTCCCAGTACAGCTGTGTCCACAGCTCGCTTTGTGGGGCGGAAAGGTCACTGTAGAAGTTCCATCTTTAAAATAATGCTAAAACAGTGCATTATGTTTACTGTTGCTGTAAATTTAGCCTTATAATAAATTGTAATTCCCGTTTCTAATAAAGTAAATGTTCAAAATGTGTTGAAAAGAGTGTCATCGTTTTGAAATTTGTTGAATGAGACCAAATAATGTTTTGGTTGTTACTAGGTCAGTGCACCTGCTGACCATGTACTCACCGGTGATAGCAGTGAGCCAGCTGAGTGTGAACCCTTTCCTGGGAATAGTGGCGCAGGGTGCAGCCCAGTTCCCCGCCTACTACATAGTGAACTACTGTGCAGCAAGGTTTGGCCGCCGTTGGTGTGGCGTGGCCAGTGCACTGTTGGCTGCGGCGACCAGTGCCATCATATTCTGTCTGCTAACCGGTGAGCTGTACCTGATTTGTCTCTGCAGTCTTAATCTACATCATACTACACTGTTTTCTATGAACTAAGACAAGGAACTAACTGCCCTATAAAGAGTCACCAGAAAAATGCCTGTTTAACAAACAACTATCTGTTCTAGGTAGTTTTCAGAGAAGGCATTTAGGAATGTTTCACAGGAAGTCTTATCACAACCACAACTAAGAAAGGGTCATTCCATGTCAAGTCACCCAGGCCTTGACACCAACCATGTCAGATTTTGATGAAACTTGGTACAATTACTTCTTTTATCATCCTGAAAGCACTTGTAAAATTTTTTTGGTCTATCTCTTATAGTTTTTTTATGTAAATTTTTAAAATTTTTAGATTTGGCGTTGTTTCAGCAGTCGGAAATCGTAGCTTAAACGTGTCCTCACAACTAAAAAAATTTGTATATAAAAGAATACTCAAGATATCAGTATGAAATTTCAGAATAAGTTTGTGTATTATATCTAAATGTTAAAAAAATTACCATAAAGATATATTAAAATCTTCCAAATGAAAAAAAATTTACAAGTTTTTTAATATTTTTTTTAGCTAACAGATGTTTAGTTTTACAAAAACTGCAATATCTAGAGTCTCAGACCTGATAGAAAGCTCAAATTTGTTTTAAAATACTCTTAATTGTATAGGATATTAGGTAAAAGAAAAATTATGTTGGCTTTTTAACCTGTTTAATAGTTATCTAATTTTTAAAATAATATTAATTATATTTTAAAAATAAAAAGTACCAAGTGACTTAGACACCGAAAATACGTTTTTGTCCTCTTGGAGTAACAATGTACGCTTGGATTTTGTTTTGTTACTCCTGTGTTTTGAAGTAAAAAATTATTACAGTGTTAAATAGTGCTTGGATAGTATTTTATTAAGTTTATTTGAACTTTCAGTAAGTACTGTTACGTAGTTTACAGAGATTCTTTTCCAATATCCTATAAAAGTAACCAGAACAGTAATCAGACCAAAAGTGAAATCAGTATGTCAGATATTCAAACCTGTAGCGTAGGGTTATCTAAAAAATCTGACTGTTTCCAAACAACTTACCCACCTTCAAAAAAGTTACAACCAGTATCTGAATTGAGTGAGGAAGAAAAGGATTTGATCCACTTACGATCTGGAATTAATCTGTGTGAATTTAAGAATATATGTTCACATCACAGCTACTACTTTTTAAATGTTTTTGAAAAGTATCAAACAACATGTGCAGACCCACTAAAAAAACACAAAAAGCTCATCAAAAAATCATTGAGAAGTGTAGGCTTGGATCTTTCTAAACAATTACTGACAAAAAATATTAGCATAAAACCTGGAAAAAAGCTTTGCTCAACATGCTGTAACTTTTGTGAGGAAAAATTAAGAGTTGACGTCAATGAAAGTGAAACAGATGATGAAGTCATTGTTGAATTAGAATCATTGGAATCCAGAAATGAATCCCTCATACAAACAAGCATTGCTCTTGATAATTTAGGTTTAACACCGATAAAGCTTTATGGCTTGTCAGAACAAAGCAAAGGGTCTTATTTTAAAAGGGAGGTTAGCAGTATTGAAAAAGACTGCAAAAAAGGCGGTTTCAAAAGCATTAAAATATGATGCACCAAGTTCTGATGATGACGAAGAAGATACAAGTGTGATTGAGAAAGCAAAGGATTTTGATGTAATGATTTCTCTTATGAAAGAGAAGATTTCATCTGTTGGGAGGTCTAGAAAAATCCAGATTCTGACCTTGGCTCCAGATTCTTGGAGTCGAAATAAAGTGATGAAGGAATTTAATGTAAGTGAGTACATGGTGCGACAAGCTAGAAAGCTAAAATCTGAAAAGGGTATTTTGGAAACTCCTGGTCCAAAAAAAGGTAAAACTCTTTCTGAAAATACAGTAAGACTTGTAACAGATTTTTATGAAAAGGATGAAAGTTCCAGAGTGCTACCTGGAACAAAAGACAAAGTAAGTGTTCAAAAAAATGTGTACTTGCAAAAAGACTCATTTTGTGTAACTTGAGAGAACTCTACTATTCTTTCAAATGGGAGAATCCTGAGGTAGAAGTAGGATTTTCAACATTTTGTTTCTTGAGACCTAAATGGTGTATCCTTGCTGGTGCTGCAGGCACACACATTGTATGTGTATGCAGTATCCACCAGAATGTTAAACTATTAGTGGATGCTGTGAAAATTGAAGAATCTTATAAAGACCTAATTAAGATGCTTGTGTGCAACACGGAAAACCAAAACTGCATGCTACATCATTGCCACAGCTGTCCTGCAAATACTGCACTAACTAAGCACTTAACTGAAAAACTAAGTGAAGATTATGATTTAGAAGAAGAAATTGTAACCAGTCAGTGGGTTAACACAGACAGGGCAGAAATGATCAAATCAAACAGTCTATCAGTGTTGAAGACTACATTTCTTTATTGGCTAGGTCATTGGAAAAGCTCACCCCGCACTCGTTTATAGCAAAATCCCAATCAGCAGCCTTTAAAAGATTGAAAGAAGACCCACCACCCTAAACAGCAATTATTGTGATGGATTTCAGTGAAAATTATTCCTTTGTTATACAAAATGAGATCCAAAGTTACCACTGGAATAGAGGTGGTTGTACTCTACACCCAGTTGGAGTTTTTCTAAGAAATAAGGAAGACAATGTTTTTGTTTCCAACCACTGTTTTATTAGTGATGACCAAGAACATGACACTAGTTTTGTTAACTTTGTACAAAAAGAAATTACAAAGTGGCTGTCATTAAATCACATTGACATTGACTCAGTTCACTACTTTACAGATGGTTGTGCTGGGCAGTACACAAATAGAAACAGTTTTAAAAATTTGACTGAACACTTCAGAGACTTTAATTTGAAGGCCCAACACTCTTTTTTTGCAACAAGTCATGGGAAGTCAATTTGTGATGGCCTAGGAGGAACTATTAAAAGAATTTTAAGGAAAGCCAGTCTACAGCTTTCAGATGAAGAACAAATAATGACAGCAATCGATGTGTACAAGTTTTGTGAAAAAAATATTGAAAACATTCATTTCCACTTTATTGACAAAAAAGAAGCTGATTTGCTATGGTTACAACTAGAAAAACGTTTTTCAGCAACCCGAACCATTTCTGGAACAAGAAGTTTTCATAACTTCAAACCACTTCCAACAAACAACCTTGAAATTAGAAGGACTACAGATAGTGTAAAACCCTCCTTAGTCTTTTCTTTCCATTCTTCTTCTAATTGGGTTCGTGTTGAACCATCCATAAATAGCTATGTGGCTGCAAATTATGATGGTAACTGGTACTTTGGACTGGTAAAAACAATATTCAATGATGAAGAAGATGCAGAAATTCTGACAAAATTACTCAAAAAATTCAATGTTTCAAGCAATCAGATTATACATAAGTGTTGTAAGTACACTATCTTTGTACATAATTCTAATGTAATCTACTATAATTATTAAACATGTTAAAAAGCCATCATTATTTTTGTTTTATCAAGTAGCCTATATGTTTAAGAGTAAATTAAAACAAATTTGAGCATTCCATCAGGTCTGAGACTCTAGATATTGCAGTTCTTATAAAACAAAACATCCGTTAAAAAAAAAAGAAAAAAATACATATATAATTTTTTTTCATAGAAAATATTAATATATTTTAATAGTATCATTTTTATTTTCAAATATATATAATAAATAAACTTTCTGCAAAAATTCATGATGTTAACTTAAAGAGTTTTTAAGATAAGCCATTTTAAAGTTTTGAATACAAATTAAATTTACCATTTCCGAAGGTTCGGAAAACGCAAAACATACAGCAAAAAAAATTTGCAGGTGTTGTCAGGATGGTATTAGAACCATTTGAGCCAAATTTCATGAAAATCTAAGGAGGTGGGTGTAAAATTTATTTTTTATTGGGTGATTTGATATGGAATGACCCGAAACTGTAATTTTCCCAACTGATTGTTGGATTGTTAAAGTCTCCATCATTGATTACAATATGATAGGGAGACTGAAGTACAAGTGAAATGAGGTTTTCTCTGAAGTTTTTGGTTACATCAGAAAATGAGTCTGGTGGGCGGTAGGAAAACCCAATTATCATTTTATGTACACCACTAATACTGAGTCTTGCCCAAACAGACTCAATTTCCATCTTGGTGAATTTGAGCTTCTTGGCAAGTGCAACAAATACACCACCTCCACTTCCCATTTGACTATCCTTTTCATATACACTCAACATTTTCCCAAAAATCTCACTGCTATCAATTTCAGGTTTCAACCAGCGTTCTGTACCTACTATTATGTGGGATTCACTGCTTTTCACGAGCACGTCAAACTCTGGCACTTTGTTGGGACTGCTTTGGCAATTTACCATTAGGATTTTAATACTCTCACCTGTGAGAAGAATTTCTTTGGATCTTACACTGATGTTTCTGGGTATCCAACAGCTACTGTTACTGGATTGGACGGAGAGTCACCTAATCTAAGAAGCCTTGACTGCAGCCACACACCGTCAGCTACCTGTGCACCAGCTTCTGATGTGTAGTCCACATTTGACCTATTTACGAGGACCACACAGTTGTCAACCCCATGGAGCAAGTCCAGGAAGCTGCATCCTAGCTGGTCACAGAATCTTTGAAGTATCTCGTTCCATCCTTCCACTCGATTCAGAACCAAAGGGCCACGATCAGTTCTGGGGACAATTCTTCAAACTGTGGGCTTCGTTGGAACTCCACATGCATGGCTAGTCTTCTCAACCTTCTCTGCCAGACACTGGAGCAACCCAAAATTACTTAGGAGCTCAGACAACACGCATCATTTGTTCCGATGTGCGCCACTAACTCCAGTTGGTTACACCCAGTTCCCTCAATGGCTGCTGGAGTAGCCTCTTCAGCATGTTGAATGAGGCCCCTAGATATGTACACTGACTGCACCTGACGTCCTTTCCTACACTTTGCTGCCATTTCCTTAAGGGGTACCATCATTTGCCGTATGTTTGAACTGCCAATGATTAATAGACCCTACCCTTTTGCATCTGCCGCCTCCTGACACCGGGAAGAAGAGTTTTCCCCAAAACAGGTAAAGTGATTCCCACTGGTTAGTGTCAGTTTCGGTGAAAGCACCTCAAACTTGTTGGTTGGGGTTTTGGCCCCCTTCCACCCTGTGCACAATGCATATATATACCACTGACATGCCACTCACAGGCAAGTGGATTAGTAATGGTAGATCCTGTACTTTCTGCAGAGGAGACAGGATCAACAGAATAGGATAGTACTTGAGGTACCTCTGGTACAGGTATCACATACACACGACTCTCGGGAACTCTTCCAGCAGCAATTCGCAGCAGCTGCCAATCATTTGACAGTAGTCTGGACAATTTCCACCTTCTTACGAGTGGCAACCACCTCATCCCATGTTTGAGAACAGTATTCACAATGGGCTGCATTCTGCCTAGTGCAATATGTTACTAGGCAGTGAACAAATAACTTTAAATTAAGCCCGCTGTTTATCTTTTAATCCGTTGCATTCTTATAGGGAATTAGCAACCTTTTATCTAACGGATTAAAAGTAGCAAATAATACACAAAACTAGATTTCTTTTAAGGCAAAACAAAAACGTGTTAAAAATTAAGATTAGTTATAGTTGTTAGCCAACTCGAAAACAGGGATAATTTATGACAAATGCAGATTTTAGAAAATCTGCTACAGTAACTAAATCACAAACGCCAATTTGCTACAAATTTGCTCGTATATTATGCAACGGACAAGGGTAGCTTCCGCATATTCTCAAAAACGCACGTTTACCTGCGTAGACAACAATGAAACTCATGTGTGATGTATTCTTTGGCTAAACTGTGAACCACAAACGCTGATTTGCTACGAAATAAATTACGTATCCAAAACACTCGTACCGGTAAATTACGGAACTATAGTTTTGTAAGCGTCCGAAAATTCTCAAAATAACCTATTTCGCAAGTAATTGTACAATAAAATACGAGAACGATTGTTTTGAACGAGGATATGCCTACTACTGTTCTCACAAATTTTACAACAGCACAATTAAGTTTAAGCCTACAAATGACGACAACAGTACGAGTTTATCGCGGCATCCGCGAATGCTCGAAACTTCGGAATATTTCACAGTACAGACAGTTATTAATACAATCAATTAAAGATTTCGCAGAAGCGACTCGAACAGTAAACACCATCTTAGACACGCGGTGTTACACAAAGCAATACATGTACCTCGGTTTTTACATACTTAAACAAACGTGCGTATTGCACAAATTTTTCACGTACCGAAGAAGAACACTGCAGCGTGAGTTTACCTCAATCAAAATCGCTAAAATGTCAGCACCAACAAAGCGTTAATTGTTACGTTCACTGCGTCTTTTGTTTAGCTTATCGTCTGCGATACCACTATTTTTAATCATCATCGTCATCATCCTAACAGGGTAGTTGTGAAACGTATCTTTCGCGTCACAAGTATTTGCCTGTTTCTTTAGAATATGTTGCAATTTTTTTATCATAACACATGGCGGATTTCGCTTCTAAATTGACGTGAGAATGTTACAACATCTTTTGCTACAAAAGTATATCGTCAGCCCTCCGCCATCTCATTACCTGCGAATAAACAGTATCTGACGCCGCCCCAGATTTTGCGTCATACGTCAGTGTGAGCGTCAACACCATTGCTGCACGAAACACGTAAGCACGTCACTGGCCCCGGTTTAGCTTTTAGCATCTCCTGCAGAAATATATGCTACTGTTGAGTATTTGTCCAATTTTAAAGTCAAATCGATTGCGAGTACAAATGGATTCAGGTAAACTGCAGTTTAAAAATAGCAGATGTTCCTAATAAGCAGAAGTACGCAATGACGATTTCCATGGTTGGCAGCAAGACGAAATTAGCTCCCGCTCAAAATCCTCACCCCACCCGCATTACAGCTCTCAGCTAAGTTCGTGGCATCCACATCTCAGGAGAAACAGTTGTTAAATGTAGAAATTATAGTGATAGCAACATAAACAACTTTGTACGTAGCTTAGAGAAAGAAGACTGGCAAAGTGTATTTACTTCCTCAACAACAAATGAAAAATATGATAATTTTCTGCAGATATTTGAATATTACTTTAATTGCCATTTCCCAGAGAAAACAAAGACTATCACTAACAAAAAACAGAATGCTTGGGTCACAAAAGGTATTAAAACTTCACCAGGAAAGATGAGGCTGCTGCACAGACTTAGCAAACTGGACAGTGGCAAATCCAGAGAGTTCAAGGTATACTATAAAAATTACAAAAACACATACAGGAGAGTTATCAAATGGGATAAAAAAGCTCATAATGACAAAACAATTAGGTGCTCTTCCAACAAATGTAAGACCATATGGAGTATAGTAAATGAACAGATTGGTAGAAAGTTAAGGATAGAGGATAAAATCACACTAAATATAGAAGGACAAAAGACTGAAAATGCACATAAAATTGCCAATAAATTCAACAGCTATTTTTTTAGAAATTTCCACAAATCTCCTAACCAACTCTTCAAATACTGTTCACTCTCCTCCCACAAATCTCCTGACTAACTCTCCAAACACTGTGCACTCTTGTCTCAAAAATAATACTCCTCTGAACTCCTTTGTCTTATCTCCTACAACACCATATGAAATTGAAGATATTATTTAAAAAAAGAGTCAAAAAGATTTATTCTGCAGGGCATGATCTGATACCCTGCTTCTTAGTTCATAAGTGTTCAAATTACATCAGTGGACCCCTGTCAAATATCATAAATACCTCACTTCTAGAGGGAACATTTCCAAACCAGCTAAAACTTGCTAAAATTATACCTCTCTACAAGAAGGGAGAGAAAACGGACATGACAAACTATAGGCAAATTGCTATACTATCTGCCTTCTCAAAAATATTTGAATACTGTATGTTAACTAGATTAGAAATGTGTTTAAATTCTAACAACATAATCACATCTTCCCAATATGGATTTCGGAAAAATAGGTCCACCACAAATGCTCTGTATGCATTTCTAGAAAAGTGCTCTAGTTTTGTTGTCCATAAACAACCTGCTGTTGGTATATTTCTTGATCAGTCCAAGGCCTTTGACATGGTCGACCACAAGCTGCTGCTTATGAAACTCCATAAGTATGGGGTTAGAGGTGTAGCTCACGATTGGTTCCATAGCTACCTTAGTCAAAGAAAGCAATATGTAGAAATAAGAAAATCAGAGACATTCAAGCACTGCAGGTCAGATGTACTACATACAGCAAATGGCGTCCCTCAGGGATCCGTCCTTGGCCCTGTTCTTTACATATTGTTCATAAATGATCTCCCAGAACACATACCAAATGCCAGCTCCTTTCTGTATGCAGACGACATAAATATCCTGATAACCAGTAGAGGTGATACATTGCAAGATGCAGTTAATGAAACTACTTGTCATTTACAATCGTGGTTTGAAGCAAATAGACTACTCATAAATACTCAAAAAACTGTAAGTATGAACTTCCATACTACACAAAATCTAACCCCCAAATAACTGTAAGTATGAACTTCCATACTACACAAAATCTAACCCCCTTCAATGTAGTTATAGTTACCACAAAGATGACATTACGTACAGGCAGGACACCAAATTTCTTGGACTTACCATCAGTAACACACTAAATTGGAAACCACATATTGAGGCATTGTCACAAAAGCTTAGTAAAACCTGCTATCTGTTACGATCATTAAAAGACACAGCAGGTGTAGATACCTTGAAGCTGGTGTACCATGCCCTGTTTGAGTCTGTCTTCAGCTATGGCCTAATCTTCTGGAGAAAGAACTCTGATTCTCTCACAATTTTCAAGTTACAAAAACAAGTAGTAAGAATAATGAAATGTAAAAAAAGAACTGAACACTGTAAACCACTATTTCAACAGCCAAAAATCCTGCCACTGCCTTGCCTCTATATATTGGAACTAGCTTGTTTTACAGTACAGCACTTGAACGCCATCAACAGAAATGCAGACCGCCACACACATGACACCAGAAACAAAACAGTTACAAATTATAGCCCACAACAGAAAATTATATGCGAATGGGGTTAGATGTATGGTCATTAAAATATACAACCTCCTCCCAACATGCATAAAAACAAGCAAAACCCCAAAAATAATGAGAACTAAATTAAAGGAATTGCTACTAAATCACTGCTTCTATTCCGTGCATGAATTTCATGAAACAAAATTCTAATTACTTGCAAGAAGCTGTTTATTCAGTTGTAGATGTTTCTACTCAGTAAGATAATTTAATTATTGTATCTTATCTATATTCTGTCTATCTCATATAGGCCTATGCATTCTGCTATGTGAACTATGTACCACAATATTTTAATTACTTGTAATAAGTGTATATTCACTTGTAGATATTTCTACATTGTAAGATAAAGATCGGATCTCCGGGCGGGGACTACTCAAGAGGATGTCGTTATCAGGAGAAAGAAAACTGGAATTCTATAGATCGGAGCGTGGAATGTCAGGTCCCTTAATCGGGCAGGTAGGTTAGAAAATTTAAAAAGGGAAATGGATAGGTTGAAGTTACATATAGTGGGAATTAGTGAAGTTCGGTGGCAGGAGGAACAAGACTTCTGGTCAGGTGACTACAGGGTTATAAACACAAAATCAAATAGGGGTAATGCAGGAGTAGGTTTAATGATGAATAGGAAAATAGGAATGCGGGTAAGCTACTACAAACAGCATAGTGAACGCATTATTGTGGCCAAGATAGATACGAAGCCCACACCTACTACAGTAGTACAAGTTCATATGCCAACTGGCTCTGCAGATGACGAAGTAATTGAAGAAATGTATGATGAAATAAAAGAAATTATTCAGATTGTGAAGGGAGACGAAAATTTAATAGTCATGGGTGACTGGAATTCGAGTGTAGGAAAAGGGAGAGAACGAAACATAGTAGGTGAATATGGATTGGGGGAGAGAAATGAAAGAGGAAGCCGCCTGGTAGAATTTTGCACAGAGCACAACATAATCATAACTAACACTTGGTTTAAGAACCATGGAAGAAGGTTGTATACATGGAAGAACCCTGGAGATACTAAAAGGTATCAGATAGATTATATAATGGTAAGACAGAGATTTAGGAACCAGGTTTTAAATTGTAAGACATTTCCAGGGGCAGATGTGGACTCTGACCACAATCTATTGGTTATGACCTGTAGATTAAAACTGAAGAAACTGCAAAAAGGTGGGAATTTAAGGAGATGGGACCTGGCTAAACTGAAAGAGCCAGAGGTTGTACAGAGTTTCAGGGAGAGCATAAGGGAACAATTGACGGGAATGGGGGAAAGAAATACAGTAGAAGAAGAATGGGTAGGTTTGAGGGATGAAGTAGCGAAGGCAGCAGACGATCAAGTAGGTAAAAAGACGAGGGCTAGTAGAAATCCTTGGGTAACAGAAGAAATATTGAATTTATTTGATGAAAGGAGAAAATATAAAATTGCAGTAAATGTAGCAGGGAAAAAGGAATACAAACATCTCAAAAATGAGATCGACAGGAAGTGCAAAATGGCTAAGCAGGGATGGCTAGAGGACAAATGTAAGGATATAGAGGCCTATCTCACTACGGGTAAGATAGATACTGCCTACAGGAAAATTAAAGAGACCTTTGGAGATAAGAGAACGACTTGTATGAATATCAAGAGCTCAGATGGAAACCCAGTTCTAAGCAAAGAAGGGAAAGCAGAAAGGTGGAAGGAGTATATAGAGGGTCTATACAAGGGCGATGTACTTGAGAACAATATTATGGAAATGGAAGAGGATGTAGATGAAGATGAAATGGGAGATACGATACTGCGTGAAGAGTTTGACAGAGCACTGAAAGACCTGAGTCGAAACAAGGCCCCCGGAGTAGACAACATCCCATTGGAACTACTGACGGCCTTAGGAGAGCCAGTCCTGACAAAACTCTACCATCTGGTGAGCAAGATGTATGAAACAGGCAAAATACCCTCAGACTTCAAGAAGAATATAATAATTCCAATCCCAAAGAAAGCAGGTGTTGACAGATGTGAAAATTACCGAACTATCAGTTTAATAAGTCACAGCTGCAAAATACTAACACGAATTCTTTACAGACGAATGGAAAAACTAGTAGAAGCCAACTTCGGGGAAGATCAGTTTGGATTCCGTAGAAACACTGGAACACGTGAGGCAATACTGACCTTACGACTTATCTTAGAAGAAAGATTAAGGACTGGCAAACCTACGTTTCTAGCATTTGTAGACTTGGAGAAATCTTTTGACAATGTTGACTGGAATACTCTCTTTCAAATTCTAAAGGTGGCAGGGGTAAAATACAGGGAGTGAAAGGCTATTTACAATTTGTACAGAAACCAGATGGCAGTTATAAGAGTCGAGGGACATGAAAGGGAAGCAGTGGTTGGGAAGGGAGTAAGACAGGGTTGTAGCCTCTCCCCGATGTTGTTCAATCTGTATATTGAGCAAGCAGTAAAGGAAACAAAAGAAAAATTCGGAGTAGGTATTAAAATTCATGGAGAAGAAATAAAAACTTTGAGGTTCGCCGATGACATTGTAATTCTGTCAGAGACAGCAAAGGACTTGGAAGAGCAGTTGAATGGAATGGACAGTGTCTTGAAAGGAGGATATACGATGAACATCAACAAAAGCAAAACAAGGATAATGGAATGTAGTCTAATTAAGTCGGGTGATGCTGAGGGAATTAGATTAGGAAATGAGGCACTGAAAGTAGTAAAGGAGTTTTGCTATTTGGGGAGCAAAAGAACTGATGATGGTCGAAGTAGAGAGGATATAAAATGTAGGCTGGCAAAGGCAAGGAAAGCGTTTCTGAAGAAGAGAAATTTGTTAACATCCAGTATTGATTTAAGTGTCAGGAAGTCATTTCTGAAAGTATTCGTATGGAGTGTAGCCATGTATGGAAGTGAAACATGGACAATAAATAGTTTGCACAAGAAGAGAATAGAAGCTTTCGAAATGTGTCGCTACAGAAGAATGCTGAAGATTAGATGGGTAGATCACATAACTAATGTGGAAGTATTGAATAGGATTGGGGAGAAGAGGAGTTTGTGGCACAACTTGACCGGAAGAAGGGATCGGTTGGTAGGACATGTTCTGAGGCATCAAGGGATCACCAATTTAGTATTGGAGGGCAGCGTGGAGGGTAAAAATCGTAGAGGGAGACCAAGAGATGAATACACTAAGCAGATTCAGAAGGATGTAGGTTGCAGTAGGTACTGGGAGATGAAAAAGCTTGCACAGGATAGAGTTGCATGGAGAGCTGCATCAAACCAGCCTCAGGACTGAAGACCACACCAACAATAACAAGATAATTAAATTATTGTTGTTACTCATATTCTCCCCCCCCCCCCCCCCCCCCCCCATGAACCATGGACCGTGCTGTTGGTGGGGAGGCTTATGTGCCTCAGCGATACAGATAGCCATACCGTAGGTGCAACCACAACGGAGGGGTATCTGTTGAGAGGCCAGACAAACGTGTGGTTCCTGAAGAGGGGCAGCAGCCTTTTCAGTAGTTGCAGGGGCAACAGTCTGGATGATTGACTGATCTGGCCTTGTAACACTAACCAAATCAGCCTTGCTGGCTGGTAATGTGAATTGTTGAAAGCAAGGGGAAACTATAGCCGTAATTTTACCCGAGGGCATGCATTGCATGTATGGTTAATGATGCTGGTGTCCTCTTGGGTAAAATATTCCGGAGGTAAAATAGTCCCCCATTCGGATCTCCAGGCGGGGACTACTCAAGAGGACGTTGTTGTCAGGAAAAAGAAAACTGGCGTTCTACGGATTGGAGCGTGGAATGTCAGATCCCTTAATCAGGCAGGTAGGTTAGAAAATTTAAAAAGGGAAATTGATAGGTTGAAGTTACATATAGTGGGAATTAGTGAAGTTCGGTGGCAGGAGGAACAAGACTTTTGGTCAGGCGAAGGCCAGGGTTATATATACAAAGTCAAATAGGTTTCATAATGAACAAAAAATAGGAATGTGGGTAAGCTACTACAAACAGCATAGAGAATGCATTATCGTGGCCAAGATAGACACGAAGCCAACGCTTACTACAGTAGTTAAAGTTAATATGCCAACTATCTCTGCAGATGACGAAGAAATTGAAGAAATGTATGATGAAA